>NC_041381.1:187752664-187886152 GCF_002162155.2 Triticum dicoccoides
GGGGGGGGGGTTCTTCCTTTTTTTTCTGTTTTGCATTTTCTTTTATTATTTCTCTTCTCTGTTTTAATTCATTTTAAAATATTCAGACACTTTCTAAAAATATGTTTTCTTTAATATAATTACCCTTGTAATATTCGGCACCCACCGAACAATTTTGTTTCAACTTTTGAAAACGTTTGTTGTTTGACATATTTAGAATTTAAATTTCAAAACGGTTTTGAATCATTAAGAGGTTAGCAACGGTAACCGAGGTGACGTGGCATGATTAGCGCGGGGTTACTGTAGAATGATTATCCGGGCGTCACAGGAATCAACGCTAGCCACAAGATGCTCGCAGAGTTCACCAACAACTACGAGCCGGATGCCAAGACCACCGAGGAGGCCATCTTCAAGCTACATGAGAAGATCGAGCACCTCCAAGCCCAAATCTATGATCTGCAAAATCAAAACTGTGAGTATGAATATAGATTCAAAAGGATGAGTTTGGCTGTAGATTTGAGGATTCCGGAGACTCGATCATCCTTCTATGATGGTGAGCCTATGCCATGGAAGGTGGACGACAAGCCTGCATCATCAACAACACCTCCACCGTCAACAACAAAGAAGGAGACATAATCACATGGGTATGGGCACTCCCCTTGGCAACTGCCAAGCTTGGGGGAGGTGCCCTGGTATCGTATCACCATCACAACTCCTATCTTTACCATTTTTCTTAGTTCGATCATTTTAGTAGTATCTTGATTTAGTAGAATAAAGTCATGGCATGATCTAGTTTTGAGTTTTGCTTTATGATCCTTCTTTGTAATCGAGTCTGTGAGCTTTATATAATAAAGATTAGTGTTGACTCAAGGGCTTGATTATTTTACCATGATCTTGGGTAAATGGAAAAGAAGAAAAAGAATAAAAAGAATCAAAGAGTTCATATTGATCTTATTGAAAGTAATGACTTCACATAGAAAGAGTATGATGATTAAAAGTTGTTGGGAGTTGACAAATATAGCTTTGGTCATCGTTGCAATTAATAGGAAGTAATAAGGAAAGAGAGGTTTCACATATAGATATATTATCATTGACATCTTTTATGATTGGGAGCACTCATTAAAATATGACATGCTAAACAGTTGAGGTTGGACAAGGAAGACAACATAATGAGTTATGTTTTCTTACATCTGAGATAAAGTATGTTGTCATGGATCCTCTAACGTGTTGAGCTTGCCTTTCCCCCTCATGCTAGCCAAATTCTCAGCACCAAGTAGAAATACTACTTGTGCTCCCAAATACCCTTAAACCAGTTCAACCATGAGAGTCCACCATATCTACCTATGGATTGAGTAAGATCCTTCAAGTAAGTTGTCATCGGTGCAAGCAATAAAAATTGCTCTCTAAATATGCTTGACTTATTAGTGCAGAGAAAATAAGCTTTGTACGAACTTGTTGTGGAAGTAATAAAAGCGACGGACTGCATAATAAAGGTCCACATACAAGGGCCAATATAAAGTGACGTTCTTTTGCATTAAGATTTTGTGCATCAACCCTAAACGCGCATGACAACCTCTGCTTCCCTCTGCGAAGGGCCTATCTTTTATTATTATCCTCTACCTTATGCAAGAGTCACGGTGATCTTCACCTTTCCTTTTTCATTTTATCCTTTGGCAAGCTCAGCATGTTGGAAAGAACATGATATATATATATATATATAATTGGATGTAGGGGAGCATGAATTATTATTGTTGACATTACCCTTGAGGTAAAAGGTTGTGGGGCAAAACTATAAGCCCCTATCTTTCTCTGTGTCCGATTAAAACTCTGTAACCACAAGTATTGCGTGAGTGTTAGCAATTATGAAGGACTAAGTGATAGTTGAGTATGTGGACTTGCTTTTAAGCTCTGACATAGACTCTTTCCGATGTTATGATAAGTTGCAATTGCTTCAATGACTGAGGTTATAATTTGTTGGTGCTCAATAAGGTTTCTGATTCATACTTTTGCATTGTGAAAAGATCATCACTTGAACATAAGTAATCATATCACAAAATCTATATATGTTGTTGTTATGGAAATAATCATGATGCCTTCATGTCCATATTTTATTTTTTTATCGACGCCTCTACCTCTAAACATGAGGACATATTTATTGTTATCGGCTTTTCGCTTGAGGACAAGCGAGGTCTAAGCTTGGGGGAGTTGATACGTCCATTTTGCATCATGCTTTTATATCAATATTTATTGCATTATGGGCTGTTATTTAAAATTATGTCACAATACTTATGGCTATTCTTTCTTATTTTACAAGGTTTACATGAAGAGGGAGAATGCCGGCAGCTGGAATTCTGGGCTGGAAAAGGAGCACATATTGGAGACCTATTCTGCTCAACTCCAAAATTCCTGAAACTCCACGGAATATCTTAAAATAAATAAAGAAAAATCATCACCGAAGATGAAGGCCAAGGGACCCACACCCTGCTCACGAGGGTGGAGGGCGCCCCCCCGTGGGGCGCGCCCCCCTACCTCGTGGGCCCCCTGGTGGCTCTCTGACGCCCATCTTATCCTATATGAAGTCTTTCAATGAAAAAAAATAGAAGGCAACCTTGCGGGACGAGACTCCGCCGCCACGAGGCGGAACCTTGGCGGAACAAATCTAGGGCTCCGGTAGAGCTGTTTTGCCGGGGACACTTCCCTCCGGGAGGGGAAAATCATCACCATCGTCATCACCAGCGCTCCTCTCATCGGGAGAGGGTAATCTCCATCAACATCTTCACCAGCACCATCTCATCTCCAAACCCTAGTTCATCTCTTGTAGCCAATTCTTGTCTCCAAGTCCGGGATTGGTGCTAGTAGGTTGCTGGTAGTGTTGATTACTCCTTGTAGTTGATGCTAGTTGGTTTATTTGGTGGAATATCATATGTTTAGATCCTTTATGCTTATTATTACCCCTCTGATTATGAACATGAATATGCTTTGTGAGTAGTTACGTTTGTTCTTGAGGACAAGCGAGAAGTCTTGCTATTAGTAGTCATGTGAATTTGGTATTCGTTCGATATTTTGATAAGATGTATGTTGTCTAGCCTCTAGTGGTGTTATGTGAACGTCGACTACATAACACTTCACCATTATTTGGGCCTAGAGGAAGGCATTGGGAAGTAATAAGTAGATGATGGGTTTCTAGAGTGACAGAAGCTTAAACTCTAGTTTATGCGTTGCTTCGTAAGGGGCTGATTTGGATCCATATGTTTCATGCTATGGTTAGGTTTACCTTAATACTTTTGTTGTAGTTGCGGATGCTTGCAATAGAGGTTAATCATAAGTGGGATGCTTGTTCAAGTAAGAACAACACCCAAGCACCGGTCCACCCACATATCAAATTATCAAAGTACCGAACGCGAATCATATGAGCGTGATGAAAACTAGCTTGACGATATTCCCATGTGTCCCCGGGAGCGCTTTTCCTATTATAAGAGTTTGTCCAGGCTTGTCCTTTGCTACAAAAAGTATTGGGCCACCTTGCTGCACTTTATTACTCTTTTTACTTGTTGCTCTTTACAACTTATCTTATCACAAAACTATCTATTACCACTTATTTCAGTACTTGCAGAGAATACCTTGCTGAAAACCGCTTATCATTTCCTTCTGCTCCTCGTTGGGTTCGACACTCTTACTTATTGAAAGGACTACGATAGATCCCCTATACTGGTGGGTCATCAGGCAGCCATGGAGCAACTTAAAGAAGGTTCTAGACGGAGCATGCCAACTGGGAGACTGAGAAAAGTGCATTGCTGAAGCGGGCAGAAGACGCCGAATTAGCTCTTAAACCGGTGGCGGAAGAGCTAACTGGGTTGAAGCGCCAAGTGAATGCAATGACTTCTGCGGTGTTTGGTAAGTAGCCTTGCCAAGACTTCTTGAATGACCATGTTTGTAATTTGCCAGTTTAACATGAAATTCTTAAACCGTTGTAGGTGGCCGCATTGCTCATCTGGGCTCTGATATGCGAATGAAACTAAAGGCAGCGTATACTTTGATTGAACAACTATATACCAGTGCCCAACGGGTCATCTGTCCAGCTTCATACAACAATCCAGCCCCCACGTTGATCAAGGATACTCTAGCAAGATTATCTGTGATGCCGGCGCAGATAGAAGAGGTGAAGCGATCTGCTGCCAGGGTTGGCGCTTTGTTGGCACTTACCCGAGCCAAAGCATGGATAGCTAACCTTGATCCGGTGGATATTGCCAAGGGCTTCCCAAGTGAACAAGAGAACGGGGCAGAGTTTGATAACGAAGCCCTCAAAGCTGTGACAAAGGAGATGCGTCCTCTGGCGAGTCAATTGGCAGAAGAAGCGAACCTGATAGTTCACCGGCCTTTCTATGACGCCAACAACAAACGGGTTGACACTATCATACCGGAAGTGCAAAATCTTATTCCGCCAATCCGTAAGCACACTTACGCCCCTGACGTCAATCTGACTGAACTTATAAGTGAAGAGGCTGTCTTTCAGGGTTTAACCCAGATTGACTGGACCACCACTGACTTCCAGCTACTGGATGAGGAGGAGGAGGCTGAACCGACGCCGGATGATCCATCAACGTCCTGTCAACATGGTGATGAATCCTGATCCGGCAATCTGATTGATGTGTCATGAACTTTGATCTGTGGAAAGAACAAGTCCATATTTTGGGCCTTGAAGCGCCTTGTAATAGGCTAGTGAAAATACTTTGATCTGCTGCCATCATGCACTGAGATATACTTTGTTTGATCCGCCGTAACAATTTCAGCGCCGGCTTATATATCTTCATAATGCCATGTAATCCCTATGCCTGCATAAAAAGATCTGTCCGGGCGGTTTACCGCTGGACGGGTCATAATGCCCAAGATAAAACCTGGCTAATAACCAAAGCGGAATGAATATGAAATAACTCATACATGTGATATGAAATCACTTAGTAAGGGTGAAAACCCAAATTTTTGGTTGTTATATCCCTTATCTTTGTGATGAATAAGTCATGCCGGGTTACGATGAACACCAGATGATCATACTGGCGACATATAATCAAAGCCGGGTCGGGTTTTGTAAACACCAATTTGATAATATGGTCTGACAACTTATAATTGAAAGCCAGGCCGGGTTAACAAACACCAGGTTGAGAAGATGGTCTGGCAACTTATAGTTGAAAACCAGGCCGATTTAAGAAACACCGGATTAACATGATGACTGAAAAGCCACACCGGGTCAAAGAACATCGGTTTAAGACAAATTCATAAAAAAGGTGAAAACTTAGCAAAAAAGCAAACAAGAAAACATGTAGTCAAGGCTTTTCAAAGGCGGCCAAGCCCAAATTCGAGGCTTTTCATGGGCTGCCAGGCCAATGAGTTAAACCATTTTGCAAAGCCTTTTAAGATGGGCCTCCAACTAACCAATCGTCGTTTTAACTTTGACAAGTTTAGGGTCTGTATAAGATTGACTTGTCAAACGTTCGGCGGGTCATGCCAGGATTACCTGGATAGGAGTGGCTTACTTGATGAAGGCAGGTTAACCCGGGGTTTTAGGTGAATACACCAGGCTTCCAAGCCGTGGCTCGATACCCAATTACAAGGGTCCCTTTAGCTCTTTGTGGCTTTTGCACAAAAGAGCCCCCAAGTAACTTTGTGAGCTGTTCTCAATGGGTGCCTATGTTTGAGTTGTGCATAACATCCAGACTCTCTTTGGCCCCTTGGGTGTGAAGCTCCCAAGCTATGTTGTGGCATGATAGCCAGTTTAATGGACAAGGTGAGCCATTGCTTTGAGAGCAGAAGCCCCCCTGTAACCAAGAAATATTGGAAGAACGGCAGAGGCCCTGCTTGTAGCAAGGATGCCAGTTTATTATATTGATCATAATATATACATTGTCATAATATGTACATAAGAAAAGCCTATGGCTCAGGTGTAGTAAGGCCGAAGGAGAGCTATGTTCCATGGCCGTCGGGTCTCCTCCTCAGAACTGTGTGAGTCTTCTCGAACGTCAATGAGGTAGTATGATCCGTTGTGCAGATTTTTGCTGACCACAAAGGGTCCTTCCCAAGGTGGGGATAACTTGTGCATATCGGTCTGATCCTGGATGAGCCGGAGCACCAAGTCGCCTTCTTGAAAGGTTCGTGTCTTAACCCGGCGGCTATGATAACGCCGCAGGTCTTATTGATAAACCGCCGATCGAGCCAAAGCCATGTCCCGTTTGTCATCTAACAGGTCCAGCGCCTCTTGACGTGCTTGCTCATTATCCGCTTCAACATAATTGGCAACCCAGGGCGAATCATGACGAATATCACTTGGGAGGATAGCTTCTGCCCCGTAAACCATGAAGAAAGGTGTATAACCCATAGATCGGTTTGGTGTGGTGTTTATACTCCATAGCACAGATGGTAACTCTTCCACCCAACAACCCGGTGTCCGCTTCAAAGGAACCATCAGCCTAGGCTTAATACCCTTCAAGATCTCTTGATTCGCCCTCTCAGCTTGACCATTGGACTAGAGATGAGCCACGGATGCCACATCAAGCCAGATGTGCTCTCGTTGACAAAATTCCTCCATCTCACCTTTAGAGAGATTTGTGCCATTATCTGTGATGATGCTGTGTGGAAAACCAAAACGAAAAATGATCTTTTTGAGAAATTGAACCGCCGTTGCCGCATCACACTTGCTGACGAGCTCCGCTTCAACCCATTTAGTGAACTTGTCAACCGCCACCAACAGGTGGGTCTTCTTATCCTGGGAGTGTTTAAAAGGTCCCAGCATATCAAGCCCCCAAGTGGCAAACGGCCAAGTGATAGGAATCATGCGTAGCTCCTGAGACGGAACATGAGCTCGACGTGAAAATTTCTGATAAGCGTCACACCGTTTTACCAGATCCTCCGCATCAGCATGAGCTGTCAACCAATAGAACCCATGACGAAAAGCTTTAGCCACCAGGGACTTTGAACCGGCATGGTGACCATAATCCCCTTCATGGATTTCACGTAGAATTTCTTGCCCTTCTTCCGGAGAAATACAACGTTGGAACACGCCTGAAACACTGCAACGATGTAACTCGCCATTGTGAATAACCATGGACTTAGACCGCTGGATTATCTGTCTGGCGAAGACCTCATCGTCTGGTAACTCGCCCCGGTTCATATACGCCAAATATGGAACCGTCCAATCCGGAGTGGTATGTAAAGTAGCCACCAATTGAGCTTCCGGATCAGGAATAGCTAAATCCTCTTCTGTAGTCAACTTAACAGACGAGATATGCAAAATATCTAAAAAGGTATTGGGCGGTACCGGTTTACGCTGGGATCCCAGCCGACTTAAAGCATCTGCTACTTCGTTTTTGCGCCGGTCAATGTGCTCAACCTGATAACCTTTAAAGTGATCTGCCACAATGTCCACCTCGCGTTGTAAGCCGCCATGAGTGGATCCTTAGAATCCCAAGTACCAGAAACTTGCTGAGCCACCAAATTAGAATCTCCAAAACAGCGAACCCGGCTTAAGTTCATTTCCTTAGCCACACGGACACCGTGGAGTAAGGCCTCGTACTCAGCTGCATTGTTAGTACAAGGAAACATTAAGCGGAGAACATAACAAATTTTATCACCTCGAGGGGAAGTAAGAACAACTCCAGCCCCCAAGCCTTCCAATTGCCTGGATCCATCAAAGTGAATAGTCTAGTATGTATTATCCGGTTTGTCCTCTGGTGCCTGTAACTCGGTCCAATCATTGATGAAGTCAACAAGTGATTGTCACTTGATTGATGTCCGAGGCATATACTTCAATCCATGTGGGACAAGCTCAATTGCCCACTTTGCAACCCGGCCAGTTGCCTCCCTGTTTTGAATTATATCACCCAAAGGAGCTGAACTGACCACTGTAATGGGATGGCCTTGAAAGTACTGTTTGAGCTTCCGACTTGCCATAAAAACCCCATAAACCAGCTTCTGTCAATGCGGATGCCGTTGCTTTGACTCGATAAGTACTTCGCTGATGTAGTAAACCGGCCGTTGAACCGGATATTCCTTACCAGCCTCCTTGCGCTCCACCACAATGGCCACACTGATAGCCCGGGCATTAGCAGCCACATATAATAACAAAGGCTCTTTGTCAACCGGAGCAGCAAGAACCGGCGGTTCAACCAACTGCCGCTTTAAGTCCTCAAATGCCGCATTGGCCGCATCACTCCAGATGAAATCGTCTGTCTTTTTCAACATCTGGTACAAAGGAATCGTTTTCTCTCCTAAACGGCTGATAAACCGGCTAAGGGCTGCAATTCGACCTGCCAAACGCTGAACATCATTGATACACTTCGGTTTAGCCAAAGATGTAATCACTTTGATTTTTTCCGGATTAGCCTCAATGCCTCTGTTAGACACCAGAAAGCCTAAGAGCTTGCCTGCCGGAACACCAAAAACACACTTGTCTGGATTAAGCATCATCTTGTAAACCCGAAGATTGTCAAATGTTTCCTTGAGGTCATCTATCAAGGTTTCTTTCTTCCTGGATTTACCACAATGTCATCCACATAGGCATGAACATTACGCCCAATCTGCGTGTGAAGACAATTTTGCACACAACGCTGATAAGTTGCCTGGGCACTCTTGAGCCCAAAGGGCATAGAAACATAGCAGAAGGCTCCAAAGGGAGTGATGAAGGTTGTCTTCTCCTGGTCCTTAACTGCCATTTTAATCTGATGATAACCTGAATAAGCATCCAAGAAACTCAGGCGCTCACAACCCGCCGTCACATCAATAATCTGATCAATACGTGGGAGAGCAAAAGGATCTGCCGGACAAGCCTTGTTCAAATCTGTGTAGTCCACACACATACGCCAAGTGCCGTTTTTCTTAAGAACAAGCACTGGATTAGCCAACCACTCAGGGTGAAATACTTCAATGATAAAGCCCGCAGCCAACAGCCGGGCTACCTCTTCACCAATGGCCTTGCGTCTTTCCTCATTAAACCACCGAAGAAATTGCTTGATCGGTTTAAACTTGGGATCAATATTGAGAGTGTGCTCAGCGAGTTCCCTCAATACACCTGGCATGTCAGAAGGCTTCCATGCAAAAATGTCTCGGTCCTCATGGATGAACTCGATGAGCGTGCTTTTCTATTTGGGATCCAGATTGGTGCTGATGCTAAACTGTTTGGATGAATCGCCAGGAACAAAGTCAATAAGTTTAGTTTCATCAGACGGTTTGAACTTCAGGGTCAGGTCATGCTCAGTGGTGGGCTTCTTCAGAGGGGTCATGTCTGCCAGATCAACATTGTCCTTATAAAACTTCAGCTCCTCTGTAGCACAAACTGACTCAGCATAAGCCGCATAACCTTCCTCACAATCCAAAGCAATCTTTCGACTTCCATGTACTGTTATGGTCCCCTTATGACCCGGCATTTTGAGCTGTAAATAAATATAGCAGGGCCTCACCATGAATTTTGCGTAAGCCAGCCGTCCAAACAGTGCGTGATACGGGCTTTGGATCTTTACCACTTCAAAGGTCAATTTTTTAGACCTGGAATCATGCTCATCTCCAAACACAACCTCCAAAGCGATCTTTCCAACAGGATATGCCGATTTACCTGGTACTACACCATGGAAAATAGTGTTGGACGGTTTAAGACTCTTGTCTGTCAACCCCATGCGACGAAAAGTCTCATAGTACAGGATGTTGATACTGCTCCCTCCATCCATCAGGACTTTGGTAAACTTATAACCTCCCACCTGAGGTGCTACCACCAGAGCTAGTTGACTCGGATTGTCAACCCGGGGCGGATGATCCTCTCTGCTCCACACAATGGGTTGCTCGGACCACCGTAAATAACGTGGCACTGCCGGTTCAACAGTGTTAACTGCCCTTTTGTGAAGCTTCTGATCGCGCTTACACAGGCTAGTAGTGAACACATGATACTGCCCACCATTCAACTGCTTAGGGTGACTCTGATAACCTGACTGCTGTTGATTTCCTTGATTATTCTGTTGGCCATTACCGCCTTGGTTATTCTGGTTGCCCTGATTATTCTGAAATCCAGAGCTTGAACCGCCGCCACCATGAAAACCTGGACCTGAACCGCCCGACGGACCCTGATCATACCGGAAGACATTGGAATTTTTGAACTCCTTCATGATATAACAATCTTTCCAAATATGTGTGGAAGGGGCCTCCTTGGTCCCATGCTTTGGGCAGGGCTGGTTTAGTAAATGCTCCAGATTCATTCCTCCATCGCGCTGGGGCGGTTTACCCTTACGACGCTGCATATTGGTGTTAGCCACAAGATCTGAACTATCTGCCTTGCGCTTACCATTATTCCCATGGCCTCCTTGATTGTGATGCTGTCCCTTTGCACCGCTGTTCTTCTTTCCCTTCTCCAGTTTCTCCTCATCAGAATCGGGATCCTTGGTATTATCAGAATCGACATACTTGACCAAGGCTGCCATAAGGGTTCCCATGTCATTGCAGTGGCGCTTGAGCCGTCCCAACTTCATCTTCAGTGACTTAAACCGGCAATTACGCTCCAGCATTATAATCGCTTGCCCGGTGATAATCCGGTCGGACGAATGCAACACTTCTGAAACCCGGCGCACCCAATGAGTTGTTGACTCGTTCTCCCTTGAACACAAGCATCCAGATCCACAATGGACATAGGTTGTTTGCACGTGTCTTTGAAATTGGCTATAAAACGGGCCTTCAACTGATCCCATGACTTGATGGAGTTAGCTGGTAAATTTTTCAACCAAGTACGGGTTGTCCCTTCCAACATCATCGTGAAGTACTTTGCACAGGCCGCTTCATCCACATCTAGCATCTCCATTGCCATCTCATAACTCTCGACCCACGCCTCGGGTGGCTGATCCGTAGTGTAATTAGGCACCTTATGTGGACCCTTGAAATCCTTTGGCAGACGCACATTACGGAGAGCCGGAATGAGACACAACACTCCCCAAGAACTAAAAGCAAGCCCGGTGCCTCGGTCCACGGATGTTGCTGGCTGAACCGGGGCGGGTTGATAACGACCCGCATGTAAAGCAGCCTCCCTTCGTGCTCTGCCATTATCCACCACATCTTGAGCATTTGCTTCACCGCGCGCCGGATTGGGTCCATTGCGGCGCCGCGCATTGCTAGACACTTCCGGTTCATCCATGTGCCTGCTATAGCTTGGGCTCGGACGAGGGGTTGAATGAATTCTATCTTGGCTATAGGAATAAACCTGCTGCTGCACCACGGCGGTTTGAAGAAGGTCCCTAGCCCACCGCATTTCAATCGCCGCTAGTGAATCGCCCTCCATCGGAATGGCTGCCAGGCGCGATGCTGCGGCAATCATGTTATCCAAAGGGCTCGAGAAGTGACCCGGCGGTGTGGACACGTATTGCGGCGGGTTATCTGTTCGTCGGGTGGTTCCGTCATCCGTGGTTGATCCAGCGCTGCCCTAGGCGCATCGGTCCGATTTGTAGCTGCCGGATGGCTCGGCCCCGCGCCTGGTGTTTGGAAGAGGTTCAGTCCTTCGTAGACCGACGGCAGACAAGACCGGTACTTCCTTCACATTACATCATCTGATGCATTCTGATCCAGCATAAGCCGGTAATTCTGCGCCTGTATCTGCTGTGACTGGGCGTCCAAAGCGGCCCGTTCCTCAGCCATCCTAGCATCCTCAATTGCCAGGTCCTCCTTAGCCTATGTTATCTGGTCCTTCAGCTTTGCAATATCCGCATTGTGCTGATCCGGCGTCTCCGGGGTAACTGCCGTGGTTAACAAGGTCGCCCAGGCATCCATCAAACCGGAGAGGACTTGAGCCGGTCGGCGCGCCGGGGCTCCTGCCGCAGCTACTGATCCGGTATTCATTGCCGCTGTAAATGAAGACTGCAAAGTGGGCTGTGTTCCGTCCATGTACACATTAACCTGACTCGGCGGTTCAAGGAGGTCCAGAATACTGTTGCCATCGGAATATCCTTCGAACACACCGTCATGAATTTGGTATAGGGACTCGGTTTCGCCAGTGGATGACTCGCCGTCAGAATAAACAGCTGTCTCGCCTTCAGACACCGATTCAGATCCGATCCCATGGACACATCCTACGAACGCACGTTTCATGGCGGGCTTAACCCGGGCTGGACTCGCACGCTGAGCCGTCTCGACGAGGTCGGTGCAGATGTCCGGTTCAGGGCCCGGTTCGCCGATCTTGCCGATGAAGACGTGAATTCTGCCAAAGGGGACCCGGTATCCATACTCGATTGAGCCGGCCTCAGGGCCCCATCCTTCATCGTTGATGTAGAGCTTGCCGCGGCGACTCTTGATCATCCGGCCAACCACGTACCCCTTGAGTCCTTCAGAGCTGCCCTTCAAGATCTTGAAACCATCGTGCGATGGCCCCACGGTGGGCGCCAACTGTCGTGGAATTAACACGTCAGATGTCCTCATGAAAGGACTTAGTCGTGGAGCCATCGCAACGGGTTAGCTTGAAGGGGTTAAACCAGACAAGGGACACGGGAGTTCTATACTAGTTCGGCCCCTTCGATGAAAGTAAAAGCCTACGTCTAGTTGTGATGGGATTGATTGGGTTTTGATGACCAGGGAGCGAATACGCTTTGCCTGAGTCTCAAGTTGTTGTTTCTTGGCCCTAAACCACCGCCTGGTCATCCCTTTATATACATAGGTTGACACCCGGCCGGTCTACAGAGTCTCGAGGCCGACTCATACAAGTTGTCCGGCTCAGTTTCTCCTTTCCTAACTTACACTACAAGTTACATAACCATGGCAGTTTACCACTATGGGCCTTAATCCGCCCTTGGGCTCCGGGCCTCTAAGCTTCAGTAGAAAAACGCCATCTTCTGGCTCTTCATGGGCTTCAATATAATTGAGGGTGAACCGGGCCCTCCTGGCCGGTTTACACTCAGTAGTTATATCCCCAACAGCCGGTGAACTATTCGGCTTGATAAGGCCGCCATACACCTCGGCTGCGAGTGCCGCGGTGTGCTCCTCAGTACAAAGGGAGCGCACCATATTACCATTGATTGTTATAACGCCACGAGGTCCATGCATTTTAAGCTTTAAGTAAGCGTAGTGCGGGACTACATTAAAGCGGGCAAAAGTAGTTCGTCCGAGTAGTGCATGATAGCCACTGCGGAAAGGGATGATATTGAAGATCAACTCTTCGCTGTGGAAGTTGTCTAGGGAGCCGATTACTACCTCCAGTGTAAGTGAGCCCATGCAACGGGCCTCCACGCCTAGTATCACACCTTTAAAGGTAGTGTTACTAGGCTTGATTCTTGATGGGTCAATGCCCATCTTACGAATGGTGTCTTGATAGATCAAGTTAAGAGTGCTACCTCCGTCCATAAGGACTCTAGTGAGGTGGTATCCGTCAATAATTGGATCAAGTACCAGGGCGGCCGAACCCCCCTGACGGATACTGGTTGGGTGATCCCTGTGATCGAAGGTGATCGGACAGGCTGACCATGGGTTGAACTTGAAGGGGCGACAGGCTCTACCGCATAGACATCCCGTAGTGCGTGCTTGCGCTCCCTTTTTGGGATATGAGTGACATAGATCTTGTTCACTGTTTTCACTTAGGGGGAAACTGCTTCTGACCCCCGGTGTTCGGCTGACGGGGCTCATCATCATCTTCGCTTGGAGGTCCCTTTCCCTTCTATTCGGTATTTATCCTACCGGCTTGTTTGAAAAACCAACAATTTCTGTTGGTGTGGTTTGCAAGCTTATCGGGTGTGTCGTGAATCTAACAGGGCCTCTCTAGGATTTTATCCAAGCTGGATGGCCCGTCCTTGTTTTCTTTGAAAGGTTTCTTCTGTTGACCGGACTTAGAGCCGCTAAATTCGGCATTGACTGTCGTATCGTCTATGTTGTCATTGTTGTTGTTCCGGCGTTTGTTTTTATTATGGTGAGGTTTACCATTGCCGTCCCGCACCTCAGAGGTGTCGGGGTCACCCGAGCTGTTGCTTCTACGAGTCAACCAGCTATCTTCTCTTGCGCAGAAGCGGGTCATGAGTGCAGTTAAGGCTACCATGGTTTTCCGCTTTTCCTGCCCAAGGTGTCGGGCGAGCCATTTGTCGCGGACGCTATGTTTGAAAGCCGCTAAGGCTTCGGCATCCGGACAGTCCACGATCTGGTTCTTTTTAGTTAAGAACCGATTGCAAAGTTTGCGAGCTGATTTGCCAGGCTGCTGAATTATGTGACTCAAGTCGTCAGCATCCGGTGGCCGGACAAAAGTGCCCTAAAAGTTGGCCCGAAAAGCATCTTCCAAATCTTCCCAGGTTCCAATGGAGTTTTCTGGGAGGTTGTTTAGCCAGTGTCGTGCTGGTCCTTTCAGCTTTAGAGGAAGGTATTTGATGGTGTGGAGGTCATCTCCTCGAGCCATGTGAATGTGGAGAAGGAAATCTTCAATCCAGACGGCCGGATCCGTCGTTCCATCGTACCATTCGATGTTTATGGGTTTAAACCCTTCCAGAAATTGGTGTTCCATGGCCTCATCAGTGAAGCATAAAGGGTGTGCGGCCCCTCTATATCGTGCAATATCGCGGCGGTGATCAGCTGACATCTGAGTTCAGTTCTGATCTCGACTATAGTAATAGTCGTCCCGCCGGGCTTCATAGCCGTTGTCTCACACCGGGGCATGGCCCCTTGATCCGTAGATTGATCTAGTCTGACCAGCTTTATTGGCTAGGTCACGATGCAATTCATACGTGTATCCCGTGGCTATTGTCTCCCTGCCTCTTTGGTTAGGGGGTGCGGGTTGGTGTTCGGCTTGATATGTTGTTTTGTCCCGCCCACATGGTGGTCGGTCTGGTTGGTCTACTTGGTTATATTTCGGCGGTATTGGCCCAAGGGCATCATCGTCGAATTGTGGCAGTAGCTTGCGCTTAGGGTAACTTTTGACAGGTCGCTTGTGGCCGTATTCCTCAGCGGCCAGGACCTTAGTCCACCTTTCATTAAGTGTATCCTGCCCGGTTTTAAGCTGCTGCTGTTTCTTTTTCAGGCTCCGAGCTGTGGCGATGAGATGTCGCTTAAAGTGTTCTAGATCGAGGGGTTCCTCTGGGACGATAAAATCTTTGTCACCGAGGCTAACTTCCTCTTCGGTTTCTGGCATATAGTTGTTGTCTTCCAAATCTTCATGATCAGTGTGTCCGGGACTATATTCACCCTCTTCCCTTTCGTCCTGTTCGGATGTGGGCTCAACAGGGTATTCGGGATCTTTGGCATCATCTGGAGTCTCATTATCTCCGGTGCCGGTATTACTGTCATTCGCCCGACGCGATCATGAGCGGCGTCGCTGACGTCGGCGCTTTGGTGGTTTATCGACGGGTTTGTCCTCATCGGGGCTCGGGTTATCCTCATCGTTCATTTTATCCGGAGTGTCCACCATGTACACGTCATAGGTTGGGGTGGCCGTCCAACGCCCGTGATGGGTGGGACTTGGCTTGGTTCGGCGTCGGCATCGTCCTCCATGCCGTCGATGTCTTCGGACGCGTAGTCCAGCATGTCGGTTAAATCCTAATAGTGGCTATTAAGTGGGTGGTGGGTGGCGCATAAAATTCCCCATTCTTAGCCCCCAGCCCAAGCTGGATACAGTTTGGAGGCAAAGCCTCCGTGTTGGCGAGAGACTACATTAAGTCCAATGCTTCATCTAGGAGTGAAGGTTGGACCGGAAACAGCGGGTTTGTTGGGCTGAGTTTGGTTTAGGACATCTGATCGGGCCCGATGAGCGCAGACCTCGATAGTTCGGAGTGATTGCCCAGAGCCAAATCTAAGGTTGCATCTGGGTCTTCAGTTGGGAGTTCCATAAGGGGAGGAAGTCCGGCTGGGCTCACGCTCCCATCTTCGGACAGTGAGGCCCGTCCCGGATCTAAGGCCGGGGTGGGTGTGAGTGCTGACCCTTGAACATGATCTAACAGGGGATCTGAAGAGTCTTCTTGGCGGGGGTGCAAAGTAGTAGTCAAGGTCGCGAATCCGTCGAAGACCAGATCTCCTCGGATGTCAGCGGCATAGTTCAGGTTTCCAAACCAGATCTGGTGGCCGGGGGCATAACTGTCGACCTGCTCGAGGCGATCGATTGAGTTGGCACGAAGCACAAAGCCACCGAACACAAAGACCTCACCAAGGAGAAAAGTTTCCCTGGACGCAACATCATTGTTGACGGAGAGATGAGCCATCAATCCTTCTGTCGACGGTATAGTGGAACTCTCAATGAAAGCACCAATGTCGGTGTCAAAACCGGCAGATCTCAGGTAGGGGGGCCCAAGCTGTATGTTTAAGGACCAATGGTAACTATGAACGAAGGACACAATATTTACCCGGGTTCGGGCCCTCTTAATGGAGATAAAACCCTACTCCTACTTGATTATATTCCATAGGTATAGGGGTTACAAGAGTTGATCTAGCTCGAGATCGATTCGGCTAACCCTAGATCAGTTAGCCTAGTGATGTTGTGATCCTGCCGCCGATCTACCCTCCGGTTTATATAGACACTGGAGGGGCTTAGAGTTGTACAAAGTCGGTTTTATAGAAAGTAATAACCTATCCGGATACCTATACTTGCCATCCATGCATACGAGAGTCCCCACCGGGCAAGAGAGGTGATCTTTCTGTCTTATATCCCGACGGCCCACCAGTCTGGTCCACATGCAATAGACCGGACGCCTGAGGACCCCCTAGTCCAGGACTCCCACAACAGTCACCGTCGTTGATGCATTTTTCTTCCTACTGAATCTAGTGTGTTTCATTTGCAACGCCCAAAGTGCAAGGACCCTATAGGTTTCTGCGTCCTCGGCAAGACGCCACACTTGTTCCTTCTCATCCTAACACGGGATTTTAAAATGCTCAAAATATGTTCCTAGAATCCTCTTTTCTATCCGGGAGGGTGTGGGTTTTTGAACATGTTGTCGACTAATTTGGAAATTTGGATTGCTATATTTGGATAAAAGGTACTAGTACCATGGTCAACACTAACGTCAAGGAGGAAATTATTTCTAGATTTGGATAGCGAATACATTGTGTTCTCATATTATTTTTCCTGTAGTGCATTCCTTGCTCTGCTAAAACACATGTACTCAAGATGGTCGGCCTTGCCATAACTGAATACACCAGTATAATGGTGACATTTAAGACAAGCCATGGATATAAGTTCCGAGTTGGGTTGATGAACCAAGAAGATCGCTGCTTTTTTTATGGCCGAACTTGGATAAACTTTCTCAAGTGTTATGGACTGAAAGATGGCGCACGAATGTTGATGGAAATAGCAGAACCTAGTCTCATCTTCACTGTGATCTTCCACCCCGACGTCGTTCTAGTAGTTCATCCATGTTAGTTTTGTATCTGGTTCTTGTTTGTTGCCTCGATTACTTCTTAATCCACCTATTCTGTCTAACTAATCACAATTTAACTTTAGAAGTAGCAACGATTTGTGATTCCCTTTTCTCATGAAGATGCTACTTCTAACTAATATTTCTTATAATTGGTGGCACGTGTAGGTTATTTCAAATTTAAGAATGCTACTCGTTTGTTATTCTATAAGAATTAGACTGTTACTAATGGCACTAAAGTTGACTGAGACGACATTCACAAGTTCCTACACTTTATTGATCGTCTTGAGGTCCTTGTGGGGCGTTTCAATGGTGGAAGGCCAAGTGGGATATGTGTGCCACTGCTGCACACGTTGAACAGGTCCAACTGTGTCAAGAAACTTATGGTACAAGCTATTTTCTGTTATAAAGGTTGTTCATAAACTCTTGCTTATACACAGTTTTACAGTTGTGACCTTCTTGAAACAGAAACTGCCCAATTCTATTGTTCCTATGCAGATGCCTGATCATGGTCAGGTCAGACTTGCACTTGGTCACAACATGATGTTTATGTCGACCTACTCCATTCCCCTTGGAGGTGAAAACATACGTATTCATGGGTGGTCTCAAATAATGATGGCCCGTTCATCTTGAAGAATAGGACAGAAGGTTATGCTCATGCTTTTCCATGGCTCTAAAGTGAATATCCTGTTTATTAACCACATTGCAAGATGAAGCCACTTTCAGAAGGTTGTGGATGCGCGGGGTGGCGCCTGGGCCTTGTCCTGGGGCTTGGTGGCCTCACCCTTGGTTAACTGTAGGCAAAGTAGCACTATTCAAGGCATGCTTTGTACGGTTGAACCTGTATAAGTACTCAACTGCTTTAAGCTATGGTTGTTAAGTGCCCCTGCTGGTTTCAGTTAAGGTTGTTAAGTACTCCTACTGCTTTTACAGTCTTTCATGTTTCTTTAGTCTTGTCTTCCTCCAGCCGACAAAACCAAACTAGCGTCAGCGGGGCCGCCTGCTTCCGCCTCCCACGACTGGTTGCACCTCAGCGCATGCATGATAGCCCCACCACCTCCTAAATCGTTAACGCTGACGTTCGTGGCCTCGCCATCGTCCTCCTCGCGCTTTGGTGCACTTGCCGCGGCACCACCCTCTCGCGTTGTCACATGGTCAACAAACAACAGGAATCGGGAGAGGACTATACATGGAGAGGACGATGGTAGGGGGCCACCATGTCCATGGCCGTACGTAAGGAAGTTCCTCATTTTTTGTTATATATACTCCACTGATAGAGTATAGAAAAAGAAAATGCTTCCTCCTAGTGGTTTCCTGACATCTGGGACCCACAACATTGTCAGCGTATATAGTCAATAGACAAGAGAACAACACAAGATTGGCTGACACATGGGGCATAGCTGCTCAAGCAGTTTTTTTGTTACTGTTGAGACGGAGCAGGGTTTCATCTGGGTTGTGACCCGTGTAGCCAAGGTTTATATTTTAGTTCACCACATGACCAGCCCAGCTATTTTTTCTTTGTGAAAATGAGCCCAGTTTGTTTTTTCTGAAGAATACCCAATCCAGGCCTACTTATTTTTTACGCCCTGATGGGCTGCAACTCTTTCAAGACGGCTGCAAATCTTGAAAGTAATATGAAATGGGCTAATTAAAAAATAGACGACAAATTGGCAATTACTTTATAATTTCTAAAGTTTTTCACATTTTCAGATTCCAATTTCACTAGGCTTTAACCTAGTTTAAATATATCTTCAAAGTACTTTAAATCTGGCTCGACATTTCAGTATTAAAAATAGTTTGGACCCCACCGTAATATGCGAAATTTCATTTAAATCTTTAACCCTGGCCCTAGACAACAAAAAACAGACTGCAATAAATTGCATCAGAAGTTGCAATGAGCTATAAATTATTTTAAAAATAGGGAATGGTCTGACTTGTGGGCCTATTAAGTTAACGCGCATGCAAGATTTTTTTACTTATTATATACGTCAACAAACGATTATAGTGGACGTAGCCATTGGATGTCAATCCAACGGTCGTCGTGCTTCTTCAGTCTCTGATCTTCTTGCTCCAGCCACCAAATCCAGCATCGGCGGGACCGCCTGCTCCCGCCTCTCATGGTCGGCTGTGCTGTCGCGTAGGCCTCACCACCCCCTACTACTCCCACCGCTGGTTAAGCCATCCTTGTACTCACCCACATCCCTCCACTGTTATGACTTTGCCGCCTCTAGGTCATTCCCTTCCTGGGTCTCGTTGTTGTCCATCGCGCTGGTGTTCTCGGCACGGCGTGGTCAACGTTGTCAACAAACGACAACATCGGAATAGGGATGTACATGGAGAGGCTGACAGTTGGGACCCACATGGTCCATGGCCGGACGCAAGCAAGTACCTCCTTATTACGCCAAGAAGAATGAATCCTCCCAATGACAGCTGGGACCCACCAGCTATATCTTGGCATGGAAGGAAGTGCCTCCTTATTAAGCGAAAAATAACGAGTGCTCCCCATGACAGTTGGGGCCCACCAGATTTGGAGGCTGACTTGTGGCCCTACTAAGTTGACGCGTACGGAGGGCTTTGTCAACTTAGTCAACAAACGATTCTATCACCAGTGACCGTTGGATTGTTAACATCCAATGGTCGTCCTACTTCTTCAACGTCTGATTTACTTGCTCCAGCCGTCCAAACCACCACATGCTCCTGCCTCCCAGGGCCGATTGTTCTGTGACAGAGGCCTCACCGTCCCCTACTACTCCCACCGCTAGCCAGACCATCCCTCTACTCACCCACACCCCTTGTTATTCTGCGGCGACGGCAACCTCACACCGCAGTTGGACCAGTCAACCCTCATACTACCCTCCGCATGTTCCCAGGCTCCACGTTGTTCCCTGCCTCACCGTCGTCCATCGGTTGGTGTTGTCCGCGCGAAATGGTCAACGTGGCCAACGAACGACAGCCATCAGAAGAGGATTGTACGCGGTGAGGCTGACAGATGGACCCACCAGCTACATCTTCGCACGCAAGGAAGTGCATCCTTATTACGTGCAAAAAAAGAATCCTCCTCCTATCAGCTCGGACCCACCAACTACATCTTCGCACGTAAGAAGTGCCTCCATATCCTCCCTGACAGCCGGGACCCACCCGGTCAAAGCTACATGGTGTTGTCATTCTGGTCGCAAACGTGTACATACATACTGGCCCATCAATCTTTCTGCCATGATGAACCATGGTCCAGTAAGGAGCGGTAGCTTTTTAGGCAGTTGTAGGATCAAAAGTATGTCTAGAGGGGGGTGATTAGACTACTTGACCAAATAAAAACCTAGCCTTTTCCCAATTTTAATTCTTGGCAGATTTTAGCAACTTAGAACTAGTCAAGCAATCAATATACACATGCAATTCTAAGAGTATAGCAACAGAATGTAAATCATTCCATATGAAGGTAAAGGGGAGGAGTTTGGAGGGAGCAAACGCAATGTAGACACAGAGATTTTTGGCGTGGTTCCGATAGGTGGTGCTATCGTACATCAATGTTGATGGAGACTTCAGACCACGAAGGGTAACAGCTGCATGAGTCCATGGAGGGCTCCACCCATGAAGGGTCCACGAAGAAGCAACCTTGTCTATACCACCATGGCCATCTCCCATGAAGGACTTGCCTCACTTGGGTAGATCTTCACGAAGTAGGCAATCTCCTTGCCCTTACAAACTCCTTGGTTCAACTCCACAATCTTGACAGAGGCTCCCAAGTGACACCTAACCAATCTAGGAGACACCACTCTCCAAAAGGTAATAGCTGGTGTGTTGATGATGAACTCCTTGCTCTTGTGCTTCAAATGGTAGTCTCCCCGACACTCAACTCTCTCTCACACAGATTTGGCTATGGTGGAAAGATGATTTGAGTGGAAAGCAACTTGGGGAAGGCTAGAGATCAAGATTCTTGTGGTTGGAATGGAATGTCTTAGTCTCAACACATGAGTAGGTGGTTCTCTCTCAGAAAATGAATACTAGAAGTGTAGGCACGTTCATATGGCTTTCTCCATGACTGAAGAATGGGTGGAGGGGTATATATAGCCTCCACACAAAATCAAACTGTAACACACAGATTCCCAAACTCGGTGAGACCGAATAGTGAAACTCGGTCACACCGATTCAGTTTAAAATGTGAACGTTTGCCTTTTCGGTGGGACCGACATGATCAACTCGGTGGGACCGATGTGCTAGGGTTAGGGCATAACTTGATCTTGGTGAGACCGATCACATGAACTCGGTGGGACCGATTTCAGTAATAGGCAAACAGAGAGTTGGTCAGGTAAACTCGGTGGGACCAATCGCTCATTTCGGTGAGACCGAAACGTTATGAAAAGGAAACAGGGAGTTTGAATTGCGAACTCCATGGGACCGATCACTCATTTCAATGGGACTGAAATGTTACGAAGGGAAATAGAGAGTTTGCAATCCCATCTCGGTGAGACCGAGATCCCTATCGGTGAGACCGAAGTGATTAGGGTTTGTGGCAGTGGCTATGTCAAAAGAACTCAGTGGCGTTGAATAGACCAAATCGGTGGGCCCGGATAGATCAAATCGGTGTGGAAATTAGAAAGTGGTTGAGGGTTTTTGGAGCATATCACTAAACATTTTGAGCAAGCAAGACATTAAGCAACACCTCATCCCCTTTTAATAGTATTGGCTTTTCCTATGGACTCAATGTGATCTTGGATCACTTAAATGAAAATGTAGAGTCTTGAGCTTGTTGCCAATATGTGTCCTTAGCATTTTGAGGGGTCCACATCTCTAGTCCATGCCATGCCAATCATTTAACTTTCTAAAATGATTATCTTGAAAGAGTATTAGTTCAATGAGCTATATGTTGTTAAGAATTACCAAAACCACCCAGAGATTAGTTGCACTTTCAAAATCCCCCTTTTTGGTAATTGATGACAACATATAGATCAAAGCTTCGACAAATGATAATAAGAATGAAATACATCGTTGGTTTGAGAAGTATGTGATAAGCAAGAGCTCCCCCTAAATTTGTGCATTATTTAATATTTGCTTTTGAATGCAAATGCACAAACAATTAGAATCATGGGTTACTCTTCCATGTCACATACATCTTGGTGGAGCGCTCAAAATTATAGAAAGTAGAACATGCACTCATCACCAAGGCAAAGTGTGAATGATCATACATAAGAGATAGAGAATATCATCATACAAGCACAAACATTTAGGATATGATCAAACACATGAGCATACAAGTATATCACACACATAACCATAAAGTATCAACCAACCAAGCAAGCAAATAAGTAGCAAAAAGAGTAGTAAAAGAAGCAAAGCTCTCTCTCTCTCTCAGCCTATGATCTATACACTTTCTCCCCCCTTTGGCAACAAGTTACCAAAAAGCTTGAAAATGCATAGTGCTATGCGGCTCTCTAAGCTTGATCTTTGGTAGGTGGCATTGGGAGGACTCCAAGGAAATGCATCAGTTGAAGTTGATGGAGCTAGTGGAGTTGCAACCAGAGGGGCAACTGAAGCTATGGTTGCAGGTGCTGACGCAGTAGCTCTTGTGCCTGTCACTGGCACTGCCGCAGATCTATGTGCCCTAGGCACTCTCTGAAAAACTTTTGTGGTTGCTTTCCCTTTCCTCTCTTTAGCTTCTTCTTGGAGCTGCTCAACTGTTGTTTGCATTTGTGTCACCTTCAAGTCAAGATCATAGAACTTTGTTTCAATGATCCTCTCCAAACTTTCTTGATTCCGAGTTAGGGTGGCCAATCCTTTCTCTATCCTCAAAGTGGCTTGAATAATATATCCAAGTTGATCTTGCTTTGACTTGAGGAAAACTTGTGAAGCCTCTTCGGCACTTGGCATCTTGGCTGCCTTCTCAGCTTTTGCTTTGTCCCTCTTCTCTTGATCCTGTACTGATGTGGGATCTTTAGCATTCATGACAGCTGTGCTGTCCTCAAAGTCAGGCCTCAAGGAAGGTGCTCTTTGTCCAACAAATACACACCTTTGCTCATCCTGGAGTTAATCAGCATCTAGATGTGTGGAGCATACCCACATGATCTTTTCTGGTCAGCAGCTGTTCTCTTGATGGTCTCAACAATCAAACTCATCACTTTAAACTTCTGGGGAAAATCAAATAGCTGAAGCAAGTTGATGGAGTGGCCTCTGATCATTCTGTGATCTCCTGATTTGGGCAACAAGGTGTGCCTCAAAATGGTGTTCATGGTGGCCAATCCTGACATCAGATAGTACATTGAGCCTAGCTTATGAGTTTCCAAGGCCTTGTCAGGTATCTCCTTGTACATGTTGGCCATGGAGCTGTGGTCCATCTTGCGCTCAACATAGACATCAATGTGTTTCTCAGCTTCTTTAGGGGCATTAATGAGCTTGGCCCACTCAGCAATAGAAGATTGGTACCTAGTACCTTCAGACATCCAAACAATCTTGACATTAGGGTAGAAGTGAGCTGTTGAATAGAACTGCATGATAAGCTCATCATTCCACTTGGTCAATTTTTGACCCACAAAAGTGTCAACTCCATTGAGTCTGAAGCTCTCATGCACTCCAGGGAAATGAACTTCATTGGCATCAATGTATTTCCAGTCCACCCACTTCATGTCACACACAATGGGCTTCTTATCTAGGAGCACAGTCTCATAGAAGTCCTGCTGTTCCTTAGTGTCAAACTGGTACGTCTACAACGTATCTATAATTTTTTATTGTTCCATGCTATTATATTATCTGTTTTGGATGTTTAATAGGCATTTATATGCTATTTTATATTATTTTTTGGACTAACCTATTAATCGAGGGCCCAGTGCTAGTTTCTGTTTTTTTTTCCTATTTTAGAGTTTTGCAGAAAAGGAATACCAAACGGAGTCCAAACAGAATGAAACCTTCGCGATGATCTTTCTTGGACCGAAAGCAAACCATGACACTTGGAGATGAAGTCGGCGACGCAATGAGGAAGCCACGAGGCAGGAGGGCACGCCCGGGGGGGTAGGGCGCGCCGCCACCCTCGTGGGCCCCTCGTGGCTCCCCTGACCTAGTTCCTTTTCCTATATATACACTATTATACCCTAAAACATCCAAGAGAGCCATGAAACCACTTCTCCACCGCCGCAACCTTCTGTACCCATGAGATCCCATCTAGGGGCCTTTTCTGGCGTCCTGCCGGAGGGGGATTAGATCACGGGGGGCTTGTACATCAACACCATTACCTCTCCGATGAAGCGTGAGTAGTTTACCACAGACCTTCGGGTCCATAGTTATTAGCTAGATGGCTTCTTCTCTCTCTTTGATTCTCAATACCATGTTCTCCTCGATGTTCTTGGAGATCTATTCAATGTAATATTCTTTTGCGATGTGTTTTCCGAGATCCGATGAATTATGGATTTATGATCAAGTTTATCTATGAATATTATTTGGTTCTTCTCTGAATTCTTATATGCATGATTTGATATCTTTGCAAGTCTCTTTGAATTATCGGTTTAGTTTGGCCTACTAGATTGATATTTCTTGCAATGGAAGAAGTGCTTAGCTTTGGGTTCAATCTTGCGATGTCCTTTCACAGTGTTAGTAGGGGCAGCAAGGGACGTATTGTATTGTTGCCATCGATGATAACAAGATGGAGTTTTCATCATATTGCTTGAGTTCATTCCTCTACATCATGTCATCTTGCTTAATGTGTTACTCCGTTCTTATGAACTTAATACTCTAGATGCATGCAGGATAGTGATCGATGTGTGGAGTAATACTAGTAGATGCAGGCAGGAGTCGGTCTACTTGACATGGACGTGATACCTATGTTCATGATCATTGCCTTAGATATCGTCATAACTATGCGCTTTTCTATTAATTGCTTGGCACTAATTTGTTCACCCACCGTAATATTTGATATCTCGAGAGAAGCCACTAGTGAAACCTATGGCCCCCGGGTCTCTTTTCCATTATATTGAATCTCGTTTACATCTTGCTAGCTCCCAATCTACTATTTTTCAATCTTTACTTTCCAATCTATAAACCAAAAATACAAAGATATTTACTTTACCATTTATCTATCTCTATCAGATCTCACTTTTGCAAGTGACCGTGAAGGGATTGATAGCCCCTTTATCGCGTTGGGTGCAAGTTGTTGATTTTTTGTGCAGGTATTCGGTGACTTGTGCATCGTCTCCTACTGGATTGATACCTTGGTTCTCAAAACTGAGGGAAATACTTATGCTACTTGCTGCATCACCCTTTCCTCTTCAAGGGAAAACCAACGCAAGCTCAAGAGGTAGAAAGAAGGATTTCTGGCACCGTTGCCAGGGAGATCTACGTCAAGTCAAGCCATACCAAGTACCCATCATAAACTCTTCCCCCTTGCATTACATTATTCGCCATTCGCCTCTCATTTTCCTCTCCCCCACTTTTAAAACGATTTTCGAAAACCTTCGCCTTTTCTTCGCCCCTCTTCCGTTTGATCTTTTGTTCGCTTGTGTTACCATGTGCCCTATTTTTGCTTGCATCTTCGCTTGCTAAAAGTATATGGATCCCCATCCACTTGCTAATATTTTTAAGAGATCCAATTATGATGAACCAATTCCTAGTGAGTTTTGTGCACTAGATTATCTTTACGAAGTTTTGCTTGAAATTCATGAATCTGAAAATTGTGATGAAGAAATTTATGAAGAGATTCACGATCGCTCCTTGAATAAAAAGCATGATTGTAATGATTTTACTATAAATTCTATTGATATCGATTATGCTAAAAATATGCAAAACCCTAAGCTTGGGGATGCTAGTTTTGCTATGTCCACTACTTGTTGCAATGATCATGATTGGGGTGATTCTTCTTTTGATCTTGAAAATTTATTTAAGCCCCATGATGAATATGAGATTGATAATAGTGTTTGCAATAATATTGAAAGTGGGTTTGGAAAAGTGTCAACTTTAGATCCCACATATTTGGAGAATATTCAATCTTATGAAATTTTTGATAAAAGTGGGTTTGGAGAGGTCATGACTTTAGTTAATGTTAATCCCACTATTTTGGAAGAGTGTCAACTTCACATGCATGTGGATCGTGTTGAGAATATGTTATATGATAGCTATATTGTTGAATTTGCTTATGATCCTAGATGTAATTATTATGAGAGAGGAAATATGGTTTAGAAATTTTCATGTTACTAAACTACCTCTCTTCATGTTGAGATTGCTATCATCTCTTTCTTCTTCCTTGCATATGCTAGTTTTTGCTTGCTATGATTATTTGTTTTCCTATAATATGCCTATGCATAGGAACTATGTTAGACTTAGATGTGTTTGTCACGTGTTCCATGATGCTCTCTTTGTGCTTCAATTCTTCTCTTTTATGTGAGCATCATTGAAATTATCAATCCCTACCTAAAAAAAGGCTTTAAACAATAGCGCTTGTTGGGAGGCAACCCAATTTTATTTTTGTTCTTTGATTTTTGCTCCTGTTTAGTAATAAATAATTCATATAGCCTCTGGTTAGATGTGGTTTTAAGTTTTAATTAGTGTTTGTGCCAAGTAGAACCTTTGGGAAGACTTGGGTGAAAGTTAATGTGATCTTGCTGTAAAAAACAGAAACTTTGCGCTCACGAGAATAATTGTCATTTTTAACATAAGAGTGCTTTTAAGTCGATTCTTTCTGAAGAAGATCAATAGACAAACTCCTAACGTCCCCCAATTTATTTCAGAATTTTGGGAGTTACATAAGTATTCGACAGCTACAGATTACTACAGACTATTCTGTTTTTGACAGATTCTGTTTTTCGCGTGTTGTTTGCTTATTTTGATCAATCTATGAGTAGTATCGGGACCATGGATAAGTTGGAATACAGTATATATTACACAAATATAAATAAATAATGAGTTCACAACAATACCATAAAGTGGTGGTTTATTTTCTTATACTAACGGAGCTCATGAGATTTTATGTTGAAGTTTTGTGTTGTGAAGTTTTCAAGTTTTGGGTAAGGATTTGATGGATTTTGGAATAAGGAG
Organism: Triticum dicoccoides; assembly: GCF_002162155.2. NCBI lineage: Eukaryota > Viridiplantae > Streptophyta > Magnoliopsida > Poales > Poaceae > Triticum > Triticum dicoccoides. The sequence continues at coordinate 187,779,982 of NC_041381.1, forward strand.
TGGAAAGAGCCTAAGCTTAGTGATGCCCAAGGCACCCCAAGGTAAAATTCAAGGACAACCAAAAGCCTAAGCTTGGGGGTGCCCCGGAAGGTATCCCCTCTTTCGTCTTCGTCTATCGGTAACTTTACTTGAGGCTATATTTTTATTCAGCACATGATATGTGTTTTGCTTAGAGCGTCTTGTATGTTTGAGTCTTTGCTTTTTAGTATACCATAATCATCCTTGCTGTACACACCGTTTGGAGAGACACGCATGAATCGTGATTTATTAGAATGCTCTAGTGCTTCACTTATATCTTTTTAGAGCACGGCGGTGGCTTTATTTTATAGAAATTGTTGAACTCTCATGCTTCACTTTTATTATTTTGAGAGTCTTTTAGAATAGCATGGTAATTTGCTTTGGTTATAAAATTAGTCCTAAAATGATGTGCATCCAAGATGGATATAATAAAAACTTTCATATAAAGTGCGTTGAATACTATGAGAAGTTTGATTATTTATGACTGTTTTGAGATATGAAGATGGTGGTATTAGAGCCATGCTAGTAGAGTAGTTGTGAATTTGAGAGATACTTGTGTTAAAGTTGTGATTCCCGTAGCATGCACGTATGGTAACTACTGCAGGATGCTGCTAACGCGACACTACAATCAGAGACCCTTTCACGAAACTGTGTGCGATGCATTAATCACAGACGGTGGTGTAAAAGAACCGTCAAAAAAGGTGCAAAACATTTGCGATGACGGATGCATCAAACACGGTTCAGATTTTTGTTGTGTGTGCGATTCAGGGCATACAGTTTAGTTCAATTAACTATTTGCGATGAGGGTGAACAAAAGAAACGGGCTACCAGACGAAGGCGTGTGCGATGTAAAGCATACAGTTCACTCGGAAGACTGTTTGTGATTGATGAATTCATCGCTGATGGGTTACCTAGTGTGGCCCGTGTGTGTTGTGATATGCTCTTTCTGCAGAATATCTATGCTCTGTGTACAGAAGAACAACATATATATACTTGTAACATGACATGATTGCAATACCAAATTAAACATCCAGTTACGTTATATAACAAATACCATAAATATTGCAAGGTTCAAATTCAGAGATTACAACGCCCAAATTCAAACATTGCAAACATCGACATTTCTGCAAAGGGATCAGCCACTGACAAGTCATGTATGGGTTTGACACAATGACTTCCAATTGCTCTGTCATATGCTCTTCCAAAACGAAGTTTAGCTTTTTTGGAGCCTCTTCAATTCTGAAGTACCTGTCGGCTCTGATCAACATACCATTCAACTTTCCTAATTAAACGCGTGTTCAACCTTAGTACCCTCAGCACCTTTGCTCTAGCAAGAAAGAACCTGGCGAGTGTAATCTCCGGTAAGGTCCCTCGGTTGGAATTCAAAGTAATATTTGAGAGATACAGATCCAGACATTCGATGTGATTGCCGTTATAAATATTATCCACCTCCGGGCCTATTATTATCTACAAAAGAAGAGAACGTGTTAGTGCCTACATGCAGTTTTGAACACTACCACATGCCTATTTGGTTTGCAGGATTTGTAAAATGCACCAATGTGCCATCTTCGATCTGACATGATTAACATGGGCATTTGGTTACAATCTAGAAACATGTAGCCTTCTTCACAAGAGGTTGGATTGGATGAAAAAATCCCTAAGAAAACTAGTACAGATGAATCCAAAGGAGAAATGCTTATGGATTGTAACCATATGAATCAAGCAACCAATATGAGGTGGGGTGATACGTCCATTTTGCATCATGCTTTTATATCGATATTTATTGCATTATGGGCTGTTATTACACGTTATGTCACAATACTTATGGCTATTCTTTCTTATTTTACAAGATTTAACATGAAGAGGGAGAATGCCGGCAGCTGGGATTCTGGGCTGGAAAAGGAGCAAATATTGGAGACCTATTCTGCACAGCTCCAAAAGTCCTGAAACTCCATGAAAGTCATTTTTGGAATTAATGATAATTATTCAGTGGAAGAAATACCTGAGGGGGGCCACCCACTGTCCACGAGGGTGGGGGGCGCGCCCACCCTTACAGGGTGCACCCCCTGCCTCGTGGGCCACCTGGCAGCCCTCCGATTCCCATCTTCTGCTATATGAAGTCTTTTACCCTAAAAATATCATAAGCAAGCTTACGGGACGAAACTCCTCCGCCACGAGGTGGAACCTTGGCAGAACCAATCTAGGGCTCTGGCTGAGCTGTTCTGACGGGGAAACTTCCCTCCTGGAGGGGGAAATCATCACCATCGTCATCACCAACGATCCTCTCATCGGGAGGGGGTCAATCTCCATCAACATCTCACCAGCACCATTTCCTCTCAAACCCTAGTTCATCTCTTGTATCCAATCTTTCTACCCAAACCTCAGATTGGTACTTGTGGGTTGCTAGTAGTGTTGATTACTCCTTGTAGTTGATGCTAGTTGGTTTATTTGGTGGAAGATCATATGTTCAGATCCTTAATGCATATTAATACTCCTCTGATTATGAACATGAATATGCTTTGTGAGTAGTTACGTTTGTTCCTGAGGACATGGGTGAAGTCTTGCTATTAGTAGTCATGTGAATTTGGTAATCGTTTGATATTTTGATGAGATGTATGTTGTCTCTCCTCTAGTGGTGTTATGTGAACGTCGACTACATGACACTTCACCATTATTTGGGCCTAGAGGAAGGCATTGGGAAGTAATAAGTAGATGATGGGTTGCTAGAGTGACAGAAGCTTAAACCCCAGTTTATGCGTTGCTTCGTAAGGGGCTGATTTGGATCCACTTGTTTCATGCTATGGTTAGGTTTACCTTAATACTTCTTTTGTAGTTGCGGATGCTTACAATAGGGGTTAATCATAAGTGGGGTGCTTGTCCAAGAAAGGGCAGTACCCAAGCACCGGTCCACCCACATATCAAATTATCAAAGTAACGAACGCGAATCATATGAGCGTGATGAAAACTAGCTTGACGATAATTCCCATGTGTCCTCGGGAGCGCTTTTCTCGTTATAAGAACTTGTCTATGCTTGTCCTTTGCTACAAAAAGGATTGGGCCACCTTGCTGCACCTTATTTACTTTCATTGCTTGTTATCCGTCACAAATTATCTTATCACAAAACTATTTGTTACCTACAATTTCAGTGCTTGCAGATAATACCTTACTGAAAACCGCTTGTCATTTCCTTCTGCTCCTTGTTGGGTTCGACACTCTTACTTCTCAAAAGTACTATGATAGATCCCCTATGCTTGTGGGTCATCAAGACTCTTTTCTGGCGCCGTTGCCGGGGAGTGAAGCGCTTTTGGTGAGTGGAACTTGGTAAGGAAACATTTATATAGTGTGCTGAAATTTACTGTCACTTGTTACTATGGAAACTAATCCTTTGAGGGGCTTGTTCAGGGTATCTTCACCCTGACCAGTAGAGCAAAGAGTTGCTCCTCAACCTACTGAACCTACTGAAAATCTTTACTTTGAAATTCCTTTGGGTATGGTAGAGAAACTGCTAGCTAATCCCTTTGCAGGAGATGGAACATTGCATCCTGATTTACACCTTATCTATGTGGATGAAGTTTGTGGATTATTTAAGCTTGCAAGTATGCCCGATGATGTTGTTAATAAGAAGGTCTTCCCTTTATCTTTGAAGGGAGATGCATTGACATGGTATAGGCTATGTGATGATATGGGATCTTAGGACTATAAACGATTGAAATTGGAATTTCACCAGAAGTTTTGCCCTATGCATTTTGTTCATCGTGATCGTAATTATATATACAATTTTTGGCCTCGCAAAGGAGAAAGCATCGCTCAAGCTTGGGGGAGGCTTAAGTCAATGTTATATTCATGCCCCAATCATGAGCTCTCAAGAGAAATGATTATTCAAAACTTTTATGCTTGGCTTTCTATCAATAATCGCACCATGCTCGATACTTCTTGTGCTGGTTCTTATATGATGAAGACTATTGAATTGAAGTGTGACTTATTGGAAAGAATTAAACACAACTCTGAAGATAGGGATTCCGACGATGGTAAGGAGTCAGGTATGACACCTAAGTTTGATTGTGTTAAATCTTTTATGGTTACCGATGCTTTTCGTGGATTTAGCACTAAATATGGACTTGACTCTGAGATAGTAGCTTCCTTCTGTAAATCATTTGCTACTCATGTTGATCTCCCTAAGGATAAGTGGTTTAAACATAATCCTCCTACTGAAGTAAAAGTAGTTGCACCTGTTACAGTTGAAGAAAAGACTATCACTTATAATGATCCTATTGTTCCTACTACTTATATTGAGAAACCACCTTTCCCTGTTAGGATAAAGGATCATGCTACAGCTTCAACTGTGGTTCGTAAGAGTAATACTAGAACTTATACACCTCCTAAGCAAATTAAAGTTGAACCTAGTATTGCTATGGTTAAAGATCTCTTGGCTGATAATATTGATGGGCATGTTATTTATTTCTATGAATAGGCTGCTAACATTGCTAGACCCGATGCTAAGAAACATAGACCTGTTGTAGGCATGCCCGTTATTTCTGTTAAAATAGGAGATCATTACTATCATGGCTTATGTGATATGGGTGCTAGTGCTAGTGCAATACCTCAGTCCTTATATGAAGAAATTATGCATGATATTGCACCCGCTGAAATAGAAGATATTGATGTTACTATTAAGCTTGCAAATAGAGATATTATTTCACCAATTGGGATTGTTAGAGATGTCGAAGTCTTGTGTGGGAAAGTTAAATATCCTGCTGATTTTCTTGTTCTTGGTTCCCCACAAGATAGCTTTTGTCCCATTATATTTGGTAGACCCTTCTTGAATACTGTCAATGCTAAGATTGATTGTGAAAAGGATGTTGTTACAATTGGCTTGGGGGATATGACACATGAGTTTAATTTTGCTAAGTTTCGTAGACAACCCTATGATAAAGAATTGCCTAGTAAGGATGAAATTAAATGTCTTGCTTCTATTGCCGTGCCTCCTACTGATCCGTTAGAACAATATTTGCTAGACCATGAAAACGATATGTTTATGAATGAAAGAAGGGAAATAGATGAAGTATTTTTTAAACAGGGTCCTATTTTGAAACACAACTTGCCTGTTGAAATCCTAGGGGATCCTCCTCCACCCAAGGGTGATCCCGTGTTTGAGCTTAAACCATTACCTGATACTCTTAAATATGCTTACCTTGATGAAAAGAAGGTATATCCTGTTATTATTAGTGCTAACCTTTCAGAGCAGGAAGAGGAAATATTATTGAAAACTCTAAAGAAGCACTGTGCTGCTATTGGATATACTCTTGATGATCTTAAGGGCATTAGTCCCACTCTATGCCAACACAAAATAAATTTGGAAGAAGATGCCAAACCAGTTAGAGATCATCAACGACGGTTAAAACCTAAGATGAAAGAAGTGGTAAGAAAGGAAATACTAAAGCTCCTCGAGGCAAGTATAATTTATCCCATTGTTGATAGTCAGTGGGTAAGTCCTGTCCATTGTGTCCCTAAGAAGGGAGGTATTACTGTTGTTCCTAATGATAAAGATGAATTGATCCCGCAAAGAATTATTATAGGTTATAGGATGGTAATTGATTTCCGCAAATTAAATAAGGCTACTGAAAACATCATTACCCTTTACCTTTTATTGATCAAATGCTAGAAAGACTATCCAAACATACACATTTCTGCTTTCTAGATGGTTATTCTGGTTTCTCTCAAATACCTGTGTCAGTGGACGATCAAGCAAAGACTACTTTTACTTGCCCTTTCGGTACTTTTGCTTATAGATGTATGCCTTGTGGTTTATGTAATGCACCTGCTACCTTTCAAAGATGCATGATGGCTATATTCTCTGACTTTTGTGAAAAAAATTGTGAGGTGTTCATGGATGATTTCTCCGTTTATGGATCCTCCTTTGATGATTGCTTGAGCAACCTTGAACAAGTTCTGCATAGATGTGAAGACACTAGTGTCATCTGGAATTGGGAAAAGTGCCACTTTATGGTTAATGAAGGCATTGTCTTGGGGCATAAAATTTCTGAAAGAGGTATTGAAGTCGATAAAGCTAAAGTTGATGCTATTGAAAAGATGCCATGTCCCAAGGACATTAAAGGTATAAGAAGTTTCCTTGGTCATGCTTTATTTTATAGGAGGTTCATTAAGGACTTCTCTAAAATCTCTAGGCCTCTGACTAATCTATTACAAAAAGATATTCCTTTTGTCTTTGATGATGATTGTGTAGAAGCATTTGAAATACTTAAGAAAGCTTTGATTTCTGCACCTATCGTTCAGCCACTTGATTGGAATTTACCCTTTGAAATCATGTGTGATGCTAGTGATTATGTTGTAGGGGCTGTTCTAGGGCAAAGAGTTGATAAAAATTAAATGTTATTCAATATGCTAGTAAAACTCTAGACACTGCTCAGAGAAATTATGCTACTACTGAAAAAGAATTCTTAGCAGTTGTATTTGCTTGTGATAAGTCTGTCAGACTTTATATTGTTGATTCTAAAGTAACTATTCACACTGATCATGCTGCTATTAAATATCTTATGGAAAATAAAGATGCTAAACCTATACCTATTAGGTGGGTTCTCTTGCTAGAAGAATTTGATTTGCATATTATTGATAGAAAGGGAGCTCAGAACCCCGTTGTAGACAACTTGTCTAGGTTATAATGTTCTTGATGACCCACTAACTATTGATGATAGCTTTCCTGATGAACAATTAGCTATCATAAATGCTTCTCGTACTGCTCCATGGTATGCCGATTATGCTAATTACATTGTTGCTAAATTTATACCACCTAGTTTCACATACCATCAAAAGAAAAAGTTCTTTTATGATTTAAGACATTACTTCTGGGATGACCCACACCTTTATAAAGAAGGAGTAGATGGTGTTATTAGACACTGTGTACCTGAGCATGAACAGGAACAGATCCTATGCAAACGTCACTCCGAGGCATATGGAGGACACCACGATGGAGATAGAACTGCACATAAGGTATTGCAATCCAGTTTTTATTGGCCTACTCTCTTGAAAGATGCTCGTAAGTTTGTCTTGTCTTGTGATGAATGTCAAAGAATTGGTAATATTAGTAGATGTCAAGAAATGCCTATGAATTATTCTCTTGTTATTTAACCATTTGATGTTTGGGGCTTTCATTATGTGGGACATTTTCCTGCCTCTAATGGATATACACATATTTTAGTTGTTGTTGATTACGTTACTAAGTGGGTAGAAGCTATTCCAACTAGTAGTGCTGATCATAACACCTCTATTAAGATGCTTAAAGAAGTTATTTTTCTGAGGTTTGGAGTCCCTAGATATTTAATGACTGATGGTGGTTCACATTTTATTCATGGTGCTTTTCGTAAAATGCTTGCTAAGTATGATGTTAATCATAGAATTGCATCTCCATATCACCCATAGTCTAGTGGTCAAGTAGAGTTAAGCAATAGAGAGCTCAAATTAATTTTGCAAAAGACTGTCAATAGATCTAGAAAGAATTGGTCCAAGAAACTTTATGATGCATTATGGGCTTATAGAACTGCATATAAGAATCCTATGGGTATGTCTCCATATAAAATGGTTTATGGAAAAGCATGCCACTTACCTCTAGAACTAGAACATAAGGCATATTGGGCCATTAAAGAGCTCAATTATGATTTTAAACTTGCTGGTGAGAAGAGGCTATTTGACATTAGCTCACTTGATGAATGGAGAACCCAAGCCTATGAGAATGCCAAGTTATTTAAAGAAAAAGTTAAAAGATGGCATGACAAAAGGATACAAAAGCGTGAGTTAACGTAGGAGATTATGTGTTGCTATTCAACTCTCGTTTAAGATTTTTTGCAGGAAAACTTCTCTATAAATGGGAAGGCCCTTACATTATCGAGGAGGCCTATCATTCTGGTGCTATAAAAATTAACAACTTCGAAGGCACAAATCCGAAGGTGGTGAACGATCAAAGGATCAAACATTATATCTCACGTAACCCAATAAATGTTGAAACTAATGTTATTGAAACTGTAACCTCGGAGGAATACATAAGAGACACTTTCCAGAATGTTTCAAACTCTGGAAAGGAATAGGTATGTGGTACGGTAAGTAAACCGACTCCAAAACAATTCCAATAGCATTTTTTCTCTGTTTTGGAATATTTAAGAAAATAGGAAAATAAGAAGTAGTCCAGGAAGGACACGAGGCGTCCACGAGGGTGGAGGGTGCGCCCTACCTTACTGGGCGTGCCCCCCTGCCTCGTGGGCACCTCGTGTGCTCTCTGGACTCCGTTTTCTTGCACGTTACTTCTTTTGGTCGGTAAAAATTCATTATATAATCTCCCGAAGGTTTTGACCATCGTATCACGCAAATATCCTCTGCCTTTGTTTCTAGCTGTTTTTCTGACAGATCTAGAGCACCATGACGTCTTCAAGTGCTCCCAAGGACAAGTTTTTCGAGAGGGTCATCAACCCCTACCTCGCGGAAGTGCTGCATCACCCTCAAACCATTGAGATGCGTAATGGGGTGCTGCACATCCGCGATGTGGAGGGACCAACGAGTACCGGAAGCGTGGAGACAAAGCTCGAAGCGATGGAACAACAAGTTTTCAAGTGCCAAGGGATGGTGGAGCGCGGACTTAACGCCAACCAGATGATGATCGTGGAGTTCACCAACAACCACAAGCTGGACGCCAAGAACGTTGGGGAGACCATCTTCAAGCTTCATGAGAAAATCAAGCACCTCCAAGCCCAGATCTATGACCTGCAAAACCAAAACTGTGAGTATGGATATAGATTCAAAAGGATGAGTTTGGCTACATATTTGAGGATCCCGGAGACTCGATCATCCTTCTATGATGGTTAGCCTATGCCTTGGAAGATGGACGACAAGCCTACATCATCAACAAATCCTTCTTCACCACCTCCAAGGACATAATAACATGGGTATGGGCACTCCCCTTGGCAACTGCCAAGCTTGGGGGAGGTGCCTCGGTATCGTATCACCATCACACTCCTATCTTTACTGTTTTACTTAGTTCGATCCTTTTGGTAATATCTTGATCTAGAAGAATAAAGTCTTGGTATGAATTAGTTTTGAGTTTTGCTTTGTGATCCCTCTATGTAATCGAGTCCGTGAGCTATATATAATAAAGATTAGTGTTGAGTCAAGGGCTTTGCTATCTTGCTATGATCTTGACAAAATAGAAAGAATGTAAACAAATAAAAGAGAACCATATTGATCTTATGGATAGTAATGACTTCACATATAGAGAGTATGAGGCTTAAAAGTTGTTAAGAGTTGGCAAACATAGTTTTGGTCATCGTTGCAATTAATAGGAAGTAATAAAGAAAGAGAGGTTTTCACATATAAATATACTATCTTGGACATAATTTATGATTGTGAGCACCCATTAAAGTATGACATGCTAAAGAGTTGATGTTGGATAAGGAAGAAAATGTAATGGGTTATGTTTTCTCACATCTCAGTTAAAGTATATTGTCATGGATCATTCAAACATGTTGAGCTTGCCTTTCCCCCTCATGCTGGCCAAATTCCTTTCACCAAGTAGAGATGCTACTTGTGCTTCCAAATATCCTTAAACCCAGTTTTGCGATGAGAGTCCACCATACCTACCTATGGATTGAGTAAGATCCCTCAAGTAAGTTATCATGTTGCAAGCAATAAAAATTGCTCTCTAAATATGTATGACCTATTAGTGCGGAGAAAATAAGCTTTATACGATCATGTGATATGGAAGTAATAAAAGCGGTGGACTGCATAATAAAGGATCCTGATATATATATCCAATTGGATGTAAGTTAGCATGAACTAATATGGTTGACATTACCCTTGAGGTAAAATGTTGGGAGGCAACACTATAAGCCCCTATCTTTCTCTATGTCCGATTAAAACTCCATAACCAAAAATATTGCTTGAGTGTTAGCAATTGTGGAAGACTAAATGATAGTTGAGTATGTGGACTTGCTGAAAAGCTCTATTCTTGACTCTTACCAATGTTATGATAAAATTGCAATTGCTTCAATGACTGAGATTATAGTTTGTTAGTTCTCAATGAAGTTTCTGATTCATACTTGACATTGTGAATAGATTGTTACTTGAGCATAAGAAATCATATGACAATATATATATGTGTGTTGCTGTTATAAGAATGATCATGATGCCCTCATGTTCGTATTTTATTTTATCGACACCTCTATCTCTAAACATGTGGACATATTTTTGGATATCGGCTTCCGCTTGAGGACAAGCGAGGTCTAAGCTTGGGGGAGTTGATACGTCCATTTTGCATCATGCTTTTATATCGATATTTATTGCATTATGGGCTGTTATTACACGTTATGTCACAATACTTATGGCTATTCTCTCTTATTTTACAAGGTTTAACATGACGAGGGAGAATGCCGGCAGCTGGGATTCTAGGCTGGAAAAGGAGCAAATATTGGAGACCTATTATGCACAGCTCCAAAAGTCCTGAAACTCCACAAAAGTCATTTTTGGGATTAATGATAAGAAATACCTGAGGGGGGTCGCCCACCGTCCACGAGGGTGGGGGGGCGTGCCCACCCTTACAGGGCGCGCCCCTGCCTCGTGGGCCACCTGGCAGCCCTTCGGTGCCCATCTTCTGCTATATGAAGTCTTTTACCCTGAAAAAAATCATAAGCAAGCTTATGGGACGAAATTCCGCCGCCACGAGGCGGAACCTTGGCGAAACCAATCTAGGGCTCCGGTGGATCTGTACTGTCGGGGAAACTTCCCTCCAGGAGGGGGAAATCATCACCATCATCATCACCAACGATCCTCTCATCGGGAGGGGGTCAATCTCCATCAATTCACCAGCACCATCTCCTCTCAAACCCTAGTTCATCTCTTATATCCAATCTTTGTACCCAAACCTCAGATTGGTACATGTGGGTTGCTAGTAGTGTTGATTACTCCTTTTAGTTGATGCTAGTTGGTTTATTTGGTGGACGATCATATGTTCAGATCCTTAATGCATATTAGTACTCCTCTGATTATGAACATGAATATGCTTTGTGAGTAGTTACGTTTGTTCTTGAGGACATGGGTGAAGTCTTGCTATTAGTAGTCATGTGAATTTGGTATTCGTTCGATATTTTGATGAGATGTATGTTGTCTCTCCTCTAGTGGTGTTATGTGAACGTCGACTACATGACACTTCACCATTATTTGGGCCAAGAGGAAGGCATTGGGAAGTAATAAGTAGATGATGGGTTGCTAGAGTGACAGAAGCTTAAACCCTAGTTTATGCGTTGCTTCGTAAGGGGCTGATTTGGATCCACTTGTTTCATGGTATGGTTAGGTTTACCTTAATACTTCTTTTGTAGTTGCGGATGCTTGGAATAGGGGTTAATCATAAGTGGGATGCTTGTCCAAGAAAGGGCAGTACCCAAGCACCGGTCCACCCACATATCAAATTATCAAAGTGACGAACGCGAATCATATGAGCATGATGAAAACTAGCTTGACGATAATTCCCATGTGTCCTCGGGAGTGCTTTTCTCATTATAAGAACTTGTCCAGGCTTGTCCTTGAAGGAAATATACCCTAGAGGCAATAATAAAGTCATTATTTATTTCCTTATATCATGATAAAAGTTTATTATTCATGCTAGAATTGTATTAACCGGAAACATAATACATGTGTGAATACATAGACAAACTAAATGTCACTAGTATGCCTCTACTTGACTAGCTAATCAATCAAAGATGGTTATGTTTCCTAACCATAGACATGAGTTCTCATTTGATTAACGGTATCACATCATTAGGAGAATGATGTGATTAACTTGACCCATTCCGTTAGCTTAGCACTTGATCGTTTAGTATGTTGTTATTGCTTTCTTCATGACTTATACATGTTCCTACAACTATGAGATTATGCAACTCCCGTTTACCGGAGGAACACTTTGTGTGCTACCAAATGTCACAACGTAACTGGGTGATTATAAAGGAGCTCTACAGGTGTCTCCAAAGGTACATGTTGAGTTGGCATATCTCGAGATTAGGTTTTGTCACTCCGATTATCGGAGAGGTATCTATGGGCCCTCTCGGTAATGCACATCACTATAAGCCTTGCAAGCAATGTAGCTAATGAGTTAGTTACGGAATGATGCATTACATAACGAGTAAAGAGACTTGCCGGTAACGAGATTGAACTAGGTATTAAGATACCGACGATTGAATCTCGGGCAAGTAACATACCAATGACAAAGGGAACAACGTATGTTGTTATGCGGTTTGACCGATAAAGATCTTCGTAGAATATGTAGGAGCCAATATGAGCATCCAGGTTCCGCTGTTGGTTATTGACCGGAAACATGTCTCGGTCATGTCTACATAGTTCTCGAACCCGTAGGGTCCGCACGCTTAAGATTTCGATGACAGTTATATTATGAGTTTTGATGTACCGAAGGTTGTTCGGAGTCTCGAAAGTGATTACGGACATGACGAGGATTCTCAAAATGGTCGAGACATGAAGATTGATATATTGGAAGCCTATATTTGGATATCGGATGTGTTCCGGGTGAAAACGGGATTTTACCGGAGTACTGGGAGGTTACCGGAACCCCGCGGGGGCTTAATGGGCCATAGTGGGCCTTAGTGGAGAAGAGGAGAGGAGGCCAGGGCAGGGCCGCGCGCCCCTCCCCCCTATTCCGAATAGGACAAGGAGAGGGGGGTGGTGCCCCCCCCCTTTTTCCTTCCTCTCTCTCCCTCTTCTTTCCCCCCTTCTCCAAGTCCAACAAGGAAGGAGGGAGTCCTACTCCCGGTGGGAGTAGGACTCCCCATGGCGCGCCTCCTCCCTAGACGGTCTCCCCTCCCCCCTTGCTCCTTTATATATGGGGGCAGGGGGGCACCTCTAGACACAACAATTGATCTCTTGATCTCTTAGCCGTGTGCGGTGCCCCCCACCACCATAGTCCTCCTCGATAATATTGTAGCGGTGCTTAGGCGAAGCCCTGCGAGGTTAGAACATCAAGATCATCACCACGCCATCGTGCTGACGGAACTCTCCCTCGACACTCGGCTGGATCGGAGTTCGAGGGACGTCATCGAGTTGAACGTGTGCTAGAACTCGGAGGTGCCGTGGTTTTGGTGCTTGATCGGTCGGGCCGTGAAGACGTACGACTACATCAACCGCGTTGTTCTAACGCTTCCGCTTTCGGTCTATGAGGGTACGTGGACGACACTCTCCCCTCTCGTTGTTATGCATCACCATGATCTTGCGTGTGCGTAGGAATTTTTTTGAAATTACTATGTTACCCTACAGTGGCATCTGAGCCAGGTTTTATGCGTAGATGTTATATGCACGAGTAGAACACAAGTGAGTTGTGGGCGATACAAGTCATACTGCTTACCAGCATGTCATACTTTGGTTCGGCGGTATTGTTGGATGAAGCGTCCCAGACCGACATTACGCGTACGCTTACGCGAGACTGGTTCTACCGACGTGCTTTGCACACAGGTGGCCGGCGTGTGTCAGTTTCTCCAACTTTAGTTGAACCGAGTGTGGCTACGCCCGATCCTTGCGAAGGTTAAAACAGCACTAACTTGACGAACTATCCTTGTGGTTTTAATGCGTAGGTAAGAACGGTTCTTGCTCAGCCCATAGCAGCCACGTAAAATTTGCAACAACAAAGTAGAGGACGTCTAACTTGTTTTTGCAGGGCATGTTGTGATGTGATATGGTCAAGACGTTATGCTATATTTTATTGTATGAGATGATCATGTTTTGTAACCGAGTTATCGACAACTGGCAGGAGCCATATGGTTGTCGCTTTATTGTATGAAATGCAAGCGCCCTGTAATTGCTTTACCTTATCACTAAGCGGTAGCGATAGTCATAGAAGCAATAGATGGCGAAACGACAATGATTCTACGATGGAGATCAAGGTGTCGCGCCGGTGACGATGGTGATCACGACGATGCTTCGGAGATGGAGATCACAAGCACAAGAAGATGATGGCCATATCATATCACTTATATTCATTGCATGTGATGTTTATCCTTTATGCATCTTATTTTCCTTTGATTGATGGTAGCATTATAAGATGATCTCTCACTAGTTATCAAGAAGTGTTCTCCCTGAGTATGCACCATTGTGAAAGTTCTTCGTGCTGAGACACCACGTGATGATCGGGTGTGATAGGCTCTACGTTCAAATACAACGGGTGCAAAACAGTTGCACACATGGAATACTCAGGTTAAACTTGACAAGCCTAGCATATACAGATATGGCCTCAGAACACGGAGACCGAAAGGTCGAACGTGAATCATATAGAAGATATGATCAACATAGTGATGTTCACCATTGAAAACTACTCCATCCCATGTGATGATCTGACATGGTTTAGTTGATTTGGATCACATGATCACTTAGATGACTAGAGAGATGTCTGTCTAAGTGGGAGTTCTTTAGTAATATGATTAATTGAACTTAAATTTATCATGAACTTAGTACCTGATAGTATTTTGCTAGTATATGTTTGTTGTAGATAGATGGCTCGTGTTGTTGTTCCGTTGAATTTTAATGCATTCCTTGAGAAAACTAAGTTGAAATATGATGGTAGAAATTACACGGACTGGGTCTGTAACTTGAGGATTATCCTCATTGTTGCATAGAAGAATTATGTCCTGGAAGCACCGTTGGGTGCCAGGCCTGCTGCAGATGCAACTGACGATGTTAAGAACCTCTGGCAGAGCAAAGCTGATGACTACTCCATAGTTCAGTGTGCCATGCTTTACGGCCTAGAACCGGGACTTCAACGATGTTTTGAATGTCATGGAGCATATGAGATGTTCCAGGAGTTGAAGTTAATATTTCAAGCAAATGCCTGGATTGAGAGATATGAAGTCTCCAATAAGTTCTATAGCTGCAAGATGGAAGAGAATAGTTCTGTCAGTGAACATATACTCAAAATGTCTGGGTATAATAACCACTTGATTCAACTGGGAGTTAATCTTCTTGATGATAGTGTCATTGACAGAATTCTTCAATCACTGCCACCAAGCTACAAGAGCTTCGTGATGAACTATAATATGCAATGGATGGACAAGATTATTCCCGAGCTCTTCGTAATGCTAAAGGCTGCGGAGGTAGAAATCAAGAAGGAGCATCAAGTGTTGATGGTCAATAAGACCACCAGTTTCAAGAAAAAAGGTAAAGGGAAGAAGAAGGGGAACTTCAAGAAGAACAGCAAACAAGTTGCTGCTCAAGAGAAGAAACCCAAATCTGGACCTAAGCCTGAGACTGAGTGCTTCTACTGCAAGCAGACTGGTCACTAGAAGCGGAACTGCCCCAAGTATTTGGCGGATAAGAAGGATGGCAAGGTGAACAAAGGTATATGTGATATACATGTTATTGATGTGTACCTTACTAATGCTCGCAGTAGCACCTGGGTATTTGATACTGGTTCTGTTGCTAATATTTGCAACTCGAAACAGGGACTACAGATTAAGCAAAGATTGGCTAAGGAGGAGGTGACAATGCGCGTGGGAAATGGTTCCAAAGTCGATGTGATCGCGGTCGGCACGTTACCTCTACATCTACCTTCAGGATTAGTTTTAGACCTGAATAATTGTTATTTGGTGCCAGCGTTGAGCATGAACATTATATCTAGATCTTGTTTGATGCGAGACAGTTATTCATTTAAATCAGAGAATAATGGTTATCCTATTTATATGAGTAATATCTTTTATGGTCATGCACCCTTGAAGAGTGGTCTATTTTTATTAAATCTCGATAGTAGTGATACACATATTCATAATGTTGAAGCCAAAAGATGCAGAGTTGATAATGATAGTGCAAATTATTTGTGGCACTGCCGTTTGGGTCATATTGGTGTAAAGCGCATGAAGAAACTCCATAATTATGGACTTCTTGAATCACTTGATTATGAATCGCTTGGTACTTGCTAACCGTGCCTCATGGGCAAGATGACTAAAACGTCGTTCTCCGGAACTATGGAGCGAGCAACTGATTTTGGAAATCATACATACTGATGTATGTGGTCCAATGAATATTGAGGCTCGCGGTGGGTATCGTTATTTTCTCACCT
This sequence comes from Triticum dicoccoides, assembly GCF_002162155.2. Taxonomy (NCBI): domain Eukaryota; kingdom Viridiplantae; phylum Streptophyta; class Magnoliopsida; order Poales; family Poaceae; genus Triticum; species Triticum dicoccoides. Next base: position 187,796,105 of record NC_041381.1, read on the forward strand.
TCACAGATGATTTGAGCAGATATGGGTATAGCTACTTAATGAAACACAAGTCTGAAACATTTGAAAAGTTCAAAGAATTTCAGAGTGAAGTGGAAAATCATCATAACAAGAAAATAAAATTTCTACGATCTGATCGTGGAGGAGAATATTTGAGTTATGAGTTTGGTTTACATTTGAAACAATGCGGAATAGTTTCGCAACTCACGCCACCCAGAACACCACAACGAAATGGTGTGTCCGAACGTCGTAATCGTACTTTACTAGATATGGTGCGATCTATGATGTCTCTTACTGATTTACCACTATCGTTTTGGGGTTATGCTTTAGAGACGGTCGCATTCACGTTAAATAGGGCACCATCAAAATCCATTGAGACGATTCCTTATGAAGTGTGGTTTGGCAAGAAACCAAAGTTGTTGTTTCTTAAAGTTTGGGGCTGCGATGCTTATGTGAAGAAACTTCAACCAGATAAGCTCGAACCCAAATCGGAGAAATGTGTCTTCATAGGATACCCAAAAGAGACTATTGGGTACACCTTCTATCACAGATCTGAAGGCAAGACTTTTGTTGCTAAATTCGGATCCTTTCTAGAGAAGGAGTTTCTCTCGAAAGAAGTGAGTGAGGAAAGTAGAACTTGATGAGGTAACTATACCTGCTCCCTTATTGGAAAATAGTTCATCACAGAAACCGGTTCCTGTGACGACTACACCAATCAGTGAGGAAGCTAATGATATTGATCATGAAACTTCAGATCAAGTTACTACCGAACCTCATAGGTCAACTAGAGTAAGATCCGCACCAGAGTGGTACGGTAATCCTATTCTGGAAGTCATGTTACTTGACCATGGCGAACCTACGAACTATGAGGAAGTGATGATGAGCCCAGATTTCGCAAAATGGCTTGAGGCCATGAAATCTGAGATGGGATCCATGTATGAGAACAAAGTATGGACTTTGGTTGACTTGCCCGATGATCGGCAAGCCATCGAGAATAAATGGATCTTCAAGAAGAAGACTGACGCTGACGGTAATGTAACTGTCTACAAAGCTCGACTTGTTGCAAAAGGTTTTCGACAAGTTCAAGGAGTTGACTACGATGAGACTTACTCACCCGTAGTGATGCTTAAGTCTGTCCGAATCATGTTAGCAATTGCCGCATTTTATGATTATGAAATATGGCAAATGGATGTCAAAACTGCATTCCTGAATGGATTTCTGGAAGAAGAGTTGTATATGATGCAACCAGAAGGTTTTGTCGATCCAAAAGGTGCTAACAAAGTGTGCAAACTCCAGCGATCCATTTATGGACCGGTGCAAGCCTCTCGGAGTTGGAATAAACACTTTGATAGTGTGATCAAAGCATATGGTTTTATACAGACTTTTGGAGAAGCCTGTATTTACAAGAAAGTGAGTGGGAGCTCTGTAGCATTTCTGATATTATATGTAGTCGACATATTATTAATTGGAAATGATATAGAATTTCTGGATAGCATAAGGGGATACTTGAATAAAAGTTTTTCGATGAAAGACCTCGGTGAAGCTGCTTACATATTGGGCATCAAGATCTATAGAGATAGATCAAGATGCTTAATTGGACTTTCGCAAAGCACATACCTTGATAAAGTTTTGAAAAAGTTCAAAATGGATCAGGCAAAGAAAGGGTTCTTGCCTGTACTACAAGGTGTGAAGTTGAGTCAGACTCAATGCCCGACCACAGCAGAAGATAGAGAGAAAATGAAAGATGTTCCCTATGCTTCAGCCATAGGCTCTATCATGTATGCAATGCTGTGTACCAGACCTGACGTATGCTTAGCAATAAGTTTAGCAGGGAGGTACCAAAGTAATCCAGGAGTGGATCACTGGGCAGCGGTCAAGAACATCCTGAAATACCTGAAAAGGACTAAGGATATGTTTCTCATTTATAGAGGTGACAAAGAGCTAGTCATAAATGGTTACGTTGATGCAAGCTTTGACACTGATCCGGATGATTCTAAATCACAAACCGGATACGTGTTTATATTAAAGGGTGGGGCTATCAGTTGGTGCAGTTCTAAACAAAGCTTCGTGGCCGGATCTACATGCGAAGCGGAGTACATAGCTGCTTCGGAAGCAGCAAATGAAGGAGTCTGGATGAAGGAGTTCATTTCCGATCTAGGTGTCATAATAGTGCATCGGGACCAATGAAGATCTTCTGTGACAATACTGGTGCAATTGCCTTGGCAAAGGAATCCAGATTTCACAAGAGGACCAAGCACATCAAGAGACGCTTCAATTCAATCCGGGACCAAGTCCAGGTGGGAGACATAGAGATTTGCAAGATACATACGGATCTGAATGTTGCAGACCCGTTGACTAAGCCTCTTCCACGAGCAAAACATGATCAGCACCAAGGCTCCATGGGTGTTAGAATCATTACTGTGTAATGTAGATTATTGACTCTAGTGCAAGTGGGAGACTGAAGGAAATATGCCCTAGAGGCAATAATAAAGTTATTTTTTATTTCCTTATATCATGATAAAAGTTTATTATTCATGCTAGAATTGTATTAACCGGAAACATAATACATGTGTGAATACATAGACAAACTTAATGTCACTAGTATGCCTCTACTTGACTAGCTCATTAATCAAAGATGGTTATGTTTCCTAACCATAGACATGAGTTGTCATTTGATTAACGGGATCACATCATTAGGACAATGATGTGATTGACTTGACCCATTCCGTTAGCTTAGCACTCGATCGTTTAGTATGTTGCTATTGCTTTCTTCATGACTTATACATGTTCCTACAACTATGAGATTATGCAACTCCCGTTTATCGGAGGAACACTTTGTGTGCTACCAAACGTCACAACGTAACTGGGTGATTATAAAGGAGCTCTATAGGTGTCTCCAAAGGTACATGTTGAGTTGGCGTATTTCGAGATTAGGTTTTGTCACTCCGTTTGTCGGAGAGGTATCGCTGGGCCCTCTCGGTAATGCACATCCCTATAAGCCTTGCAAGCAATGTAGCTAATGATTTACTTACGGAATGATGCATTACATAATGAGTAAAGAGACTTGCCGGTAACGAGATTGAACTAGGTATTAAGATATCGACGATTGAATCTCGGGCAAGTAACATATCGATGACAAAGGGAACAACGTATGTTGTTATGCGGTGTGACCGATAAAGATCTTCGTAGAATATGTAGGAGCCAATATGAGCATCCAGGTTCCGCTGTTGGTTATTGACGGGAAACATGTCTTGGTCATGTCTACATAGTTCTCGAACCCGTAGGGTCCGCACGCTTAAGATTTCGATGACAGTTATATTATGAGTTTATGCGTTTTGATGTACCAAAGGTTGTTCGGAGTCCTGGAAGTGATTACGGACATGACAAGGAGTCTCTAAATGGTCAAGACATGAAGATTGATATATTGGAAGCCTATATTTGGATATCGGAAGTGTTCCGGGTGAAATCAGGATTTTACCGGAGTACCGGGAGGTTACCGGAACCCCCCGGGGGCTTAATGGGCCATAGTGGGCCTTAGTGGAGAAGAGGAGAGGAGGCCAGGGCAGGGCCATGCGCCCCTCCCCCCTAGTCCGAATAGGACAAGGAGAGGGGGGCGGCGCCCCCCCCCCCCTTTTCCTTCCTCTCTCTCCCTCCTCTTTCCCCCCTTCTCCAAGTCCAACAAGGAAGGAGGGAGTCCTACTCCCGGTGGGAGTAGGACTCCCCTTGGCGCGCCTCCTCCCTGGCCGGTCGCCCCCTCCCCCTTGCTCCTTTATATACGGGGGAAGGGGGCACCTCTAGACACAACAATTAATCTCTTGATCTCTTAGCCGTGTGCGGTGCTCCCCTCCACCATAGTCCTCCTCGATAATATTGTAGCGGTGCTTAGGCGAAGCCCTGCGATGGTAGAACATCAAGATCGTCACCACGCCGTCGTGCTGACGGAACTCTCCCTCAACACTCAGCTGGATCGGAGTTCAAGGGACGTCATCGAGCTGAATGTGTGCTAGAACTCGGAGGTTCCATAGTTTCGGTGCTTGATCGGTCGGGCCGTGAAGACGTACGACTACATCAACCACGTTGTTCTAACGCTTCCGCTTTCGGTCTACGAGGGTACGTGGACGACACTCTCCCCTCTCGTTGCTATTCGTCACCATGATCTTGCATGTGCATAGGATTTTTTTTGAAATTACTACATTACCCTACAGTCCTTTGCTACAAAAAGGATTGGGCCACCTTGCTGCACCTTATTTACTTTCATTGCTTGTTACCCGTTACAAATTATCTTATCACAAAACTATCTGTTACCTAAAATTTCAGTGCTTGTAGATAATACCTTACTAAAAACCGCTTGTCATTTCCTTCTGCTCCTCGTTTGGTTCGACACTCTTACTTATCGAAAGGACTACGATAGATCCCCTATACTTATGGGTCATCATGGGGGTGTATGTCCTGAAATCCTCCAAAATTCCTTCAGAAATTGTAGTACAGTGTCATTGTAAACTTTGGAAAAGGTGCAAAAAATTGAACTCCCTTATGGTTAACATTTAAAAGGAAAGGAACATCACCTCAATATACAGCTTCTTCAGGCACGGAAAGCATCTCAGGCAACTGACAACTTGTTCCAGGTTGGGCCGACAGATTCTAGTGCCAAGACCTTCACTGTGCCCATAATCTGGGTGAAACTTTGCTGGATGACAGACGAACATACATCTTCAAAACTAGAAATAATGTTGATATCAAGAAAGAGAGGTATAAGGCGACTGTTGTACCTGAAAGTAGTAGTATTTGACTGACCAGTAGCCCACCAGTGCCAATTTCGGCGCAGAAATGACATTGATTCTTGTTGGACCTTGTTACTACAAGTAATCTCTTAGGTGAAGGTGTGTCCTCAATGACCATATTGTAGTCCACCTTTTGTGATCTCACATTGCAGCACCAGCATTACACATAAGTAGTCTGGAGAGTCCTGGAGGTGATGTGGAAGGTACTCGACCAATTCACCGCCTAAAGACGAAGGAACTCGAGTGTAGTACAACCGCGGAGCAGGCGCTCCATGTCATCCTTTGGGATGCAGACGACGACGAGCTCGAGGTGCTTCAGTCGTGGTAGAAAAAGAGCGGGCGCGCCATTAAGGGGGGATAATGGCAGTTCATGAACTTGGCGAGGCGCAGCATGGGCGGGAAGCGGAGCGCGGACGTTGGTAGTGAGCGCATATGCCCATCATTAAAACTGAGCTTCTCAAGCTGATCTATGGAGGGGGGTCGGAACCCTCGTCAAGCTTGGCTCGGTCCTTGCCATTGGAACAGAACTTGCCCATGATAAGGCCTCTGATTGGGCCATGGTGACTGCAAGGATCTGGGATAACGCATCCAAGCTTTTGCGATAGCCATGGCAGAGCTCGTGGGCGTCGAGGAGGTCGATAGGGATGAGGAGCCATAGGAGGCGCAACCGCCGGGAAAGGGCGGCTGTCCTCGCCCCATATTTGATTGGGAGGAGGGATATGATGACTCTCAACATATCATCGGGGAGGTTGCTGATGAAGTCTAGGCCTGCTGGAGTCGCTTGCGGTTCTTTCTCGACCCGCCTCCGCTTGTTGGCAGCCTTGTTCTCCACCTCGTCGGCGGCGACAGAAACCTCTGTCTCCATATTCATGTCGTGCTCCGGTGCACTTTGCGGACTAAGAGCGGCGTCGAGGATGGGGGCGGAGAGATAGGATTGTGTGTGTGGCGAGGATGGGGGTGCAGCCGCTCAGGCGCGCCATTAATACAGACCAGTGGGAGTGAGGCGGGTGGCGGTCAAAGGCTGTCTCGCTTTTCGGTGAGCCTACACGACGGACTTCTGGCATTCCTATACCATCATTTCACGGAGCAAGGCGGGCACGCCATTAATATGGAGGAGTGGGAGCAAGGTGGGCGGCGGTCAAAGGGCCAGCTCGCCTCCCGGTGTGCCTGCGCGGCGGAATGCTGGCACGCCTATGCTAGCACGCCCCATACGGTGAGTGCGTAGCGAACACGCGCATGAATTAGATAGTGGTAGTGATTTTAGTTGCACAAATTAGATAGTGCTAGTGACTTTTTTAGCTGCATATTTCGACAAATCACAGTGTCTCTTGCGTTAGGCCGAAGTCTGGCTTTAATTTGCATACCATATTCAATCTGAACCATTTACGTTGAAGAGATAAACAAATCCTGCATTGAACAGCTCGCACGCTTCCCGATGAGCCTCTCAATCAGCCCGCGCACCGGACTGCGCTCGCATGCCTCCTGTTCTGTCAAGCAGCTGTTTGCACGGCACCTCCTATAGCCATTAAAACCAAGACACATGGCGTCACGTAAATGGTTAATAGAACGCGCACGATTTGAATTATAGAAACTTTTGAGATATTAAAGTGGCAGCTATTTGTTTCAAAATGCCATTGTTGGCTGTTATTTGAGTGCGCCTTATCTCAAAATGGACTCCACATGTCAGGTGCCATTCCATGATAGCATGCCAAGTTTCATGAATTTCAGACGAGTTTTGGATTTACTAGAATTTAAAAACAAAGTATCTCAATGTTTTCCCGGCAATCAACGGTGCCCTGGTGTTTGAAATTCATTCCCATTTCTTGCATGAGAGCTAAGCATGCACCCAAGGACACAGATTTGTTTTTCCAACCAATTTATATGCATTGGAGCATGTGCATGTAGTTCAAATTTGAATTATGCACATAAATGCATCGAAAACTCAATTAATGCTTAAAATGTCCAAACGAACCCCAAAAAATCCCAAAAATTGACACAACACTCCTGCTGTTCTCTGTTGACACTAGAAAATTTTTGAAAGCAATAAGAGGCAGCGGATATCGTTTCGTTCCCAAAGGTAGGACATTCCCCACTGAAACCATCAGACTTGTTGTGAGAAGCTCTGGTTTGTGAGAAACATATCCCCAAACCTACCCCAAATGGGACAAAGCATTTACCATGGCATGTTGATACCGCTCCATGATAGCATGCCAAGTTTCATGAATTTCAGACGAGTTTTGGATTTACTAGAATTTAAAAACAAGGAATCTCAATGTCTGCGGCCGAGTGACGGTGGCAGCGTGTTTGACATTCGTTCCCATTTCCTGCATGGGACCTAAGCATGCAATCAAGGACACAAATTTGAATTTTCAACCAATTTATATGCATTAGAGCATGTGCCTGTAGTTCAAATTTGAATTATGCACATGAATGCATAGAAAACTCAGTTAATGCATAAAAATGTCCAAACAAACCCCGAAAATCCCAAAAATTTACACAGCACTCGTGTTGTTCTATATTGACACTAGAATTTTTTTTAAAGCGATAAGAGGTAGCGGATATCATTTCATCCCAAAAGGTGGGACGTTCCCTACCGAAACCATCAGGCTTGTTGTGAGAAGCTCTGGTTTGTGAGAAGCATATCCCCAAACCTACCCCAAATGGGACAAAAAAATTACCACGGCATGTTGATGCCGCTCCATGATAGCATGCCAAGTTTCATGAATTTCAGACGAGTTTTGCATTTACTAGAATTTAAAAACCAGGTATCTCAATGTTTGCGGCAGAGTGACGGTGGCAGGGTGTTTGACATTCATTCCCATTTCTTGCATGGGACCTAATTAAGCTTGCAATCAAGGACACATATTTGAATTTTCAACCAATTTATATGCATTAGAGCATGTGCCTGTAGTTCACATTTGAATTATGCACATGAATGCATAGAAACTCAGTTAATGTATAAAAATGCCCAAGCGAACCCCCCAAAATCCCAAAAATTGACACAACGCTCCTGTTGTTCAATGTTGACACCAGGAAAAAAATTGAAATTGAGAAGAGGCAATGGATATCATTTCGTCCAGAAAGGTGAAACGTTCCCTACCGAAACCATCAGGCTTGTTGTGAGAAGCTCTAGTTTGTGAGAAGCATATCCCCAAACCTGCCCCAAATGGGACAAAAAAATTACCACGACATGTTGATGCCGCTCCATGACAGCATGCCAAGTTTCATGAATTTCAGACGAGCTTTGGATTTACTAGAATTTAAAAACCAGGTACCTCAATGTTTACGGCCGAGTGACGGTCGCAAGGTGTTTGACATTCGTTCCTATTTCTTGCATGGGACCTATAAGAATGCAACCAAGGACACAAATTTGAATTTCCAACTAATTTATATGCATTAGAGCATGTGCATGTAGTTCAAATTTGAATTATGCACATGAATGCATAGAAAACTCAGTTAATGTGTAAAAATGTCCAAGCGAACCCCGAAAAATCCCCAAAATTGACACAACACTCCTGTTGTTCTATGTTGACACTAGGTAAAAAAATTGAAATCGAGAAGAGGCAACGGATATCGTTTCATCCAGAAAGGTGAAACATTCCCTACCGAAACCATTGCTTGTTGTGAGAGAAGCTCTGGTTTGCGAGAAGCTTATACCATAACCTGGCCCAAATGGGACAATATTTTTTTTACCCCAGCATCTTGATGCCGTTCCATGATAGCATGCCAAGGTTCATGAATTTCAGACGAGTTTTGTATTTACTAGAATTACAAAAGCAAGCACTCAATGTTTGCCGGAGAGCCACGGTGCCATGGTGTTCGAAATTCATCCCCATTTCTTGAATGGGATGTAAGCATCAATCCATGGACACATATATAATTTTACAACCCATTTTGGTGCACCGGAGCATGTGCATGTCGTTTAATTTTGAATTGTGCACCTGAAATGCCTAGAAAACCAAGTTACCGTATAAAAATGTCCAAACAAACCCTAAATAATTCTAAAAAATTTGACGACACACCTATAGTTGCATGTTCACTACACATAGAAGTTCTAGTAATTCAAACACCATTATGTAATTCAAATCAAGATGAAAAATCAAGTAGATCCCACACAGTTTATTATCACCAACCGTGTGAGATGCAGTACAAAATATCCGGGAGCACCATCGGTGTATAGTACGCGTATGGATTACGCTAGAAGGTGCGTCGGCTACAGGGACATTGGAACTAAAAAATTTGACGTTCAAACTCATCACACACGGGTTAAGCTATCTGAATCGTTTGTGATGTTCAGATATTGTACACAGTTCTAAGTAAGGGACCGTGTCTGATGACACTTTATGCGCCAGTTTTTTCGCTAAAGCGATTCCAAATTTTCGGCTTCCGTGGAAATATCTACCTCCCCACCCCCACCCCCTTACCAAAAGCCACATTTCCCCTGTTTCCGCCTTACTTTCCAAGTTGAAATCTTCACTCCTTGCTTGTAGCGCCGCCTCCTCGCCGGCTACCCTCCTTCACACTGCTCGGCCTCGCCTATCCAGGTAGGTGGTACACCCGAGCCCCCATCCTCCTCCTCCTTCCACATCCCACATGCCCCGGCCGCCGGCGCGAGCGTGATACCTTCCACCCAAATCACCGACCCCTTCACCAAATAAGCGCCACCCTAAGCCATGGTGCACGCAGTATAGCCATGACCTCAAGGAGCATTTGGTAGCGGAGAAGCAAATCATGGCCGCACGCGCGGATGAGGTCGCGATGGCTTCCATTCGTGCCGACCCCCAGATCTTGGAGGAGCACCTCGCCGTCGAGGCCACCATCGACGCCGCATGCGCTAACGCCATGACGTGGTTGGCTGCTTTAAACAATAGTTCATGGCGTTTTCTCGAGGCCATCGTCGGTGCCTTCGACGAAGACTACGAGGTGTTTTCTCATCATGCATGTGCTTACCTCATCTCAAGAGCCAGCAGGTTGGTGCCCGGAGCGGCACAAGTAACTCACCACTATGACGAGGGCACCCACGATGCGGAGGCCTCACCCTTCTATATGTTGTGCAATGTGGTGTTCAGTTAACTATTTGGTTCAATTCTGCAAATGTGATGTTCAATTCTTTAGGGTGCAATTTTCCAAGTTGTCAAGCATGCTTGGTTTGGTTAACTGTCTGATCTTCTATTAGGAGTATGTTATATTTTGCAATGTGGTGCTTAGTTAATGTTTGGTTCATTTGTTGTGGTGTTTAGTTAACTGTTTGGTTCAATTCTGCAATGCTATGTTCAATTGTTGTGTATGCATTATGTTATTGTATACCATGTGAGAAATAAATCGAATTTGGTTGTACTAAATACATGAGAAAAAAATACAATTGATATATTTCCAAGTTGTTAAGTATGCTTAGTTTGGTTAACTGTCTGATCTTCTATTAGGAGTATGTTATATTGTGCAATGTGGTGCTCAGTTAACGTTTGGTTCATTTGCTGTGGTGTTTAGTTAACTGTTTGGTTCAATTCTGCAATGCGATGTTCAATTGTTGTGGCTGCATTCTATTATTGCATACCATGTGAGAAATAAATCGAATTTGGTTGTACTAAATACATGAGAAACAAATACAATTGCTATATTTCCAAGTTGTTAAGCATGCTTGGTTTGGTTAACTGTCTGATCTTCTATTAGGATTATGTTATATTGTGCAATGTGGTGCTCAGTTAACGTTTGGTTCATTTGTTCTGGTGTTTAGTTAACTGCTTGGTTCAATTCTGCAATGCGATGTTCAAGTGTTGTGGCTGCATTCTGTTATTGTATATCATGTGAGGAATAAATCGAATTTGGCTGCACTTAATACATGAGAAACATATAAAAGTGCTATATTTCCTAGTTCTTAATCATGCTTGGTTTGGATAAATGGGTTTTCCATGTGGCTTGAATTAATCTGATGAATCTGCAATGTGCTTATTTTTCATCAACATATTTTCTATACCACTATATAGTGTGCCAATAGCTTCAAATACTAGTCGTTGGATATGCCCATCCAACGGTCAAGAGATGGCAAATCCGAGAATTATCATCCGTTGGATATAGTTTTTAACTCATAGGATACTGCCACATGGCCTTCTAATTGAAAACCCAACTCTACCATCTCATGTGTTCTAGAAGTATCTATCCACATGCTTATCTGATACTCTAATAAAAAGAGGCTAGAACAATCTGGATTCTAGAGAGGTAAGAACCAAGTTGGATCTTGTCCAGTACGATTCTAGAAAAGGAAATACATATTCAAAGTATTTTTCCATGCTTTTTATATATATTTAAATGACGTGCAAAGAACGTACAATTTACTAGTACTGATAGCATGCGAACCCTTACTTAACTTGACGACTAACTACCTTATATGTGTTGCAAGGAAACAATGGGAAGCACTGAGGTTTACAAGATGGTACTAACTATTATACCTTGCCTTTTTTTATTCCTTTGCCCCATTTCCAATATAGAGAGGATATTTATGCACATCCTTGTTTTCAGGCCTTTCCAAAGCAGTTCACTAATGATTACCTCTCAAACCACCTCTATGGTCAGGAGGCGAGGAAAGTTTTCATACAGCACCCACAGTTCAATATTGAAGTGTTCCTGAAGAGGGCGAAGGATGGACGGTCAATCATCCACATGCACTGGCCTAAAGTTGCAAAGACCTTCAACAAGAATGAAGGCTCAATATTCGTCTTCCGCTTCAGCAGTTTTCCAGATAAGATGCATTTGTCTATGTACTGTCTATGAAGCTAATTTCAAAAGGTTCTAGATGTTGCTTGTGAAACTTGGTGTTGGTGCAGTTGTGTAATGGGGTAGCTGAGTGCTGAAGCTATATCATGTTGTACTCTGATGTATTTCAATTATGAAATCCTGCTTCCTTAATATGGGAATGAAATATATTATGTGTTTAATATGAATGTCAATTAGATTAATAAATGGATTATTAATAATAGGGCAATTATCCTCTTAATGGCAAATTAGTCTGCTAATTGGTTTTTGCTATTGCAAATGGTTATTGAGAAAATACCGTGGGCGATGACCTAAGGCAACACACACAGTTTCTCGGAATAAACCGTGTTGGATCGATGAACAATCACACACGACATTCTCTTCCAAACTGTTTGCATTAGGCCACCTTCCGCAAACGTTTACCGCATAGAAACAGTGTGTGATGGATAGCCTTTGACACAAAGTTTCTTCTACGCACCGTGTGTGATGCATTCAATAACTCAAACGATAAAATTGTTAATACTGTGTGCGATGTCAACGCTATCACAAACGATTTAATGGGGAAAATTGTGTGTGATGTACCTGCAAACACTACTAGGAAAAGGCCTACTAATGGCGCACCTAATTTGGCCATTAATGGCGCATAAGTGGTGCGCCATTAGTGCCACGCCATTAGTATATTTTACTAATGGCGCACCACTGGTGCGCCATTAGTATCTGGTATACTAATGGCGCACCACTGGATGCGCCATTAGTATATACAACAGTGCGCCATTAGTATGCCTCCCAGGGGGCCATGTATACCCAGGTGCTTTGGCATACTAATGGCGCACAACAGCAAGATGCGCCATTAGTAACTTCTGCATACTAATGGTGCACTGTCTAGTGATGCGCCATTAGTATCCTTTGGCATACTAATGGCGCACTGTGGTGTGATGCGCCATTAGTATGAATATTAGGTTTTTTTTATTTTTTTATTTTCTGTTTTTGGCACAGGTTACAAAATGTATAATTGGACAAAATATAGACAGCACACATCAACAACAGATTCATCGAATACAATATAAGATTAGTCTCTGAATACAATTCATCATATTAGTCTCCGAATTGAAAAGACCGAACAAAGATAGAACATTATATTACAAGTCTCGAGACCGCGAGTAGTGAGTTTGTATTCACATTACAAGTCGATATCGATCATCTAAACTACCATCACATAGAAGAGAGTTGCGGTCATCACGATGAGCATCATCACGATGAAACTCGTCTTCATCCGGTTCCTCCAACGCTCCCTCCCCTCTCCTGCTAGATAGCGGGCGTATCTAGATTCAGCCTCGGCCCTAGTGGTGTACCCTTTGTAACTGTTACCGCTGAATCGTGAACCTGTCTCCGACACTCCTCCCAGTCGTCGTAGACTCCGGGAACCTTACCCTTGTACACGACATACGTCGGCATCGCTATGCACTAGCCAAACAAAACGTTAGTACCAATTCATAGACAATACATAAGCAATATATAAGTATGCAACAGAACGATTGGAAGAGAAAAGCAGGACATTAATAGCATCGATTACATCTAAGTTGAACGACTCTCGAAACCAAAGAGACATACTACAAGTTCATTAACGTTTAATTACAACATGAGCCAATCGATGTTTCAGAACTAGACACAGCATCACTGCTTTCGACTCGACTCAAGGGACTGAAGCGTGGATGAAGCCGCCGTCTATCGTGGGAGTCATGAAAGAACGGGCGTTGTCAGCCTGCATTTGTAGCATTGTGTCGATGTCACTGTTGGACGGTTGATTTCTGAGGTAGAACTGCCCCGAGGTACGAAGGACATCTTGATGGATGATTTCCGCAAACTCCGACTGGATGCGAAAGAATTCTTGTCGGAGGTCCGCGTCCTGGATTGCCGACACGCTCTTTGCCCAATCTTTGAGTTTACTCGGTAGCAGAAGTTGATGATGGTCCCGTACGATCGCCCGCATGTGATGGATGGCGTAGTAGGCACCCTTCTGACCGCTAGGCGGCTGCTTGACGCAGCAGAGCGTCGTATTGTGGGAGAACACGTGCTTGCCGTACTTACGAATAGGCCTGGTGAAGGTGCCTCCAGATTTGGCGTAGCCGGGGAGAACATCATCAAGAACCTTCTTGACATTTGTGTAGTCTACGTTCGACTGACGGTCCGGGTCGAAATACGTGGCCATGAAATATTTGGGGCTTAGGAGGATGAGCGTGCAATGTGTGTCACTGCAGAAAACACGGAATGTTAAAAGAAAAACGATCGAAATCTAAGAATTCATATGTTACGGGCCGGTTGAGGGGGGGACTTACTCAGAAAAGTAAGGCACGAGGAAGTTATCCTTATCTTCGTTTGCCAGAATGACGCCTTCGAGGTAAGAACTCGCGACTTGCCGGTCCCCAGCACTGCCCAAGATCTTGGCACGCATGTAGAAGGGGTCGACTATCACAATGTCCGGGGTCTTGTCGCGAATGATCCGCATCTCCATACTCAGCGAAAATAGCCGAACGAAGGTGTAGTGCAGCGGATGAAGGTTCATCATAGCGTGGATGTCATCAAACCGCAGGACGATCGTACGCCCGATGGAGTTATCCACAAAGCCCTTGCCCTCTGGCACCTTGGCCGCGAAAACCGGGTATGCCACATCCTTCTCTTTGAGACGCCGCTTCTCCAAAGAAAGAACACTGTCATGCAGACTCCGCATAGCACCGGTTGCAGCATTGAGCATATTTGTCGGTAGCATCGCCCTACCCACCACATGCACCCTCCTCGAGATATCCTCAGGTGAAGGTGGCCCGTCCTGAGCACGGATCGTACTCGGTGCCGGCTGGCTCGCACCCTTGTTAGTCTTTCTTTTGCATGCCTTCTTCTTCTCCTGTAATGGGACCGAGTTCTGCTCACAGACCGCCTTCTTGAGTGTGTTTGGGCTGATAATATTTCGCACCTCGCCTATCTGAGGCTCGGTGAAGTCGGCAGCTGGAGGCGTCTCCTGAGAGCTGAACGGTAGACGATGCCTGTTGCAACTTGGCTTCTCCGCGGTACCAGCTAGATCGCGCATGTCTTTTGTTGGGTTGGGTTCTTGAGAAGGAGCCCCCATGAAGTCACCATCGTACCCATGTTCGGCAAAGTACTGATCGACGTTGCCAAATGTATCGTCGTCGTAGTCGTTCTGATCCTGTGCCATATGCATGTTTGGATCCAGTGGCATAGGGATGTCCGGCACCGTTGTGGTGGTCTTGCCATGGGGCCGACTTGGCGCCGGCACGACTGGCGGTGTTGTCTTCGGGGTGGTGTCCCCCGCCCCCAAACGAATCTGGCTCTTCGGCCAAAGCAGGGGCCAGCTCAGGCAGGCGCTGAGGGTCATCACGTCATCATCGTCGGCCCCGACGGGTCGAATCGGAGGTAACAACTCGTCGCAGCCTGGCAGCACCCGAACCAGTTCAACCCTAAACAAGTTGGGTGGCATCTGGGTACCGTGGAACAAGGGGTTGCCCGGTTGAACGATTTTGCCCTTGGCGACATCGACCAACTCGTTGTTCACGAAGTGCAGGACAGTGCACGGAACATCAGCGGCGCCCTGCGAAAACATGTAGGGCGTCAGGGATGCCCAGTCAAAGGCAAGGAGATGAAGTCCTCGGCCGAGAGAGGCTTAATTAGTTACCGTGATGATGGCGTCGAGCTCGGCTAATGTCGAGGCACCGCCAACGGCGGGCGTGCAGTTGACGGAGGGGCCGCTTGCTGCAGAGGTGCCGGCCGGCGTACACCCGGGTGCATTAAGCTCCCGTGCCGGCGTCGGAGACACCAATGCTGCCTCCGCCGGAGACACCAATGGCCCCGCCATCGCATTCTGCGAGTTGCTGGCCGTGAAGCTAGGAATCGGGGGCGGCCCCTGTTGGCCGCCCGCAATCCACGCACTCAACCCCTGGATCAAGGTAGGCACAATGGCGGTGATCGTCGCTCCGAGTCGTTGTTCCACTTGCTCTTGGACAATCTCCGGAATCTGCGCCACCTGTGCCTTGAGTTCTTGAACCTCGCGCGCCTGGCTTTCCGAGCTGGTCTTTTTCTCCTTCCGCACACCAGCGGTATAGTATGACCCCCATTTTGTGGACAAGCCTTTGCCGGCCACACGACCAGCTGACGTCGGCTTACTGAGCTTATCCTTGTTCTTCATTACATTCAACGCCCTATTTAGAGTGGTGTCCCAAGGGTTGCTCGTAGTCGACCCCGCGCTACTGCTTTCAGTCGCCTGCGGAAGGAATGTGAACCATTTAGAAATTTGGCTTCATTAATTAGAATGCAACCATATGGAGCTAATTACGCGGGGGTGTATTCCTTACCAGAACAAGCTCAAGCGCCCTGGTCTTCGGATCCGTGGTAAGCTCCTTTGTTATCGGGTCCTCCTTGTACCGGGCCCTGACAAAGTTCCTGGTCTGCTTGTTACCGCTGTATTTCTCAAAGCGGGGCGGTAGGCCTTGCTCGGCACGCTCCGCGTCCTCCTTGTCCCATATAGGCTCCGCCACTCTGTAACCGCCGGGACCGAGTTTGTGTTCCCCTAAGTTCAGCTCCCTCATTTCTTTCCCCCACTGACTTGATTGGGAGTTTGCGGTGCTCCAGCAATTGATCTTGAAGTCGTTGTAGTCATCTTCGGTGATCGAAGGATTTTTCTCCTTGATCTTCTCATAACTCTCACCTTTCTCAATCATTCTCTTCACATTGCTTTTCCAAGTAGACAGGGCCTTGCTCATCTTCGTGAGGGCAGCATTGTTCACTTTATTCCCTTTGAGGCTTGTGTTTTCAAAAGCAGCGGGGAACTTGTATCATTCGTGCAGCTTCGTGAAGAGGAGGTTGCGCAAATTCCCTTGGTCAGGATGCCTCGGGTTCTCGGTGTTGATCGAGACGGTGCTCCGGAGAATGCACCCGAGCTGAAGCGGGTACCCCTAGACTATTCGTTCGGGCGCCGTTGGATTCCCGTCGGAGTCCACTTCAGTAACTTCCTCCTTGAGGGTGCGGAGCACGGTCGGGCGCCGGTCCTTCCGTTGCCTCTTCTGTTGGCTGCCATCTGTGCGTGCGCCGCCAACAACAGTGGTGGCATCCTCGGCGGCACCATCAGTGGTGGCATCAGTGGGGTCATCCTCGGCGGTACCATCAGTGGTCTCAGGATCGGTGGGGAAGGCGGCGTCCTCATACAAGTGAGGTTGTTCCTCCATCTCTCGGGACAGCTCCCAGAATGCCTTGCCGCCCGAACCACCGGCCTCATCGTTGTTGGCCATGTTTCTCTCTAAATAGGAACAAAGTTTGGTCAAAAAGTTGGTTATTGTCAAGGAACAAGATCATGGTCTCATCATTTAGGGTTTGTCAACACCGAGGCATCCTAAAAGCTAAGCTTTTATCATTGAGGGTTTTCCGACGCCGAGGCACCCTAAAAGCCTAAGCTTTCATCATTAGTCACAAGTACCCCATATGTCCTATTTTTAGCAAAGTCATGCTAAAATTCACGGAAAATTTCAGCATGACCTTTGCTGAAAATAGGACATATGGAGTACCCGAATTTGCTGGAACGGAAGTTAATCGACATTCCAGCAAACTCAAGGGCCTCTCGGGTGGACAAGGCAAAAAAGGCCTCCATCACAACATGGAAAATACATTGGCATGTGAAGAGGTGAAACAATATATGCATCTCCAAGAAGCATTGGTCAACCCAAGATACATCAACTACTGCACTGTCCTGCCTAATAAAAACAGTGAAGTGAAGTGAACGTATTTTCCTAATAATCTAATCACACGGCAACAAATCCGTTCTCTATCCGGACACGGACAAGTTTTGGTTTATTCCTTTCCAACAGGCTGAGGTACTACTATATAAGGAAACGTTGCATACAAACTAACCCAAGCACCTTTTCTGGCATTATATTCAACATATATGAGATCAAACAAATCGTACGACGCATAACTAGTCTGATGGGATGCTAAAAAACAGACATCTGACTCATAGCAGTCAGATCGATTATTTTGCTTCTAAGGTCAGAGGATCATGCTGATTAAGGTTATGTTTTTATACTGCAAGTTCCAGGTAATTAGAGTATGTGGCACTGTCTTGTGTTGACTAACTCATAAATGATATTATCATCTTTACTCACCGTTATGTGTATCATGGCTGAAATTCCACCGTTATAATACATGCCTGCTTGGCTAATTAGCAAGTAAGTAACTCTTACATTATCAAAGCTTGCCAGTTTCTGCAATCAATTACTGACAGGGAATAGCACAGGCACACAGCAAACCTATAACTTAATGATGGTTATTAGGGAAGACAAGAAATGAGGATGGACAGAACCATATGTTTGGGAAATGCAAATAGAAGTAGTGCTATGAGAGTAAAAAAAATTCAATTTTCATTGATGTTTCAAATTAGATCGGTGCACATGTGGCTGCAATTTCTATTGGTCATCCAAGATGGGTGTTCATAGTAAAGTACTATATAGTGGCACTAACATAACCAAGGATTGCTTTAAAAAAACATAACCAAGAATCACCTTCCACGTGGCTTCTTCTCTTTAGCCTGGCTTCCTTCTGCAAAGTGGGCAAATACTTCTGTCTGCTGCAGTAGGTACTTCAGTCGCCCTTTCCCTTCTTGTTCTGTGATCAAAACCACGATGAGAATGCAATACACACCAAAGAATATCATATACAAGAATTGCAGAAATTAAACAAGGTCAGACCCACACTATCTATTCTTTCTTCATGGCAGAATATCATATACAAGCACGAATTTTGTTCACATTTATATAGCAACAAATATTTATACACTCATATAGCAGCACTAATCTTGTTCATACACTAAAAGAAGTTAGCAAGCATTTACTGTCAGACACCTATACGCACACACGCGTCAGTATACATGTTGTCCGAAATCTGCAATCGTAACTGAACGCATTCAACAGTTGGTCAACCGCAGCAGCTAGCTAGCTCTAGCAGGGAGCAGCGGCAGCGGGCGTTGGGAGGCTGCAGTGCAGTGAAGAGCAGCAGCAGTTGGTCAACCGCAGATGCGAGCACAACGGCAAGGAGCAGCAGGGACCACGGGCGCGCGCGGTCATGGCGCGGCGGGCACACGCGTGGGCAGGCGCAGGGCACGGCCAGGGCACGGGCTAGCGGGCAGGGGCGCACGCGGATGCGGCCATACGCAGGCGAGCGCGCACGGATGTGAAGCTTCGGTCATGGCGGCCGGACTCGCGGGGATGAAGATACAGCGACGGATCGAGGGGGAAAAGCTAGGGAATCGGGGAAGGAGCTCACTGCGGTGCCGGAGAGGAGCTCGAGATGGCCCGGGATGGACCGTAGACGAGGCAATTGACAACGGCGGCCGGCGATGTACGCGGAGGCGTCGGGAGAGGAGAGGGCGGCGTCGCGGTGTCGGGGCAGAGACGAGGACGACGGGGCGGCGTCGCGGCGTCGGGGCGGCGTCGAGGCGGCGGGGCAGCGGTGTCGGGAGAGGAGAGGGGAAGGGGATCGAGGGCGAGGGCGAGGGAGTGAGATAGGTTTGGGCCGCCGGGGAGGAAATATCAATGGGGGCGGCACAATACTAATGGCGCACCACCCCTCGGTGCGCCATAAGTACATCCATACTAATGGCGCACCTCACCCTGGTGCGCCATTAGTATTTTTTTTATTTCTCCTCGAGCCAACAGGTTATCTCCCACCTGACCTGATCCACACCAAGTTCCCTCTACTAGCTCGACTGGTCAACAGCCAGTTCTCACACCAGGAGGTCTTGGGTTCGATTCCTAGGCTCCACAATTTTTTTTATGCATTTAAAATGCTGTTTGATACTTATTTGTGTTTAAATATGTTCAAACTTGTTTAAATCATAACAGTAATATTTTTTTTATAAGACAGTAATATTTTTTAAAAAAATATCATCAAATAGTAATGCCGGTGGAGCGGGGGAGGGTGCGCGGGGTGCGGGGGGTCAGCGGCGGTGGTTGAGTAGGGGAGGGGTGCGGGGGGTCAGCGGCGGCGGTTGAGTAGGGGAATCGAGGGTGCGGGAGGGTCGGCGGCGGCGGCCGGTGGACCGGGGGGTGCTCGGCGGCGAGGGGGACCGGATCTGGCGAGCTAGGATAGCGATCAAGAGATGGAGGGGGATCGAGATCGAGTGTCCATGAAATTTAAAAATATTCATGATAGTTCAAAAAGTGCCCATGAAATACAATCAAGAAATGAAGGCTACGATTTAAATACAATCGATCTTAGCTAGCTATCTGTTCACATTCTTCTTGCCCTTCTTTTTCGCAAATGGAGTTCTTCTGTGGAACGGACGTCCTTTAGGTAGGGTGGTCCTGCTTCTTCTTGTGGTGTATGCTGCTACTTCATCATCATCGTCATGTTCGATCCTCGGGTCGCCGTACTTGTCGAAGTCTTGCTCATTGGCTACTCCATCCATTCCGATGATCTTCCTTTTGCCTCTCGTCACGACAACACGACTGGGCTTTGGCGGGTCGGTAATGAAGAAGCATTGGTCCACTTGGGAAGCCAGTACCCATGGCTCATTTTTCGCGGTGACGTTTGCGCCCGCGGTCTTGGATTTGGCTTCGGGTATAACCATGGTGGTGAAATATCGGTCTTCTTTTAGGACGCTCTTGGCCCATCTGACATGGAACATCGGCACCTTCTCTCCAGCGTAGCTCAGCTCCCAGATCTCCTCGATCCTTCCGTAGTATCTGTCCTTGTCCTTACCGGTGTAGGATTCCATCGTTACCCCGAAGTTCTGATAACCATCGCTCTTCATGTCCTTGTCCTCGGTGTAGAATGTGTAGCCGTTGATATCGTACGCCTCATAGGTCATCAGGTTGTGCTTGGCGCCCTGTGACAAGGCGAATATGAGTTGTTCTTCCACGGAAGAATCCTCATGTAAAGGGTACGACAGAAGCTTCTGCTTGAACCAACGCGTGAAACATGAGTTGTGCTCTTTGAGTATATCTCCGTCCGTCCTCTGTTGGCCTCGGTCATTGTACGTCTTCTCAATAAAGGTTTTGTGCTCTACCACCCAAGGATCGACCACGTCTATGTGTTGTAGCGCGACTAGGTTTGCTCTTTCAAAGTCGGCGAGTCGACCCTCGAAGTCGACATGCATTTCGCGGCGACCCTCACGGTGACCCCATCCAGCGAGCCTGCCGAGGTGCCTGTTGACGGGCAGACCAATGGGGTTCTCGATGCCTAGATAATTCGTGCAGTAGGAGATGCACTCTTCGGTCAGAAAGCCCCTGGCTATACTTCCCTCTGGACGTGACATGTTCCGAACGTATCCTTTGATGACACCATTCATCCTTCCAAACGGCATCATGCTGTGCAGGAACGTCGGCCCGAGCTGGATGATATCCTCCACGATATGGACCAGCAGATGCACCATAACATCGAAGAATGCTGGCGGGAAGTACATCTCAAGCTCGCATAGTATCACCACGATCTCTTCTTGTAGCCTTCTGAGTTGCCTCACGCCAATCGACTTCCGAGAGATGACGTCGAAAAAGTTGCATAGGCCAAATAGCATTTCACGGACGTGCGCGACCATGATCCCACGGATTGCAACTGGAAGTATCTGCGTCATCAGCACGTGACAGTCGTGAGACTTCATCCCGCTGAACTTCTGCTTCGCTGGGTCTAGGTATCTGCTTATCTTCCCCGCGTAACCGCAAGGAAGTTTTACTCCTAGGAGGCAGGTGAAAAACTGCTCGATCTCCTCCTGACTTAGAGTGAAGCACGCGGGAGGGTAGTCATTTCCGGTCTTCTTGGCCTTTTTGCCTTTGCGACGACTTTCTGTGTCCTGCTTTGCCTCATCATCATCATCATCATCATCATCATCATCATCATCATCATCATCATCATCATCATTAGCGTGAAGCTCATGCCTGATGCCCATTGATTTCAAGTCTGCCCTTGCTTTCGGACCATCTTTGGTCCTCTCTGGCATGTTGAGCAGGGTACCAAGCAGACTCTCGCACACGTTCTTCGTGATATGCATGACATCAAGGCTGTGAGGCACACGGTGGATCTTCCAGTACGGCATGTCCCAGAAAACAGACCTCGTTTTCCATACCTTCAGCAGCGGTTCTGGCGCCTTTCGCTTCTTTCCCGGCTCTGGCGCCTTTTGCTTCTTTCCCGGCAGTGGGCAGTCTTTCCAATTTTTCAACAGCTTGTCTATTTCCTCGCCGCTCCTCGTACACGGGCGTTTTCGGGGTTCGGTTTCACCATCGAACAGATCCTTGCGTTTCCTCCACGGGTCATCATCGCGAAGCCACCTTCGATGTCCCATCAACACGGTTTTCGAAGACCCGGGATCTCTATCTAGCTGGCGATACGTTGTGTCATCCATGCACCTTACGCATCCAAAAAATCCGTGGACTACCTGCCCCGCGAGATATCCGTAACCGAGATAGTTGTGCACCGTCGTGAGCAGTGCGGCTCTCATAGGGAAATATTCTTTCTCTGCGGCGTCCCACGTATTTGCTGGCGTTTTCCACAGCGTGTCAAGCTCCTCTTTTAGCAGCCCCAGATACAGATTGATGTCGTTCCCTGGTTGTTTCGGCCCTTCAATTAGCATACTCATGTGAATGTACTTCCTCTTCATGCACAACCAGGGGGAAGGTTGTACATCCACACAAACACAGGCCAGGTGCTATGTGTGCTTCTCTGGCTGCCAAACGGATTGACTCCATCAGTGCTTGCGCCCAGCACAATGTTCCTTGGATCGTTCCCAAATTCTGGGTATTCGAATTTCAACGCTTGCCACTGGCTCGCATCCTTAGGGTGACTCAGCATCTTGTCTTTTTTATCTATCTCCGGATCATTCGCGTCATCTTCTCGCTTCTTCTCCTCCCTATCCGTGTGCCAACGCAAGAGCTTTGCTACCTTAGGGTCCGCGAAATACCGCTGCAGACGAGGAGTGATCGAAAAGTACCACACAACTTTTCGAGGAGCTTTCTTCCTCTTCTTGTATCGAGTGACGCCACACACCGGACATATGGTAGACTCCGCATGCTCGTCCCGATAAATGATGCAATTGTTCATGCACACATGGTATTTCACGTGCGGTAAATCGAGAGGACACACGATTTTCTTTGCCTCCTCCAAACTGGTCGGGCACTTGTTCCCCTTGGGAAGACGTTCGTGCCAGAATGACATGTTCTCGTCGAAGCATCCGTCGGTCATTTTGTGTTTTACCTTCATCTCCAGAGCCATGAGCGTTACTTTCAGGCGGGTATCCTCGGGCCTGCATCCTTCATACAATGAGTAACCGCGTCTAACTCAAGTTGATCCATCTTGGCTTTCTCTCGGGCGGCAGCTCTTGCGTTATCCGTCTGCTTGAGAAGCAGCTCTTGAATATGAGGGTCCTGCACCCAGCCCATCGATGGTCCAGCGTCGTCTGCTTCGCCGACATCATCATCTTCATGATCATGCCCGTCGTCTGCTCCGGCATCTTCCTCATCATCATGTCCTGCATCTTCTACATGATGACTGTGTACAGCATCACCGTCGTGATCATCTCCTGGGGATTCTTCATCTTCTCGCCCGCCCGAGCCGCGGTGGTTGTCTTGCTGCCCTTCCTCATTTCTTGCCCTGCCCCCATGGACGACTTCGTAGTCATCTTCATCACCTTGCCACCGATAGCCATCCATGAAACCACGCAAGAGTAGGTGGTCCCGCACCTGCCCGGAATCCGGGTCCGCAATAAGGCTCTTCAGCTTGCATCTTCGACACGGACATCTTATCTCCGTCTCGTTCTTTTGAAGCATCTCGGCCTTCGCGGACCTCAAAAACCTATTCATGATGCCTTCGGTCATTGTGCGGACCATGGTCGCCTGCGGGGTAGAGCAAAATGATATTTTAGAACCAAGAAAAATTTTGGCATGACTTTCCCTAAAAATAGGACCAAAAAGAATGCTTAATGCCAAAATTCTCGCTGAAACGGAAATGAATCAACATTCTGGCAAAATATTGGCAACTATCGCATTTCAAATACCGGTACACCTCCAAACACAAACACATATGCAACACCACAAATATATGCAACACCACGAACATACATAGATCTAGCTAGGCCATAAAAAGTGCATGTGCACATTGTTGTAGGGAGAACAACATAAATATAGCTTCCCCCTTACTTACCTATCAAAACAAGGTAATTAAACCACTTAATTTGAATGAATCTATGGTGGAAATAAGGTGAAAAAGAGGAGGCACCCGAGACAAGGAGGAGGCGGTGGAGAGAATGAAGTGGGGGGAAAGTGAGTGTGGGTAGGAGAGGCTGTCCAAAATATCTTGTTGCTGCCCACTTACTAATGGCGCACCAACCACAAATGCGCCATTAGTAATCCAGGTTACTAATGGCGCACCTTCTGGTGGTGCGCCATTAGTAGTTTTGCAAAAAAAACATACTAATGGCGCACTGCTCCGGAGTGCACCATTACTAGTTTAAACTGGTAATGGCGCACGGTGGAGAAGTGCACCATTAGTAGTTTTGCAAAAAAAAGGAATAAAATATAATTAAAAAAACAACATTAGTGGCGCACTTTCCGGCAGGTGCGCCATTACTAGTTACAACTAGTAATGGCGCACTCCGTCTGGATGCGCCATTAGTATGTTTGGACAGGCGCACTAGTTCAAAAAAAATATTGATACTAATGGCGCACCTTGGGCATGGTGCGCCATTAGTAGTTTCAACACTAATGGCGTAGCAGAAGGTGGTGCGCCATTAGTATATACTAATGGCGCACCTCCTGTCTGGTGCGCCATTAGTGTCAATCCCATCTATAGCCTTTTTTCTAGTAGTGAAATGGAAGCGTTTTCCTTGGAGCGACTGTGTGGGATGTATATACGAACGCAACATTTAGCGGGGACTAACTGTGTGGGATGTACTTACGACTAGAAACAATTTCGCATGTATAATTGTATATTTTTGAGCACTACTGTACGTATAATCGTATTTGCTCGCTCGCCGGTCACACACGACCTCATTTTGCCGAGCATGTGTGCCAGGTGGGAATATCCCCAACGGTTTCTGGGTCGTGTGGGATGGACCCCCCCTATCGCCCACACTCACTTGGCGACGGTTCCAATGCCGTTGCGGAAAGGGGTTAAAAACAGTTTGTATAGCACCGACGCGTACCAGTGGGTGAACTGTTATGTGATGAAGTTGGAGCATAATTTATTTATTGATTGTCTTCCTTATGAGTGGCGGTCGGGGACGAGCGATGGTCTTTTCCTACCAATCTATCCCCCTAGGAGCATGTGTGTAGTACTTCGTTTCAATAACTAATATATTTTTGCAATAAGTATGTTAGTTATTTATGACTAATGTTGAGTCCATGGATTATACGCACTCTCACCCTTCCACCATTGCTAGCCTCTCTTGTGCCGTGCCACTTTCGCCGGTACCATAACACCCACCATTACCTTCCTCAAAACAGCCACCATACCTACCTATCATGGCATTCCCATAGCCATTCCGAGATATATTGCCATGCAACTTTCCACTGTTCCGTTTATTATGACACGCTCCATCATTGTCATATTGCTTTGCATGATCATGTAGTTGACATCGTATTTGTGGCAAAGCCACCATTCATAATTATTCTATACATGTCACTCTTGAATCATTGCACATCCTGGTACACCGCCGGAGGCATTCACATAGAGTCATATTTTGTTCTAAGTATTGAGTTGTAAGTAAATAAAAGTGTGATGATCTTCATTATTAGAGCATTGTCCCATGTGAGGAAAGGATGATGGAGACTATGAATCCCCCACAAGTCGGGATGAGACTCCGGACAAAAATAAAATAAAATAAAATAAGAGGCCATAAAAAAGAGAGAGAAGGCCCAAATAAAAAATGAGAGAAAAAGAGAGAAGGGGCAATGTTACTATCCTTTTTCCACACTTGTGCTTCAAAGTAGCACCATGATCTTCATGATAGAGAGTCTCCTATGTTGTCACTTTCATATAATAGTGGGAATTTTCATTATAAGAACTTGGCTTGTATATTCCAATGATGGGCTTCCTCTAAATGCCCTAGGTCTTCGTGAGCAAGCAAGTTGGATGCACACCCACTTAGTTTCTTTTTGAGGTTTCATACACTTATAGCTCTAGTGCATCCGTTGCATGGCAATCCCTACTCACTCACATTGATATCTATTAGTGGGCATCTCCATAGCCCGTTGATACGCCTAGTTGATGTGAGACTATCTTCTCCCTTTTTGTCTTCTCCACAACCACCATTCTATTCCACCTATAGTGCTATAACCATGGCTCACGCTCATGTATTGCGTGAAGATTGAAAAAGTTTGAGAACATCAAAAGTATGAAACAATTGCTTGGCTTGTCATCGGGGTTGTGCATGATTTAAATATTTTGTGTGATGAAGATAGAGCATAGCCAAACTATATGATTTTGTAGGGATAGCTTTTTTTGGCCATGTTATTTTGAGAAGACATGATTTCTTTGTTAGTATGCTTGGAGTATTATTGTTTTTATGTCAATATTAAACTTTTGTCTTGAATCTTTTGGATATGAACATTCATGCCACAATAAAGAAAATTACATGGATAAATATGTTAGGTAGCATTCCACATCAAAAATTCTGTTTTATCATTTACCTACTCAAGGACGATTAGGAATTAAGCTTGCGCATGCTTGATACGTGTCCAACGTATCTATAATTTTTGATTGTTTTGTGCTATTATATTATCTGTTTTGGATGTTTAATAGGCATTTATATGCTATTTTATATTATTTTTGGGACTAACTTATTAACCGAGGACCAATGCCAGTTTCTATTTTTTTTGCCTATTTTAGAGTTTTGCAGAAAACGAATACCAAACGGAGTCCAAACGCAATGAAACCTTCGCGGTGATCTTTCTTGGACCAAAAGCAAACTAGAAGACTTGGAGATGAAGTCGGAGACGCAACAAGGAAGCCACGAGGCAGGAGGGCGCGCCCAGGGGGTAGGGCGCACCCCCACCCTCGTGGGCCCCTAATGGCTCCCCTGACCTAGTTCCTTCGCCTATATATACTCTTATACCCTAAAAACATCCAAGGGAGCCACGAAACCACTTTTCCACTGCCGCAACCTTCTGTACCCGTGAGATCCCATCTAGGGGCCTTTTCCGGCGTCTTGTCAGAGGGGATTTGATCACGGAGGGCTTCTACATCAACACCATTACCTCTCCGATGAAGCGTGAGTAGTTTACCACATACCTTTGGGTCCATAGTTATTAGCTAGATGTATTCTACTCTCTCTTTGATTCTCAATACCATGTCTCCTCGATGGTCTTGGAGATCTATTCGATGTAATATTCTTTTGCGGTGTGTTTGCCGAGATCCGATGAATTGTGGATTTATGATCAAGTTTATCTATGAATATTATTTGGTTCTTCCCTGAATTCTTATATGCATGATTTGATATCTTTGCAAGTCTTTTCGAATTATCGGTTTAGTTTAGCCTACTAGATTGATCTTTCTTGCAATGGGAGAAGTGCTTAGCTTTGGGTTCAATCTTACGGTGTCCTTTCCCAGTGATAGTAGGGGCAGCAAGGCACGTATTATATTGTTTCCATCAAGGATAACAAGATGGGGTTTTCATCATATTGCTTGAGTTAATTCCTCTACATCATGTCATCTTGCTTAATGTGTTACTCCGTTCTTATGAACTTAATACTCTAGATGCATGCTGGATAGTGGTCGATGTGTGGAGTAATAGTAGTAGATGCAGGCAGGAGTCGGTCTACGTGACACAAACGTGATGCCTATGTTCATGATCATTGCCTTAGATATCATCATAACTACGCGCTTCTCTATCAATTGCTTGGCAGTATTTGTTCACCCACCGTAATATTTGCTATCTCAAGAGAAGCCACTAGTGAAACCTTGGCCCCTGGGTCTCTTCTCCATTATATTGGATCTTGTTTACATCTTGCTAGTTTCCAATCTACTATTTTTCAATCTTTACTTTCCAATCTATAAACCAAGAATACCAAAAATATTTACTTTACCGTTTATTTATCTCTATCAGATCTCACTTTTGGAAGTGATCGTGAAGGGATTGACAACCCTTTACCACATTGGGTGCAAGTTGTTGATTGTTTGTGCAGGTATTCGGTGACTTGTGCATCGTCTCCTACTAGATTGATACCTTGGTTCTAAAAACAGAGGGAAATAATTACGCTACTTTGCTGCATCACCCTTTCTCTTCAAGGGAAAACCAACGCAAGCTCAAGAGGTAGCAGAAATCTGTAGTCCACAGCAGTTCATCGTCCTCTTCTTCTGCAGAATCTCTCACCATTGATGGATTTCCAATCACTCTGGCAATAGTTTTCCGGGCCCTTTCCTTTCTTTTCTTTCCATCACTATCTTCTCTGGTCTCAAGAGTAAACTCCATAGTTTCTTGTGTTGATGCTCTAGCTTTTGACATTGGCACTCTTCTGGCAGGAGCTTTCTTCTTCATGCCTGGCTTGGTGGTAGCAGCATCACCATATTCCTTCTTGAGCACTTTCTTCTTTGAGTTCACCTCCTCAACTTCAAAATCCTCATCCTCTAAATCTGAGGTTTTCTTCTGTTGGGGATCGTTGCAGAAAATAAAATCATGCTACGCATCACCAAGATCAATCTATGGAGTCATCTAGCAACGAGAGAGAGGAGTGCATCTACATACCCTTGTAGATCACAAGCAGAAGTGTTCAAGAGAACGGGGTTGATGGAGTCGTACTCGTCGTGATCCAAATCACCGATGATCCTAGCACCGAACGGACGGCACCTCCGTGTTCAACACACGTACGGTTGGGGAAGACGTCTCCTCCTACTTGATCCAGCAAGGGGGAAGGAGAGGTTGATGGAGATCCAGCAACACGACGGCGTGGTGGTGGAAGCAGCGGCGATCTTAGCAGGGCTTCGCCAAGCTCAGTGAGAGGGAGAGGTGTTACGGGGGGAGAGGGAGGCGCCAGGGGCTTTGGTCAGCCCTCCCTCCCCCCTCTTTATATAGGGGCCCTCGGGGGGCGCCGCCCCCCTAGAGATCCAATCTCAAGGGGGGCGGCGGCCAAGGGGGGGGGACTTGCCCCCCAAGTTAGGTTGGGTGCCCCTCACCCCCAGGGTTTCCAACCCTAGGCACAGGGGGAGGCCCAAGGGGGCGTTGTCGGATTTTGGGTTCCGGCAGACCTTTAAGGTTCGAACACTGGAGTGCACGCGGAGGTCACACCTCCTGCCTACCCATGTCTCGCCGCCTCGCAAGGATCTAAAACTACACGAAGAACAACACAAGGGACACGAGATTTATACTGGTTCAGGCCACCATCGTGGTGTAATACCCTACTCCAGTTTGTGGTGTGGTGGATTGCCTCTGGGGCTGATGAGGAACAATACAATGGAAGAACGGCCTCGTGAGGGTATGTTCTTGGCTGGCGCGATGAACTGCTAGGGGGAGTTCAATCGCTTCTCTCTCTCTCTTTCTATCCTTGTTCTTTTTGATGCCTCTACCCTGTGGGTGGCTAGTCCTATTTATAGGCAAAGGCCCTGGGCCTCTTCCCAAATATTGAGCGGGAAGGGCGCCAACAATTGGCCATTTTGAAAGGGAACATCTAGTACACTTATCCTGACTAAAGTTGGTTCTCGCCTGCCAAAGACCCTGACGATGACGCCGACTTGTGCTCCACGATAACCTCCGTTCTGTTGTCCTGCTGGTCTTGGTCTTGTTGCACCGAAATGGTTGCCTTTGCTTGATACCCTTGCCTGCGCTTGCCCCCTTTGCACCAAAGAGGAAACAAGGACTCTGCGCAGGTCGGCGCCCACCTGGCGCCCGCCTGGCCTTGGTCGTCACGACTTGCGTCATGAGCACCTCGCGAGGTACCCCGCCTTGATCTCTCCGCCTCTTCGCGAGCCAGCCTGACGAGGCCGTGCCCGAGGAAGCCTCCTGTCGTCCGCCCCGCGAGGCTTGGCCCCTCGCGAGGGTCTTGAGCATGTGCTGATGAAGATGGGCCGTATTGGGCCACCCCTTGAGCCACGCCGCAGGACGCAGGCAGGCAAGTCTGGGTACCCCCATTCCCAGAACGCCGACAGTAGCCCCCGGGCCCAAGGCGCGCTTGGACTTGGCTTAGCAGAGAAGCGAAGAGGCAAGTGCGAAGCGCCGCGGGCCCCAATATCCTGCAGCCTTGGGCGCCGCGTTGCCGTTGATTGGACGTGGACATCCCTGTTCCCCCACGCCTCCTTATTTTGCGCCCAGCTTAGGCAGACCCGCGGTTGCACACAGTCTCCCCTCTTCTCGCCGCTCGCACGCCTCCTGCTCTTCCTTCTCTCTAGCTCCAGCCTCCGCTTCCAATCCAATCTCGCATCCTCCCCCTTCCTGTCGCCATGGCTCCGACGAAGAAAGGGAAAGGGCCAAAGTTTGTGCCCTCGCCTCGCCCGTCACCGTCAACGGCCCCTGCTGTCGACCGGTCGATCATACTCAACCGGGAAGGCTTGGACAAGGTCAGCTCTGCTCTCGCCACCATCTTCAACGAGTGCGGGAGGGCGACGGTCTGGCCTGCATCTCACTTCTCTATTGACAGAATAGCCACCGAAGTTTGGTACTTCGCCGACACCCTGTGGGCGGGACTGGTTCCCCCCTTTTCTGATTTCTTCAACGCCGTACTTTATCATTACCAGATCCACATGATGCATTTGGGTCCCGAATCCATTACTCTTCTTGCCGTTTTCGCTTTTGTTTGTGAGGCGATGATGGGCATCCCTCCTTCGTTTGCCTTGCTGCGCCACTTCTTCTCTTTGTGCCTCAGCGACCCCACCCAATGCTCGGGGTGCGTGAGTTTCCTTGCCGCACCAGAAATAGTGGCTTCAGGAATTGATTTCAGCCTTCCTCCGCCTGCGACTGGGTTCTGAGAGCGGTGGTTGTACGTGGATGTCGGAGTACCCAGCCCCCTGCTCTCGGAGCCTACCTTGCCCGCTATCCCCAATTTTGGCTGGGGCCAGGAGACGCTCATGAGCTCCCGGCTCGTCTTCGTCTGGCATCGCTTTGCGAACCTGAGGGCGCTTCGTGTGACGGCGCCCAAGGTGGGGAAGGAGTTCCTCCTGTGCTGCATTGCCCCTCTCCAGCGTCATTCCCGCCGGATGTGGGCCTTCGGGGGGCGTGAAGACCGCATGAGGCTCCAAGAGGAAGATCTGACACCTGAAGTGCTGAGGAAGGTTCTCATGATCTTGACTGGGGACCCTTCCCCTGGCAGTATCCGGCATGGGGGCGCCCTGCTGTACCTTTGCTCAAACAGGGCTGATTTTGCGAAACAGATGCCCAGCTTCGATGAATGGGGGTTGCGCCCTGTAGGCCTCAGGGGACCTCGCGAGAACCCATTTGTGGTGGTTGCCCTTCCGGTTGCCCACGACGGTCCTTCCTCGAGTGGTGGAGCTGGGAGGCAAAGGGTGTCGGGGGCTGAGGGGGCCACCGTCGGGACGATGATGCCACGCGGTACTCCTGAGGCGGCAGCTCCTGAGACCCGCCCTGCGGCGACTGAAGGTACCGAGCCACGACCCGCGGCTCCCGTGGCAGAGGCCCCTGAGGCCCTGGCCACCCTTCATGGTGCGGCGTCCGGCAGCGTGTGCCAGGGTGATGCCCCCGACGCCGGTCACATTGGCGCTTCTTCCTCGTCGCAGGCTGACCCTTGCACCGAGCTCCTGGGCCGCTTCCGCGTGGACTTCGAGGCTCTTCGAAAGAGAAGGGAGGCCTTGGGTGATGATTACCCTTGCCGCATATTGAAGCGCAGGAAGTACTTCGCCACTGATGAGTAAGCCTTTCCCTTTCTCAGTTCCTTACTTTCCTGCCGCTTCAGCTGATCATTGCCCTGCAGAGCCCTTCCTGCCGAGTTCACGGAGATGGCTGAGGAGCCATCCCTCCAGGCCTCGCCCTCTCCACCTTCCCCAAGCGCCCTGAGCTCCTGCACTGCCCTTGTGGTGAGGCCGGTTGGAGAGGTGGGTCATCCTGTGATGCGTCCTAATTCTGCGCACCTCGTGACCACCCTTCGCGAGCCCTCCCGGGGCATAGCCAGCCTACCCTGGGCTCTTCGATTGGTTGTGGACGGCGACTGGCTGGGGCCGGCCTTGCGTTCTTCCTTGGAGGATGAACTGGCTCTGGGCCAGGCTTCTGGCGAGGCGCGTCCGGCCATTGCGAGGGTGTCAGCCCCCAGCCCCCTGCCCAGTAGGGGAGTGCTGGTCCGTGGCCCTCCTCGCGCTCCCAAGGCGGAAGGTGATGCGGAAGACATGCTCGAGCGCGCTCGGGAGCGTCATGCCCTCCACCAAGGGTTCCTCCGGAGGGCGGCGGACGCGGTGAGCCAACTTGGTGTACAGCTCGCTGACGAGGACGCACGCCTTGAGGCCGAGGGCCTGCGCCTAGCTGAGGAGAGGCGCAAGCTAAAGGTGGCCGTTGCCCTTGCGCGCCACCAGCGTGACCTCGACAATGAGAAGGCCGAGGTGTCGCTGGCAGCTTCTCGGGAGGCCTCCTCCCGGGCCGTCTTGGAGGCTCAGGAGGCTGACCAGCGGCGCAGGGTCGCGGAAGAGCGGGCGCGGGAGCTCCGGGCCTGGAGTAGCTCTCTGGAGCAACAGGTGGAGTTGCGCGAGGTGGCCCTTGCGTCGATGAAGGGGGGCTCGGTCGATCGGGCGGAGCTTCAGAAACGTGAGGAGGCACTGATGCTGGAGGCCACCGAGCGCACCCTGGACCTCAAGCGATTGGAGACGAAGGAGCGCCTGGTGGCGCGGGGGGAGGATGATGTTGCCGCGAGGGAAGCCCGAGCCTCAGAAGAGGTTGATCGCCGGGTGGCGGCGGCTCGCTCGAACCTCGAGCGTGAGTTCGAGGAGAGGCTGGAGTTGATCAAGGTCAAAACAGAGGGCATGACCGTCGCCCTGAAGGCCAAGCTGGATGAAGTGACGCGGCGTGCAGACGCTGTCGGGGCCGCCCTTGGCGCGGCACAGGCAGAACTGGCTTCCTCCCACGCTGAGGTGCTTCTTCTCCATCAAAAGGGTGGACGCGTTTGAGGCCGTTGCGCGGCGGAACGAGGACGAGATACGCCAGCGGCAGACCCTGGAGCACATGCACCGCCCCATGCTCCGCGAGCTCTGGGAAAGAGCTAACACGGCCTTGGGCATCATCTGCGAGGCAGCCGTTGGGAGCCTCGTGTGGTTAACTATGCTGGTAACCTTCAGTTTTTCACTGATGTGGTGACGTAGCTGGAGACTCGTTCGGGCAGAGCCGACAGGTTGGTGGAGGAGAGGAGCCATGCCCTACTTGGGCGTGCTTTTTCCCGCGTCTTCAGTCATCTACAGAACATGGACCCCCACTTCGACTTTGATGCCGCCATCGCACCGGTACCCCTGGCAATCCGGGACAATCTGGCGCGTTGGGTGGAACACAACGTGGACGCCCTTGTTAGGGCCTTCACCGCTGATGACGATGGTGTGGTCGTAGCTGCTGATGAGGGCGGAGTGGTGAATGGCCCAGGTGCTGGTGGTGGCGGCGTAGAAGGCGACGGCGAGGCCAGCGATGCCAGTGGCGACTCCGGAGGTGCCCACGAGGATGCATTGGGGGATTTATCCGATTGACCGCGTGTTGTTCGTGCTTTTACCCTATGCAGAGAGAGTTCGGGCTTGGCCCAGAAGGTTGTAAGAGCATTTTGGGAGGGGGAGCCCCTCGTGTAGAAACTTGCAGTTAGCGTATTTGTAGACATGATATCACCCGTGTGCCTGCGGCAGGCGGCTGGTTCATGGCGAGCCGACTGGCTTGTTTACCTTCGACCCGTGTGGGCCCTGAGCTAGCCTGTGGAGGGTCGTGATGTCCTGAGTGTCTCCTGAACGAGGCTATTGAACCTGCAAGGAGAACCTCCTGAGAGGGCGTGGCGATTGCAGTCTGGGCTGCGCGCATGCTGGGCCTGGCCCGGCTCGCGAGGGGCTCACGAGGGGAGGCGGTTGAGGCCGGATGGACGCAAAGAGGTGACCAGAACACGAGAAATTGCTCGAACGAGACTAAACACCCCTTCCCCGAACACACGCAAGTCTCAAGCTCAAATCCAACTTAAATCCGAACGGGGGAAAACGACAACCAAAGGGAAGGCAAAAAAAGCAGAAAGGCCGCGTCCGGCACCTAGTCTAGTCTTCGACGTCTTCTCACTAGCGTGGAGCTAAGTGCTGCCACTGGGCATGGGCGGGAGCCCCCGAGGCCCGAGGGCGGCTCTCCGGAGACTCCGGGGCGTGTACAGCCCCACTCATTATTACGTGAGAGTGTCACGGGGCAGCGAGCTTCATAGGCACTGGGCCTTCTTCACAGGTACTGGCCTTGCTTCATATCGCCAGACGAGGGCCCCGCCTTGCGCCACACTCTATCGCCATCCATGACGGCTGGAGACCGAGGACGCCACCGATGGGATAGAGCGAACGCCAGCGGTTCCCCCGACGACCACGGGTCCTCTGCCGGGGGTAGGCCCTGAGGCACCTCCCCGGCAGAGGGCCTACCTCCCGAGGACGCCTTGCTCCGAGCGCCGCGGGGGCGAGGCCGGATCTCGGCCCCCCTCCTACAGCCCCCGGTGCCCTCCTCCTGAGGGGTAGGAAGCTGCTGGATTGGGGCGGCCATCCGGCGCGACGACCTGTACCTCCTACGATCCATGGTTAGTGTATGCCTGTTCCTGAGGGATTAGCGGTACCTGATAGTCGCTGCCTCCAGCGCGGTCGGTGAGGTCTTCCTTGGGCTCCTGAAAGAGTTCGGCTTCGTGTGTCTCTTCCCCCCAGCCTGGGCAAAGGAACGAGCCATGGTCTTCCTCCTGCGCGTGTCCTTGATCCACCATGTGGGGCACATACGCTTCCGGGGCCGCCGCCCCGAACGCCTCGCTGTAGTGCCCCATGTGCCATGCAGCCTCGCTCGAGGTGCCCACCTGGGAGTGGCAGCGCGGCGGCCCACCGGGTCCGTGGATTGTAGTGGATCCCCCTTCGCTGGTCGGAGGCGGAGGCGGCAGTATCGGCAGCCAGGCGCCGACGGCCAGGTTGGCGTTGGAGTGGCCCTGGAATCCGCTCGGAGCTGTGCGGGCGCGCGTGGGGCCTCTGCGCGGTCCACCTTGGGCTTGAGGCGGCGGATGGGCGCCGAAGGGGTGAGCCCCCAAGGAGACGGAGCTCAGGAGCTCCGCCACCCGCTCTAGAAGCACGTCGCGGCCGCCCTCCAGCAGCCTGCATCGCAGCAGCTCTCGGGCCACAGTGAGTCCGGCCCTTGAGTTTGCCTGCTCCTGCCGGGAGTACGGCGCCGTGGCCGCGGCGTGGCTTGAGGCCCTTGCTGCCAACCGCACCTGCTGCGACGTGAGAGCTGGCGCCATCTGGCCGCGTCGCCCGCGGCCCGCAGCGCCCTGCAGACCGCGGGCTGCCTAGGGCACAGGGTAGAGGTCGTCCTGGGCAAGCGGCTCTGCGCGGGTGGGCCAGGCCGCCCAAGGATCGGGATTGCCCGTTGGGTCGCCAGACATGATGATGATGATGCGACGGGCGGCAAAACACGAGGCGACGGAAGGCGGATTCCGACGCACCCCTACCTGGTGCGCCAAATGTCGGATTTTGGGTTCCGGCAGACCCTTAAGGTTCGAACACTGGAGTGCACGCGGAGATCACACCTCCTGCCTACCCATGTCTCGCCGCCTCACAAGGATCTAAAACTACACGAAGAACAACACAAGGGACACGAGATTTATACTGGTTCAGGCCACCATCATGGTGTAATACCCTACTCCAGTTTGTGGTGTGGTGGATTGCCTCTGGGGCTGATGAGGAACAGTACAATGGAAGAACAACCTCGTGAGGGTCTGTTCTTGGCTGGCGCGATGAACTTCTAGGGGGAGTTCAGTCGCTTCTCTCTCTCTCTCTCTCTCTCTCTCTCTCTCTCTCTCTCTCTCTCTCTCTCTCTCTCTCTCTTTCTATCCTTGTTCTTTTCGATGCCTCTACCCTGTGGGTGGCTAGTCCTATTTATAGGAAAAGGCCCCGGGCCTCTTCCCAAATATTGAGCGGGAAGGGCGCCAACAATTGGCCATTTTGAAGGGGAACATCTAGTACACTTATCCTGACTAAAGTTGGTCCTCGCCTGCCAAAGACCCTGACGATGACGCCGACTTGGGCTTCATGATGACCTCGGTTCTGCCGTCCTGTTGATCTTGGTCTTGTTGCACCAAAATGGCTGCCTTTGCTTGATATCCTTGCATGCGCTTGCCCCCTTTGCACGAAGGAGGAAACAAGGACTCTGTGCAGGCCGGCGCCCGCCTGGCCTTCGTCGTCACGGCTTGCGTCATGAGCACCTCGCGAGGTACCCCACCTTGATCTCCCCGCCTCTTCGTGAGCTAGCCTGACGAGGCCATGCCCGAGGAAGCCTCCTGTCATCCGCCCCGCGAGGCTTGGCCCCTCGCGAGGGTCTTGAGCATGTGCTGATGAAGATGGGCCGTATTGGGCCACCCCTTGAGCCACGTCGCAGGCCGCAGGCAGGCAAGTCTGGGTACCCCCATTGCCAGAACGCCAACAGGCGCACCAGCCCACCAGGGGCTGGTTCCCTTCCCACTCCAGCCCATGGGCCCCTCAGGGATAGGTGGCCCCACCCGGTGGACCCCCGGGACCCTTCCGGTGGTCCCGGTACAATACCGGTGACCTCCGAAACTTTCCCGGTGGCCGAAACTGGACTTACTATATACAAAACTTCACCTCTGGACCATTCCGGAACTCCTCTGATGTCCGGGATCTCATCCAGGACCCCAAACAACTTTTGGGTTACCGCATACTAATATCTCTACAACCCTAGCGTCATCGAACCTTAAGTGTGTAGACCCTACGGGTTCGGGAATCACACAGACATGACCGAGATAACTCTCCGGCCAATAACCAACAGCTGGATCTGGATACCCATGTTGGCTCCCTCATGTTCCACGATGATCTCATTGAATGAACCACGATGTCGAGGATTCAAGTAATCCCGTATACAATTCCCTTTGTCAATTGGTACGTTACTTGCCCGAGATTCGATCGTATCCCAATACCTCGTTCAATCTCGTTACCGACAAGTCACTTTACTCGTACCGTAATGCATGATCCCGTGACCAACCACTTGGTCACATTGAGCTCATTATGATGATGCATTACCGAGTGGGCCCAGAGATACCTCTCCGTCATACGGAGTGACAAATCCCAGTCTCGATTCGTGTCAACCCAACAGACACTTTCAGAGATACCTATAGTATACCTTTATAGCCACCCAGTTACGTTGTGACGTTTGGTACACCCAAAGCACTCTTACGGTATCCGGGAGTTACACGATCTCATGGTCTAAGGAAATGATACTTGACATTAGAAAAGCTCTAGCAAACGAACTACACGATCTTGTGCTATGCTTAGGATTGGGTCTTGTCCATCACATCATTCTCCCAATGATGTGATCCCATTATCAATGACATCCAATGTCCATGGTCACGAAACCTTAACCATCCATTGATAAACGAGCTAGTCAACTAGAGGCTCACTAGGGACATGTTGTGGTCTATGTATTCACACATGTATTACGATTTCCGGATAACACAATTATAGCATGAACAATAGACAATTATCATGAACAAGGAAATATAATAATAACCATTTTATTATTGCCTCTAGGGCATATTTCCAACAGTCTCCCACTTGCACTAGAGTCAATAATCTAGTTACATTGTGATGAATCGAACACCCATAGAGTTCTGGTGTTGATCATGTTTTGCTCGTGGAAGAGGTTTAGTCAACGGATCTGCGACATTCAGATCTGTGTGCACTTTACAAATATCTATGTCTCCATCTTGAACATTTTCACGAATGGAGTTGAAGTGATGCTTGATATGCCTGGTCTTCTTGTGAAACCTAGGCTCCTTGGCAAGGGCAATGGCTCCAGTGTTATCACAGAAGAGAGTCATCAGCCCCGACGCATTGGGAATAACTCCTAGGTCGGTAATGAAATCCTTCATCCAGATTGCTTCATGTGCTGCCTCCGAGGTTGCCATGTACTCCGCTTCACATGTAGATCCCGCCACGACACTTTGCTTGCAACTGCACCAGCTTACTGCCCCGCCATTCAAAATATACACGTATCCGGTTTGTGACTTAGAGTCATCCAGATCTGTGTCGAAGCTAGCGTCGACGTAACCCTTTACGACGAGCTCTTCGTCACCTCCATATACGAGAAACATATCCTTAGTCCTTTTCAGGTACTTAAGGATATTCTTGACCGCTGTCCAATGTTCCATGCCGGAATTACTTTGGTACTTCCTACCAAACTTACGGCAAGGTTTACATCAGGTCTGGTACACAGCATGGCATACATAATAGACCCTATAGCCGAGGCATAGGGGATGACACTCATCTTTTCTCTGTCTTCTGCCGTGGTCGGGCATTGAGCCGAGCTCAATTTCACATCTTGCAACACAGGCAAGAATCCCTTCTTGGACTGATCCATATTGAACTTCTTCAATATCTTATCAAGGTATGTGCTTTGTGAAAGACCTATGAGGCGTCTCGAACTATCCCTATAGATCTTGATGCCTAATATGTAAGCAGCTTCTCCAAGGTCCTTCATTGAAAAACACTTATTCAAGTAGGCCTTAATGTTGTCCAAAAGTTCTATATCATTTCCCATCAAAAGTATGTCATCTACATATAATATGAGAAATGCTACAGA
Organism: Triticum dicoccoides; assembly: GCF_002162155.2. Classification (NCBI taxonomy): domain Eukaryota; kingdom Viridiplantae; phylum Streptophyta; class Magnoliopsida; order Poales; family Poaceae; genus Triticum; species Triticum dicoccoides. The sequence goes on from NC_041381.1 coordinate 187,834,379, forward strand.
GCTCCCACTCACTTTCTTGTAAACGCAGGTGAGGGAGTTCCGGACTAGGGGGTGTCCGGATAGCCGAACTATCATCATTGGCCGGACTCCAAGACTATGAAGATACAAGATTGAAGACTCCGTCCCGTGTCCGGATCGGACTTTACTTGGCGTGGAAGGCAAGCTTGGCGATACGGATATGTAGATTTCCTACCATTGTAACCGACTCTGTGTAACCCTAGCCCTCTCCGGTGTCTATATAAACCGGATGGCTTTAGTCCGTAGGACAAACAACAATCATACCATAGGCTAGCTTCTAGGGTTTAGCCTCCTTGATCTCGTGGTAGATCCACTCTTGTAACACACATCATCAATATTAATCAAGCAGGACGTAGGGTTTTACCTCCATCAAGAGGGCCCGAACCTGCGTAAAACATCGTGTCCCTTGTCTCCTGTTACCATCCGCCTAGACGCACAGTTCGGGACCCCCTACCCGAGATCCGCCGGTTTTGACACCGACATTGGTGCTTTCATTGAGAGTTCCTCTGTGCCGTCACCGATAGGCTCGATGGCTTCTTCGACCATCATCGATGATGCAGTCCAGGGTGAGACCTTTCTCCCCGGACAGATCTTCGTATTCAGTGGCTTCGCACTGCGGGCCAATTCGCTTGGCCATCTAGAGCAGATCGAAAGCTACTCCCCTGGTCGTCAGGTCAGATTTGGAAGTTTGAACTTCACGGCTGACACCCGCGGGGACTTGATCCTCGATGGATTCGAGCCACAGCCGAGCGTGCCGCACTGTCACGACGAGCATGATTTAGCTCTGCAGCCGGACAGTACCCTGGATGCCGCACTCGAACCCGCTCCGATCTTCAATTCGGAGCCGGCTGCGGAGATCGAGGACGGATGGCTAGACACCGCCTCGGGGGCTGCAACCTCTACGGCGATAGAGCCGAACACTGACCTTGTCCCTCATAAAGCTCGTGACTCCGAGGTGCCGAACTCCTTGCCGGACTCCGAACCTCCCGCGCTCCCTCCGATCGAATCCAATTGGGCGCCGATCATGGAGTTCACCACAGCGGACATCTTTCAACACTCACCTTTCGGCGACATCTTGAGTTCGCTAAAATATCTCTCGCTATCAGGAGAGCCCTGGCCGGACTGCGGCCAGGACAGTTGGGATGCAGACGACGAAGAAATTCAAAGCCCACCCACCACCCAATTAATAGCCACTGTCAACAATCTAACCAACATGCTAAACTATGACTCCGAAGACATCGACGGTATGGACGACGATGCCGGAGACGACAAAGAACCAGCGCCTACCGAGCACGGGAAAGCCACCCCAACTCATGACGTATACATGGTGGATACACGAAAAGGAAGCGATAATGAGGAAAAACGGGACGTGGCGAAGGACAACTCCCCCAACAAACAACCAAAGCGGCGGCACAAGCGCCGCCCGAAGACCGGCATTGATAAAAACGGCACCCATACGGACCCGGCCCTAGAGCAGGGCGAAGCAGTGGACGACGCAAATGTCAACAAGCAGCCAGCCGGACATGAACTGGACAAGGAACCCATCCCCGGCGAAGATGATCTCACATCACCAGAGCATATGAATCTTCATAAAAGGCTCGTCGCCACTGCAAGAAGTTTGAAGAAGCAAAAGCGGAAGCTCAAAACAGCGGAGGACACACTCAGAATGAGATGGAGCAAAGTACTCAACAGCGCAGATAAACATGGCGCTAGTCACCAGGCAAAGAGCTACCCGAAACGCAAGCTGTTGCCCGAATTTGACGAGGAGGCCTTAGAGCCCCCGCAGTCAAAAAAGAAAGAAGCCACCTGGCCGGATAAACGACCAGATGACAGGCCAAGAGCAACAAGGGGCGCCGTACACAAGCCGGCACACGATCAGCATAATGATCCTCGAAAAAAGGGCGACCCAGTCAGATCTATTTATGGGCCAAAAAAGAAGACTCCAGGAAGCAACATAACCCGCCGAGCATTTGAAGACAACGGCACACCCAAATACAGGGGCGCCGCACACCCACTATGTTTCACCGACGAGGTACTGGATCATGGATTTCCAGCGGGATTCAAACCCGTAAACATAGAAGCATATGACGGAACAACAGACCCCGGAGTCTGGATTGAGGATTACATCCTACACATACATATGGCCAGAGGAGACGATCTCCATGCCATAAAATACCTACCCCTCAAGCTCAAAGGGCCAGCTCGGCATTGGCTTAAAAGCCTCCCAGAAAATACCATTGGAAGTTGGGAAGAGCTTGAGGATGCGTTTCGAGAAAATTTTCAGGGGACCTATGTCCGCCCTCCGGATGCAGACGATTTAAGTCACATAACTCAACAGCCCGGAGAGTCAGCACGCAAATTCTGGAACAGGTTCCTCACTAAAAAGAACCAAATAGTCGACTGTCCGGACGCTGAAGCCTTAGCAGCCTTTAAACACAACGTCTGAGACGAATGGCTTGCCAGACACCTCGGCCAGGAAAAACCAAGAACAATGGCCGCACTAACAAGCCTCATGACCCGCTTTTGCGCAGGGGAAGACAGCTGGCTGGCTAGGTGCAGCACTAGCGACCCGAGTACATCCGAAGTTAGGGATGGAAATGGGAAATCACGATGCAAAAAAGATTAGCGCCGGAATAAGGAAAATGCCCCGAATAGCACGGTGGTCAACGCCGGATTAAAAAGCTCTCGGCCGAACAACAAAACACTGCCCCTCAAGGACAACAGTGACGAGCTATCCAACCTAAATAAGATTCTGGACAGACTATGTCAAATACATGGTACCTCTGGGAAGCCTGCAAACCATACCCACAGAGATTGTTGGGTCTTCAAATAGTCCGGCCGACTTAATGCCGAACACAAGGGGCTCGACACACCAAGCGAAAGTGACGAAACCCAAAAGCAGCACTCCGGAAAACAGAAGACTTTCCCACTAGAAGTCAAAACAGTGAACTCACTTCATGTGATAACATGAAAAAACAGCGCGGCACCTGCAATACCAGGACACCGCCCGCAGAATGGGGATAGACCATACCAAAATTCGCCATAGCAGCACTTCCTTCAAAGGAGTGACGCCGGGCCTTTAAGCCAATTATATAGGCTCTGTACCACTAGAGGTTGTGTTCGGTTCATCCGACAACCTCCGTCGCAAAAAGCTCACTATCCATCGCCCCATTCAAACAGTAGCCCTTAAGCACTACTGGGGCGCGCAGCTTTCACCAGCCCTAACGCAATACCACATTACGCGTTTTTTACGCTTAAAAATGCCTGGTCAACGTGGCATAATTTCATTAAAAAGTAACTCCGAGTGTTCCTCGACCACGGAGAATGTGAGACTGCCTCGACAGCCACACACTAATCAAACCTTGCGGGTCAAAGCCCCTAAAAACAGGTCATTCAGACCTCGGACATGGTTAGGCGAGTCCGGCAAGGGGCTTCCCCAGCCGCATATCCCCTTTATAAGGGGCCGCGTGTATAAATGATGAGAGCCAATAAAGCTCAATTTTCTTCCTTTTATTCTATTTTTATACAACCTCGGCACGATATTTCTTGGAAACTAAGTCCTTCTCTTTTACAGATGAAGCACGTGCTACACCCGTCCAGGATACAGCACAACGGAGACACAGGCGCAGACATGCAGCAGGGACCCGTTGCAAGGATTCTTTTCAGATTAAGACCCTGCGTCAACCTTTCTTACTGTCTCTTGTTGATACACATCCCCCGGTTTCTTACCATAACCGAGGAGGAGGCTGGCGTTTTGGCATCGGCCGCGTCAAAAGTTCCCGCCTGAACCTGGACACTAGGGGCTTAGGGCATTGTTCTGCCCGGTATCATAAAGACCGAACACCTCAGGGAGTGTTCGGTGTCTCGAGTTAGGCCTTATATGCATCAGCTCCGAATCATGTCTTTGGTCAAATGTTGGGTTTGCCCGGCTCCTGTGTTTTGCTGCCTTACGTTCCGTATCATCGGCTAACGCGACACCAGGAGAACTACTGCGATTGTGCCCCGGTTCGGCCGGGCGAGCACCTCAGTAGAGAAAGCCGAAAACTGACTGTCATGATATAGCGAGAGACTGGTCAACCACTCGATCGACCACTGGAATGTTTAGAATTCCTCCGCTTTGACGAAGGACCGCTTCCCGGCCAAGCACATACGCGCCCCGAAGTTCGGAGAGGAGCGGTGCCGCTAGGGGCTATATAGTAACCCCACATTCGAGCTCCTATGGCTAAGTGAAAGTGATAAAGCATTATAGTCTGGTTGCCTAGTTTGCTACGCTATCACCTCCCTAAAAGGACCAAGACGTTGGATTAAGTGTCAAAAAGTGCTTTTCTTTTTGCAAACACCCCCGCACCATGTGCGTGGGGGCTGAAGCCAAAGACTGCAACTTTCAGGTTATTCATACATATACGGCCGCACGGGAGATAGTTCAATACTTGAACACACAAGTATAAAAAGTTATTGCATTATCAACATGATCTCAGAAATCATACATGTCATTCAAACATAACATCTTTCGAGCACTGCAACTCTATTATACGAGCGCCCTGCAGGACTTCCTCAAAATAGTGCTCGGTGGGGAATCGGCTTTTGTCCGAACCCCGGGATGCAACAGCGGTGGCATCCATCTCCGCCCAGTATGTCTTACCACGGGCGAGAGCCATCCGTGCACCTTCTATGCATGCCGACCGCTTCATCGCCCCAATACGCAGCACCGCAACAAGGAATTGATGCAACAAGCCAAAATAACTCTTCAGCTTGGGCCTTTTCAGCCACAGATGAGCGACCACATCCGTCATGGCAAGTCCGGACAATCTATTCAGCTCAGCCCACTCAACCAGCCGATCACTCAACGGAAGTGGATGCTCCGGACTATGGAATTGAGACCAGAAAAGCTCTTCCATTTCATGATCCTCCTGGCTTCAAAAGTGCACGACTGCGTCCGCCGCACTCGCCGCCAAGTCCAGATAAGGATCCTCCGCACCATACAATCGGCCCAGCTGAGCATACTTCGGATCCATGAACTTCCTACGCAGCATAAAGGGCTTTCCAGCCACAATGTCTCCGACCTAACGCAGTTCCTCCTTCATAGCCCGCATTGCACTACGGGCATCCTTGACTTCGGCGTCGGCCTTCTTCAGGTCCTCTTGCTCCGCTCGGCGTTCTCCTTCAAGAACCTCCAGGCGGTCAGTAGCAACTTTTAATTTCGTGGCCATTCCGGCCATCTCCTCCCTGCTTCGGCAGTGAGCAGCCTTCTCGGCTTCTAGCTCTTCCGCTGCCTTCAAGGCAGCCGCCTCGCTTTTTCTGGCTTGCTCCTTGGCCCGACCAAGTTCTGCTCGAAGGCCTTCCACAGTAGCAGAACTATCTGCATCAGGCATACAAATTGTAAGGAATGGGCGTCAGCTCCCTTACTAGGCGACTGCAGAGCAACCATATACCTTGTGACTCATCGAGTCGTTTATTGACCAGCGAGATGTCCGCATCCGCAATGTCGAGTTGCCTCTTCAGCTCGGCAAATCCATTAGTCCGGCTGGCCACTGAACGTTTCGCCACCTGCATAGGAAAGGCGACAATCTATAACTGAGATTATGATCCTCGGCACGCTGCCGCTTTCGACAGCATACCAAGTCTCAGGGGCTACTATCTATACAGGGCGCACTTCATGTGCAAAACTGTCAAAAGGTGTGTCATTTTTTGCGTACCTCAAATCCCGTTAGCAAACTTCCGACGGCCTCACACAACCCGCTTTCGGCGGACGAGATCCTCTTGATCACCATACCCATTAATGTGCGGTGATCTTCTGAGATGGACGCCCTCTTAAGCAAATCCTGCAGCTCCACCAGCTGTACTCCAATGGGTGTCGAACTCTCTGGCCCCGCCGGACTCGGAGAGACCCTCCGCGACGACACCTCAGGGTCATCCGCCCTGCACGATGGGGCGGCAGATGGAGGCGTTTCGCTCTCCATCATCTCTGGACGAAGGTCTCCCGAAGATGAGCTGTGCTGAGATGGGCTCAGATCCGAACTACAAGGTGAAAACTTCGGTTACCCTTAGAAATTAAACAGGGATGTCCACTATTACAAAATTCCCCCTTTTACTTATGGCTCGCTAGAGGGCTGATTCCTTCGAGGAGACAGTTTGGCCGGGGCTCTTCCCGGCCCGGGACCTTCCGGTACAGATTTCTTTCCCCACTTTGAGGCCTTGGCCTCCGGGTCTTCGGAAGCGGTCCTCTTCTCCCCCTGGAAGGAGGGACTCTTGATTCCTCCCTTACTGAAAGCCTCCGTGGCTGAGGTGGTAGATCCCCTGTGCCCTTCTTCGCCCTCCTCCGAAGGTGCAACCTCTAACATTTTGATTAACACGGGATCCTGCGTGGTCTCAGGGAGGGGGGGCGGACACCGTATCAGTTTTGCTTGCGCTATCCACTCCTGTCCAAGGGATAGCTGGTTAAAAGGCAAACCCACAGTAAATAAATGGACGATGTGTCCGGACACAGGGCTACTTACTTGAGTATCCGGGCGATTGCAGCTTAGGCCAGCATCCTCGGTCAATTCCGGACGCATTTCTTGCGATCCGAAGAACAGTTCATACATCTCCGCGGGTGTCAAACCCATGAAGTGTTGAAGAGCTTGTGGCCCCTCCGGATTAAATTCCCACAGGCGGAGGGGGCGACGTTTGCAGGGCAGTAGGCGCCGGATCAACATAACCTGTACCACTAAGGCCAGATTGATCTCCCTTTCTTGGAGGCCTCGAATCCGGTCCTGCAACAGGGGAACGTCCTTGGACGGCCCCCAGTCACGCCCCTTGTTGACCCATGACGTCAGCCGCTATGGAGGGCCCGAGCGGAAGACGGGCGGCAGCCTCTGCCTGCTGCCCCTGGGAGCGGTGATATAGAACCACTCCTGTTGCCACAAGCCGAGCTCCTCCTGAAAAGAGCCCTTGGGCCATGGAGCGTCAGCCCTCTTACTTATAACCGCCCCGCCGCACTGTGCCTGATGCCCCTCAATCATCTTCGGCTCCACGTTGAAGGTTTTGAGCCACAAGCCGAAGTGAGGGGTAGTGCGGAGGAAGGCTTCGCAGACGACAATGAATGATGAGATGTGGAGAATAGACTCCGGAGCCAAGTCATGGAATTCCAGCCCATAGTAAAACATGAGCCCCCTCACGAAGGGATTCGTCGGGAAGCCTAAACCCCGACGGAGGTGAGACACGAACATGACGCTCTCGCCAAGCTCGGGAGTAGGAATAACTTGCCCTCAGGCAGGCAGCCTATGCAAAATCTCGTAGGTTAAGTACCTGGCGTCTCTTAGCTTTAGCACGTCCTCTTCTGTGACGGAGGAGGGCGTCCACCGGCCTCGTAGGTTGGGGCCGCACATTGTCAAAGATCGAAGGTACCCAAATATGGAGCCCTGGGTGTTGGAACTCGGGGCGAGGGGCGGATTCGATAGAGGATTGAAGGAAAAGAACGGGCCTTGGTCTCATTATAAAGAGGGAGAATACCAAGAGCCGTCCCCGTGACCGTTTGGAACCCGCCTTCGATGGAGGGGGGCGTGGCAACGGGCGCGTTGGGTTACCCACGTCCATATTGATGGGAATCCCGGAATAAGGGGAACACGATCTCTGCTTCGACAAGACGTGCCAAGGAAACCGCCTCGCTAAACGCGCGGAGGTGGAACAATAAAAACAATTCGAGTAAAGGCTTGGTAATGGTGTGACGTCACGCCACAAAATACGTCAGCAGATTGAACTTGTGTAATATTATTCTCTCTACGGTGGTACGTGGAATTTATTTTTGCAGAGCCGGGCACTATCCTGGTGTTCACAATCTTCTATAAATTATTCGGAGGAAGAACCCGCCTTGCAATGCCGAAGACAACATGCGCGCCGGACTCGTCATCATTGAAGCCTGGTTCAGGGGCTACTGAGGGAGTTCCGGACTAGGGGGTGTCCGGATAGCCGAACTATCATCATCGGGCGGACTCAAAGACTATGAAGATACAAGATTGAAGACTTCGTCCCGTGTCCGGATGGGACTTTCCTTGGCGTGGAAGGCAAGCTTGACGATACGGATATGTAGATTTCCTACCATTGTAACCTACTCTGTGTAACCCTAGCCCTCTCCGGTGTCTATATAAACCGGATGGCTTTAGTCCGTAGGACGAACAACAATCATACCATAGGCTAGCTTCTAGGGTTTAGCCTCCTTGATCTCGTGGTAGATCCACTCTTGTAACACATGTCATCAATATTAATCAAGCAGGATGTAGGGTTTTACCTCCATCAAGAGGGCCTGAACCTGGGTAAAACATCGTGTGCCTTGTCTCCTGTTACCATCCGCCTAGACACACAGTTCGGGACCCCTACCCGAGATCCGCCGGTTTTGACACCGACAGCAGGCTTCTCCATAAGTCTGCATAAACCCAAACGCTTTGATCATCTCATCAAAGCGAATGTTCCAACTCCAAGATGCTTGCACTAGCCCATAGATGGAGCACTGGAGCTTGCATACCTTGTTAGCATTCTTAGGATCGACAAAACCTTCCGGCTGCATCATATATAATTCTTCCTTAAGGAAGTTGTTAAGGAATGTCATTTTGACGTCCATTTGCCATATCTCATAATCGTAGAATGCGGCAATTGCTAACATGATTTGAACGGACTTAAGCTTCGCTACGGGTGAGAAGGTCTCATCATAGTCAACCCCTTGAACTTGTTGATAACCCTTAGCGACAAGTCGAGCCTTATAGATAGTAACATTACCATCCGCGTCCGTCTTCTTCTTAAAGATCCATTTATTTTCTATCGCTCGCCGATCATCGAGCAAGTCTGTCAAAGTCCATACTTTGTTTTCATGCATGGATCCTATCTCGGATTGCATGGCTTCAAGCCATTTGTTGGAATCTGGGCCTGCCATCGCTTCTTCATAGTTCGAAGGTTCACCGTTGTCAAACAACATGATTTCTAGGACAGGGTTGCCATACCATTCTGGTGTGGAACGTGTCCTTGTGGACCTACGAAGTTTAGTAGCAACTTGATCTGAAGTACCTTGATCATCGTCATTAACTTCCTCTCTATCCGGTGCGGGCACCACAGAAACATTTTCCTGAGCCGCGCTACTTTCCGGTTCAAGAGGCAATACTTCATCAAGTTCTACTTTCCTCCCACTTACTTCTCTCGAGAGAAACTCTTTCTCCAGAAAGGACCCGTTCTTGGCAACAAAGATCTTGCCTTCGGATCTGAGGTAGAAGGTATACCCAATGGTTTCCTTAGGGTATCCTATGAAGATGAATTTTTCCGACTTGGGTTCGAGCTTTTCAGGTTGAAGTTTCTTGACATAAGCATCGCATCCCCAAACTTTTAGAAACGACAGCTTAGGTTTCTTCCCAAACCATAATTCATACGGTGTTGTCTCAACGGATTTAGACGGTGCCCTATTTAAAGTGAATGTAGCTGTCTCTAGAGCGTATCCCCAAAATGATAGCGGTAAATAGGTGAGTGACATCATAGATCGCACCATATCCAATAGAGTGCGATTACGACGTTCGGACACACCGTTACGCTGAGGTGTTCCAGGCGGCATGAGTTGTGAAATGATTCCACATTTCCTTAAGTGCGTACCAAATTCGTGACTTAAATATTCTCCCCCACGATCTGCTCGTAAGAACTTTATGTTTCTTTCACGTTGATTCTCTACCTCATTCTGAAATTCCTTGAACTTTTCAAAGGTCTCAGACTTGTGTTTCATCAAGTAGACATACCCATATCTACTTAAGTCATCAGTGAGAGTGAGAACATAATGATAGCCTCCGCGAGCCTCAACGCTCATTGGACTGCACACATCAGTATGTATGATTTCCAATAAGTTGGTTGCTCGCTCCATTGTTCCAGAGAACGGAGTCTTGGTCATTTTGCCCATGAGGCATGGTTCGCATGTGTCAAATGATTCATAATCAAGAGACTCCAAAAGTCCATCATCATGGAGCTTCTTCATGCGTTTGACATCAATGTGACCAAGGCGGCAGCGCCACAAGTATGTGGGACTATCTTTATCAACCTTACATCTTTTGGTATTCACACTATGAATATGTGTAACATCACGTTCGAGATTCATTAAGAATAAACCATTGACCAGCGGGGCATGACCATAAAACATATCTCTCATATAAATAGAACAACCATTATTCTCGGATTTAAATGAGTAGCCATCTCGTATTAAACGAGATCCAGATACAATGTTCATGCTCAAAGCTGGCACTAAATAACAATTATTGAGGTTTAAAACTAATCCCGTAGGTAAATGTAGAGGTAGCGTGCCGACGGCGATCACATCGACCTTGGAACCATTCCCGACGCGCATCGTCACCTTGTCCTTCGCCAGTCTCCGCTTATTCCGCAGCTCCTGTTTTGAGTTACAAATATGAGCAACCGCACCGGTATCAAATACCCAAGAGCTACTACGAGTACTGGTAAGGTACACATCAATTACATGTATATCACATATACCTTTGGTGTTGCCGGCCTTCTTGTCTGCTAAGTACTTGGGGCAGTTCCGCTTCCAGTGTCCGCTTCCCTTGTAATAAAAGCACTCAGTCTCAGGTTTGGGTCCATGCTTTGGCTTCTTCCCGGCAACTGGCTTACCGAGCGCGGCAACTCCCTTGCCGTCCTTCTTGAAGTTCTTCTTACCCTTGCCTTTCTTGAAACTAGTGGTTTTATTGACCATCAACACTTGATGTTCCTTTTGATCTCCACCTCTGCTGATTTCAGCATTGAATATACCTCAGGAATGGTTTTCACCATCCCCTGCATATTGAAGTTCATCACAAAGCTCTTGTAGCTAGGTGGGAGCGACTGGAGGATTCTGTCGACCACTGCGTCATCCGGGAGATAAACTCCCAGTTGAGATAAGCGGTTGTGCAACCCAGACATTTTGAGTATGTGCTCGCTGACAGAACCATTCTCCTCCATCTTACAACTGTAGAACTTGTCGGAGACTTCATATCTCTCGACCCGGGCATGAGCTTGGAAAACCATTTTCAGCTCTTGGAACATCTCATATGCTCCATGCTGCTCAAAACACTTTTGGAGCCCCGGTTCTAAGCTGTAAAGCATGCCGCACTGAACCAGGGAGTAATCATCACTACTCGACTGCCAGGCATTCATAACGTCTTGAGTTGCTGGGAAAACGGGTGCTTCACCTAGCGGTGCATCTAGGACATATGCTTTCTTGGCAGCTATGAGGATGATCCTCAAGTTCCGGACCCAGTCCGTATAGTTGCTGCCATCGTCTTTCAGCTTGGTTTTCTCTAGGGACGCGTTGGAAGTTGAGGGCAACATTAGCGTGGGCCATTTGATCTACAAGACATATATTGCAAAGATTTTAGACTAAGTTCATGATAATTAAGTTCATCTAATCAAATTATATAATGAACTCCCACTCAGACAGACATCCCTCTAGTCATCTAAGTGATCCATGACCCGAGTCAACTAGGCCGTGTCCAATCATCACGTGAGACGGACTAGTCATCATCGGTGAACATCTTCATGTTGATCGTATCTTCTATACGACTCATGTTCGACCTTTCGGTCTCTTGTGTTCCGAGGCCATGTCTATACATGCTAGGCTCGTCAAGTCAACCTAAGTGTTTTTGCATGTGTAAATCTGGCTCACACCCGTTGTATGTGAACGTTAGAATCTATCACACATGATCATCACGTGGTGCTTCGAGACAGCGAACTTTCGCAACGGCGCACAGTTAGGGGGAGCACTTTCTTGAAATTATTATGAGGGATCATCTTATTTACTACCGTCGTTCTAAGCAAATAAGATGCAAAAACATGATAAACATCACATGCAATCAAATAGTGACATGATATGGCCAATATCATTTTGCTCCTTTTGATCTCCATCTTCGGGGCGCCATGATCATCATCATCACCGGCATGACACCATGATCTCCATCATCATGATCTCCATCATCGTGTCTTCATGAAGTTGTCACGCCAGCGATTACTTCTACTTCTATGGCTAATGGTTTAGCAATAAAGTAAAGTAATTACATGGCGCTATTCAATGACACGCAGGTCATACAAAAAATAAAGACAACTCCTATGGCTCCTGCCGGTTGTCATACTCATCGACATGCAAGTCGTGATTCCTATTACAAGAACATGATCAATCTCATACATCACATATATTTCATTCATCACATCCTTTTGGCCATATCACATCACAAGGCATATGCTGCAAAAACAAGTTAGACGTCCTCTAATTGTTGTTGCATGTTTTTACATGGCTGCTATAGGTTTCTAGCAAGAACGTTTCTTACCTACGCCAAAACCACAACGTGATATGCCAATTTCTATTTACCCTTCATAAGGACCCTTTTCATCGAATCCGATCCGACTAAAGTGGGAGAGACAGACACCCGCTAGCCACCTTATGCAACTAGTGCATGTCAGTTGGTGGAACCTGTCTCACGTAAGCGTACGTGTAAGGTCGGTCCGGCCGCTTCATCCCACGATGCCGCTGAAACAAGATAAGACTAGTACTGGCAAGTAAATTGACAAAATCGACGCCCACAACAATCTTGTGTTCTACTCGTGCATAGAAACTATGCATAGACCTAGCTCTGATCCCACTGTTGGGGATCGTTGCAGAAAATAAAAAAATTCTACGAATCACCAAGATCAATCTATGGAGTCATCTAGCAACGAGAGAGAGGAGTGCATCTACATACCCTTGTAGATCGCGAGCGGAAGCGTTCAAGAGAACGGGGTTGATGGAGTCGTACTCGTCGTGATCCAAATCAGTGATGATCCTAGCACTGAACGGACGGCACCTCCACGTTCAACACACGTACGGTTGGGGAAGACGCCTCGTCCTACTTGATCCAGCAAGGGGGAAGGAGAGGTTGATGGAGATCCAGCAGCACGACGGCGTGGTGGTGGAAGCAGCGGCGATCTTGGCAGGGCTTTGCCAAGCTCAGCGAGAGGGAGAGGTGTTACGGGGGGAGAGGGAGGCGACAGGGGCTTTGGTGCGCAGCCCTCCCTCCCCCCTCTTTATATAGGGGCCCTGGGGGGCGCCGGCCCCCTAGAGATCCAATCTCAAGGGGGGGCAAGGGGGGGGACTTGCCCCCGAAGTCAGGTGGGGCGCCCCCCACCCCCAGGGTTTCCAACCCTAGGCGCAGGGGGAGGCCCAAGTGGGGAGCACCAGCCCACCAGGGGCTGGTTCCCTTCCCACTTCAGCCCATGGGGCCCTCCGGGATAGGTGGCCCCACCCGATGGACCCCCGGGACCCTTCCGATGGTCTCGGTACAATACCGGTGACCCCCGAAACTTTCCCGGTGGCCGAAACTGGACTTCATATATACAAAACTTCACCTCCGGGCCATTCCGGAACTCCTTGTGATGTACGGGATCTCATCCGGGACTCCAAACAACTTTCGGGTTACTGCATACTAATATCTCTACAACCCTAGCATCACCGAATCTTAAGTGTGTAGACCCTACGGGTTCGGGAATCACGCAGACATGACCGAGATAACTCTCCGGCCAATAACCAACAGCGGGATCTGGATACCCATGTTGGCTCCCACATGTTCCACGATGATCTCATCGAATGAACCATGATGTCGAGGATTCAAGTAATCCCGTATACAATTCCCTTTGTCAATCAGTACGTTACTTGCCCGAGATTCGATCGTTGGTATCCCAATACCTCGTTCAATCTCGCTACCGGCAAGTCACTTTACTCGTACAGTAATGCATGATCCCGTGACCAACCACTTGGTCACATTGAGCTCATTATGATGATGCATTACCGAGTGGGCCCAGAGATACCTCTCCGTCATACAGAGTGACAAATCCCAGTCTCGATTCGTGTCAACCCAACAGACAATTTTGAAGATACCTGTAGTATACCTTTATAGCCACCCAGTTACGTTGTGACGTTTGGTACACCCAAAGCACTCTTATGGTATCCGGGAGTTACACGATTTCATAGTCTAAGGAAATGATACTTGACATTAGAAAATCTCTAGCAAACGAACTACACGATCTTGTGCTATGCTTAGGATTGGGTCTTGTCCATCACATCATTCTCCCAATGATGTGATCCCGTTATCAATGACATCCAATGTCCATGGTTAGGAAACCGTAACCATCCATTGATAAACGAGCTAGTCAACTAGAGGCTCACTAGGGACATCCTGTGGTCTATGTATTCACACATGTATTATGATTTCCGGATAACACAATTATAGCATGAACAATAGACAATTATCATGAACAAGGAAATATAATAATAACCATTTTATTATTGCCTCTAGGGCATATTTCCAACATCTTCTTCCTCTACCTTGTTATTGCCTTAGGCAGGTTGCTGGGAGTGATTCTGCTGCCCTCATCATAACTGCTAGAGGGACTAGTGCCCTCACTCAGATTCACCTGCTCCTCAGACTTATTCTGGCTATCACTCTGATCAAACATTCTTCCACTGCAAACTAAGAACTGGCCCTGTGAAAGTTATAGATGATATAGAGTGGATGAGCATCACAAAGTGCAGAGGTTTTGCAAAACAAATGAGTCAAACAACTTAGTTTTAGTTTTCCACAGAAAGCATTTTGGAGCTACCGATTTGTTAAACTCGGTGACACCGAAGCAACTTTGGAGTCTAAACTAGTGGAATCGGTCAGACCGAGACACAGTTCGGTGACTCCGAGATTGCTAGGGTTTCACTGAGAGTCGAACTCGGTCACACCGATTTGCAAGTTTCAGTCAGACCAAAAATTACACGTGCAATGGCCTAAGCCAAATCGGTGAGACCGATTTCCACAACTCGGTCAGTCCGAGATGAGTTCAGCAGAAACCTAACTCTAAATTTTCGAATCAAAACTAATCTAAAGGAAGTTTTCTCTGGATAGATTGATCTCATACATGGTAAGAATCATGGCATTGTCTTTGTGCTAAGAATCAAAGGTAAAAGATTGCACAAAGAGTCGAACACATACCCTAACTCGGCGATGAGCTCGCTACAGTGGCAACGGCGGTGAAGATTTTCGTTGACGGCGATGGAGACCAGCGGTGGGAGGTCGATGGCGACGAGAGGACGATCGAGAGACCCGAGTCAGTAGAGCATGACACGCACGGGTGAATAGGTTTCATAGAAATTTCCAAATTTTGACCCATCGGTATATATATCCTGACCCTGTCGGTGTGACCAAGTGGAACAACTTGGTGGCACCGAGATGCAGAATCGCAAGCGGTTACTGCAACTCGGTGTGACCGAATGGTTCTAATCGGTTGCACTGAGATTGAAAACCTAGATCAACTCAGTGAACTCGGTATGACCGAAAACGGTCAGACTGAAATGCACACAGAGGTTTTGGAAGTTTAGTTCTATGACGAATCGGTGACTCCGAGTGCTCCTCACCCAGAGGGTTCGAATCTGACTTGATCAAACTTTGTGATGTAGCATGAATATAGTTTGAGACAAGAAAAGCATAGATAGCTAGAGGAAGTTCTTAGGCATTCTTGTCCATCCATTTGGAAAATGAAGAAGAGCCAAACAATCAAAGCAACAAATGGATTTCCTCGAATGAGAAAAGTATGCAATCAACATGCTCACACAATAAAATGGCAAATGAAATATGTGGCAAAGCATGCACAATCACTCCAGCATCTATCAAGCAATTAGCGATGACTAGGTCATTTATATATGAGTATATTGCCTTAGGAGTCAAATGAGAACATTTGATCATAGGTCATACTCATCGTTTAAGCACAAGTGGGGTTACCACTTTTACATAAAGCATTGTTGTGTTCGCACCATTAGAGTTGCTTTAGCCCAATTCTTAGAGTAAAGCTCCCCCTAGATGTGATATCCCCCCTAAGAGGGATGAACTAACCTTAGGTTTTGTCGATGATGACTTCATGTAGGTGTTGAAGATGTGGATGCTCATTGTTTATGTAGATCATTTGGAGCAATCCATTCGAGTGAGTTGCACTTTCAATACCTACATGGGTTAGTCCCACAAGGAACAAACAAGGATATCCATAGAAATAGAGTGAAGCACACACACGATGATGTCCATGTAAGCATTAGATTACCTTGTCCCTTGTCTTACCAACAAGAGGGTTTGTGACTCCTTGAACTAGTGCAAGATGTGGAAGTTGTTTACACTTGTCCTTGCCAAAATGAATATGAGTGAAGTATGTTGGCATAGTCACCCTCAACAACTCTCTAGTTCTTCTTCTTCGTGATCCATATCATCTTGATTGGAATCCTTGGGGTTGTAGATGTACGTGATGAAGTAGAAATTGATGTATACTTGGGAACCCACTTGACCAAGGCCTTTGGAGCATCTTCAAATGCATCAATCTCCTCTTGAAGCTTGTCCTTGCCTTTTAGCTTGTGGTCTTGTAGTGGAAGATCATCTTGAGCTTGTGTTCCCTTGAAGGAAGTAGGCTCATACTTCTCTTGCTGAGGAACAAACTTTGTCTTGAGGTATTGATCTTCTTCCCACTCAAATCCATTGGCATTGAACTTCCGTTCAAAACCAACACCTTGATTCTTTCGGTGCCTTCCTTGCTTGCATACAATTTCCTCAAATTGTTTACTTCCAGCAAGGCTCTTGTAAACACCTTTCTCTATAATTCCCTTCAATATGCTATTTTCTTGCTCAAGTGTAACTCGGATAAGAGAATCATTAGTGGAATCAAGAGAATTACTAGAAGCAACAATATTGGATTTAGCATGATTATTGTTACTACTAGAAGAAGAATCTTTCCTACACTTGTTGCTAGATTTTACTTGTGGCATGTAAGTTGACAAGAGTAAACGCTTGGCAATGTAAGAAGAACTTTTCTTTTGAAGATCATCATTGATGGCTTTTAAGAACCCATGTTCTTGATCAAGATTGAGCTTCTCGAAGCGTAGCTTCTCATGAGTTTTCAAAAGTTCTCGATGATCTTCTAAAGTAGTTTCATGAGCTAACTTAAGAGTGTTTAGTTCTTTAGTTAGACACTCAATCTCCTTCTTATCAGTGTCATTCATTTCATCTTGATTAGCATGATTAATAGCATTTTCATCATAATATTCTTCACTAGAGTTGTCAACAACTAAATCATCATCACCTAGCAAATCATATTCATCACTATTGAAATCAACATACTCGGGGTGTGATACCTTGGGGCCTTTAGCCATGAAGCATCTTCCAATTCCTTCATTTGGTGACTCAAATATGTCATAGGAGTTGGTTGACACAAGTGCTAGACCGGCAACACCTTCATCTTGAGTATATTCGGAGTCGGGGTGATAACTTGTCTCAGAGTGGTGGTCGGAGTCAGAACCGGATACCCATTCACCAACGTGAGCTTGATGTCTTCGTTTTGTATAGCTCCTTGATGAGTTGTCCTTTCTTTCCGAATCCTTGCTTCTGCGAGAGGTTCTTCGTTCATAGCGATCATCTCTACTCCTTCTCTCTCTTGGAGGTGATTCTTCCCTTTTGCTTCTCCTTTTAGGTGAGTCTTCTCTTCTTTTGTAGGGAGTCGTACACTCATTGGAGTAGTGTCCGGGTTTTCCACAATTGTAGCAGTTTCGCTCATGACTAGAAGATCTTTTGTCATTGTAGGACCTTGACTTGGAACTCCTTTCCTTGCTTCTACTATTCTAGAACTTGTTGAAGTTCTTCATCATTAAGCTCAATTCTTCATTGAAGGCTTGTTTCTCACTTGATGATGTAGGAGCATCACATGAGGCTTTGTAAGCACCACTGGACTTGTTGTGAAGCTCTTCTTTATCCTTGAGTGACATCTCATGAGCAACAATTCTTCCAATGACTTCGGTTGGCTTGAGATCTTTGTAATTTGGCATTATTTGGATCAAAGTGCACACGGTATCATATTTTCCATCCAAGGCTCTTAGGATCTTCTTGATGATGAATTTGCCGGTCATCTCTTCACTTCCTAAGCTGGCAATCTCATTTGTGATGAGAGCAAGCCTAGAGTACATTTCAGCGACACCTTCACCATCCTTCATTTTGAACTTGTCAAGCTGACTTTGAAGCACATCCAACTTGGATTCCTTGACGGAGTCGGTACCTTCATGCATATCAATCAAAGTATCCCAAATTTCCTTTGCATTATCAAGACGGATGATTTTTTTGAATTCTTCGGGGCACAATCCGTTGAAGAGGATACCGTAAGCTTGAGCATTGTATTGCAATATCTTCAATTCTTCCGCGGTAGCTTCATGATTCGGTTCTCTCCCATCGAAGAATTCACCTTGCAAACCAATACACACAATGGCCCAAACGGCGGGGTTATGTCCAAGAATATGCATTTTCATCTTATGTTTCCAACTAGCAAAATTAGTACCATCAAAGTAAGGACCTCTACAGTGGTAGTTTTCCTCGCTAGACGCCATACTCTCCTAGGTTGTGAAACCAAGGCTATGATCACCAAAGCTATGGAAATCAAGGCAAATGGAGACCAAAGCTCTGATACCACTTGTAGGATCGAAAGTATGTCTAGAAGGGGGGTGATTAGACTACTTAACCAAATAAAAATCTAGCCTTTTCCCAGTTTTAATTCTTGGTAGATTTTAGCAACTTAGCACTAGTCAAGCAATCAACCTACACATGCAATTCTAAGAGTATAGAAGCGAAATGTAAATCATTGCATATGAAGGTAAATGGGAGGAGTTTGGAGGGAGCAAACGCAATGTAGACACATGAGATTTTTGGCGTGGTTCCGATAGGTGGTGCTATCGTACATCCACGTTGATGGAGACTTCAACCCACGAAGGGTAACAGCTGCACGAGTCCATGGAGAGCTCCACCCATGAAGGGTCCACGAAGAAGCAACCTTGTCTATACCACCATGGCCATCGCCCACGAAGGACTTGCCTCACTTGGGTAGATCTTCACGAAGTAGGCAATCTCCTTGCCCTTACAAACTCCTTGGTTCAACTTCACAATCTTGACAGAGGCTCCCAAGTGACACCTAACCAATCTAGGAGACACCACTCTCCAAAAGGTAATAAATGGTGTGTTGATGATGAACTCCTTGTTCTTGTGCTTCAAATGATAGTCTTCCCAACACTCAACTCTTTCTCACAGATTTGGCTATGGTGGAAAGATGATTTGAGTGGAAAGCAACTTGGGGAAGGTTAGAGATCAAGATTCTTGTGGTTGGAATGGAATGTCTTGGTCTCAACACATGAGTAGGTGGTTCTCTCTCAAAAAATGAATACTAGAAGTGTAGGCACGTTCTGATGGCTTTCTCCGTGAATGAAGAATGGGTGGAGGGGTATATATAGCCTCCACAAAAAATCTAACCGTTACACACAGATTCCCAAACTCGGTGAGACCGAATAGTGAAACTCGGTCAGACCGATTCAGTTTAAAATGTGAATGTTAGGCTTTTCGGTGGGACCGACATGATCAACTCGGTGGGACCGATGTGCTAGGGTTAGGACATAACTTGATCTCGGTGAGACCGGTCACATGAACTCGGTGGGACCGATTTTAGTAATAGGAAAACAGAGAGTTGGTCAGGCAAACTCGGTGGGACCGAAACGTTACGAAAAGGAAACAGGGAGTTTGCATTGTGAACTCGATGGGACCGGTCGCTCATTTCGGTGAGACCGAAATGTTACGAAGGGAAATAGAGAGTTTGCAATCCCATCTCGGTGAGACCGAGATCCCTATCGGTGAGACCGAAGTGATTAGGGTTTGTGGCAGTGGCTATGTCAAAAGAACTCGGTGGCGCCGGATAGATCAAATCAGTGGGGCCGAGTTTGACTTTAGGTTTAGGACATATGTGGAAATGATAAAGTGGTTGAGAGTTTTTGGAGCATATCACTAAGTATTTTGAGCAAGCAAGCCATTAAGCAACACCTCATCCCTTTTTAATAGTATTGGCTTTTCCTATGGACTCAATGTGATTTTGGATCACTTAAATGAAAATGTAGAGTCTTGAGCTTGTTGACAATATGTGTCCTTAGCATTTTGAGGGGTCCACGTCTCTAGTCCATGCCATGCCAATCATTGAACTTTTTGAAATGATCATCTTGAAAGAGTATTAGTTCAATGAGCTATATGTTGTTAAGAATTACCAAAACCACCCAGGGATTAGTTGCACTTTCAGCAGTCCCGTCTATATCATGTACACGTACGTACAGACGTACGGGCGGGGTCTCGGACGCCTACTCGCACATACGTACGGCCAGGGCTTGTGTACATGGAGAGGCAGCAGAGGGCAGCAACTGCGTCCTTTTCATCGGCAGCCAACCGGCTGGGACGGAACGGAGAAACTGCCTCGTGTTCATTGGGAGGCAACGGAATGTGTCCTGTTCATCGGGAGCCAACCGGCTTGGACGAAACACCCGAAACGAGGCATGGCGTACCGCAGAACATAGGAAACAACCTTCTGTTCGACCGCCTATGGTCGAAATGGGATCTTGTTCACCGGGAGGGGTCTGGCGTACCGCAAAACGGAGAAAATGGACTTCTCTTCGACCTCCTATGGTCGAAACGGGGTCATGTTGATCGGGAGGGGTGTGGCGTACTGCAAAACGGAGGAAACAGACTTCTCTTCAACCTCATACGGTCGAAACGGGTCCTGTTCATCGGGAGGGGTGTGGCGTACCGCAAAACGGGACTCCACGGGCTATTGTTCATCCACCATCTACTGCCTCGCTCCAGCCGCCATGGGCTACTATTCATCCACCGTGGACGTCCTCCAGCCTCCACCTGCGACTGTTCATCCACGACATCTGCCTCCTGCCTCCACTGCTACCGTTCAACCAGCCCTCCACGGGTTACTATTCAACCAGCCCTCCACCGGCTACTGTTCAACCAGCCCTCCAAGGAGTCATGTTCATCCACCCCCAACCGGCTCGATCGGGGTCCTGTTCATCCAGCGGCAATGACCTCTGCTACCACGGGGTCCTGTTCATCCAACCCCCACCGGAAACTGTTCATCCAACCCCCAACAACACTCACGGTTCATCAAGAGGCAGCAGGTTCGATCGGCTTCAGTTAGCAGCAGTTGCGAAGGAATCGCTCGACCGGGTTCAGTTAACAACCAGGGTTCGATCGATCTCTCGGGTTCAATAACGCTTAGCCAGTGCAATCGCTCGGGTTCAGTAGGTGAACGCCTTGCTCGGGTTCAGTTAGAGCCCAACGCCTCGCACCCACGCGCATACGTGTACGAGAGAAACGTGCAATCCCTCCGTGCATCGCTCGGCCCTGACCACCCACCGTAACCGGGAACTCCCCGATATTTTCCTTGCCCTCGCTTCTACCATGGTTTTTTCCGTCATGGATGGCCCAAAGAATGTCATGCAGCTGCCTCTCCGGCCCGCACAGGACGAAAAACCCATTTTCTATCATGCTTTTTGTCATAGAAGTAGGAGCCCACCACATCTATGATGATACCGGGTTTTGTCACAATTATCGTCATAGAAGTGTCATAAGCATGATAGAAAAAAAATTCTTTTGGCCCAAAATGTCACGGATGTATCTTTTTTTTGTAGTGTTAAGGTGAAAACAGACCCTCTTTAAGCCCTCATGATGTGGACATCACTACCACATTTACACCCATAGCCCCTATTACTACTACACATAATGGACCAATTACTAGAGTTCGCACACGCTAGTTAAATTATCAGGTACTTTAGTTTCTTGGTAATATTTCTAATGTTTATGAGAATATTCTTCTGCCTAAATTGGATACATCTGTGTTGCTTACAAATTAAGGGCCTGGCATGGACAAGAGGGATGAACGTGGGAGCATGATCAAGCATGGAGATGAAGGCGCACGTGATAGGAACAAGAACGGAGTTGCTAGTGGAGTTTTCAGGATTTTGGAGCCACCATGTTGACATACAAGGACATGGAAAAAAATGTTGCCGAGCAAAAAAAGAGAAAAAAGTGAACCAAAAAAGAAGGAAAAGAGCAAGAAAAGAGATTTAGAGTGTGCTTCTCCCTTGTTTACGTGTCATGCTATGATTTTATTAGTGTTCTAGGCTCATGTCTATAGTACAGTCTAGCCTAGGACCAGCACAATATTATCGTTAAGTGTTTATTCAACTTTGCATCTCTGAATTGATTATTCCTGACCTTTTTTGCTACAATATTTAAGCCTTCCAAACTCCAGATACATCTAATTCATGTGTTTGACACCACCTGGCAATCGCTCTATCCAAGCTTTGAAAGTTTTGACTATAACTATTGCCAATCATCACATGTTGCTTGGTAAGAACGGGTACGCATTTGTATTAGCTTGACAGATTTGTGACTTTCCACCACACCACATCCTATTAGTAGTGAGTAGGACCATATTCTTGTGTATTTCTATTTCTCCTTACCATGATAGGATCATATGCCGATGAGCTGGACTGGGAGAACATGACGAACAAGGAGTTGCACGATAAATTTCAATGAACAATGGGTGTGCAAGGCATGCTAATAAAATTCGGAGAGGCTATGAAGAAGCTAGATAGTTTTGAGAATACATTCGACGCTAAACTGGAGGCCAAGTTTAATGAAGTGCTCGACAACAACAACAATGACAACAACAATGACAAGTGAGAAGCAGGACCCGTAAAAGTCGAAGGCGGAAGACATGGGGGAAACACCGTGGAAGTCGTACATAGCGCCCCGGAAATCCACGCCTTGAGTGGTAACCTGAACCAACATGGCATCCAACATCTTCATAACCAACACCAGAGACGCGACGAGCCAACTAGACGACACCTTCAGGAAGGAAAACGACGTAGTGACGCCATCGTCGTCCAATCCGAGAATCAGACCTAAGGGTTTCCCCCGGTGCTCGCAGAGGGGCACAGAAAGGGGGCCATGGCAGCGCCTCCACGGAGGCAAAGACACTCGCAAGCGTTGCCGCTGCCAACTATGGCAAGCCAAGCAAGGATTTCTCTTCGTCCAAGTCCGAGCAATCCCGTAGCTGCCGGATCATGATCAGAAGACATGGAAACCAAACGTTGGTCAAACCGACACCACAAGAAGGGGAGCTATGCCCGGACACGCGGGCCTTGGACATGGTGTGAAGCGTTGTGGCCGAAGCCACACTGGTAGAGGACGTCGGCGAACCGAGGACACCAGAGAACGCAGGTCCAGGGTTGACGTGGCCATAGCCGCACCAGAAAGAGGTCTACCGCGGGCCTCAAACGCTTGCCTTGCCACCAGGCCGGCAAGCCGCAATGGCAGCCACCACTGGGGAGCACCACCTGGAATCAACCGACGCCGTAGCCCCGTAGCCATGGTCGTAGCTCGGAGCAGAAATCACCGTTGTGACACCACCCCAAGGGTGGGGGCCTGGCCGACAGTAGGACATCGTCACGCCAAGGGAAAAGGCCTCGCCGCCGCCTTCACATGAACTAGCACGCGCTTCGCCGGCTGGGCCTCTGGCGGCGGCGCGGCGGGGAGAAGGTGCGGCAGCTAGGGTTGCCCCTGAGTCGCCGGAGAGGCGACGCGAGGAGGGGGGAGGTGATCTCAGCCTCCTCCATTTTTGAGTTATGCGTATACTTCAAACAAATCTTGTATGCAGAGTAAAAAAGACCGGAGTGAGTATAAGATCTATGGTGTATTTCACTAGGTAAATTCTGTAATGTTTGGAAAGTTTGACGAAACGGGAGCGCCGTCTGATGGAAATCCGATGGCCCCTGCTTGCACCGAGCGACCAAGCACACACTGAATGAAACTGCACTGGGTCCACTCGAGCTCTGATCTCATCTGTCAGTGACACATAGACACAACGTCGCGTACACGCAAAATCCCTCGCCGCTGGCCGGCCGCCTGCCACGTCATGCCGATCAGGCAACAATGAAGTTGCGTCAGTGGCTTGTGGGCCCGCCAGCTCAGTTAGCGTACCGTCTATTAACTCTCGAAATGGCCGGATAGCTCCTCTCCTGCAAAGCTTTTCGTCTCTGTCCCCCTTCCCAACTACTCCTCCACCTCGATCGAGAGAAGCTCGGATCCCCGGAGGAGAAGAGAGGAGCCCACGAGCTCTCGGTTGCGCCTCGGAGATGGGAAGCTTGCGAGGTGAGCGGCGGACTGAGCTCCGGGGCGGGCGGGTTTCCCGCGCGGATTGAGCGGCTTCTGATTCTCGGGGGGTGTTGATTTCGTGCGCTGGTGTCGTGCAGGCGGAAGCGGCGGAGAAGGGCGGAACGAGGACGGAGGGAAAGTCGGGCTACCGGCGTTGGAGGTGGCGCTCGCGTTCCCGCAGGCCACGCCGGCGTCCCTGTTCCCGCCCGCCGGTGAGATCCCCCGTTCCCGTTTCATTGATTTTGTTCGTTGACCATTTTTTCGGGTTTAAGTTAGCTGCAGGTTTTGGTTGTACGTAGTGGTAAGATGGTTGTATTTTTTAGGTCAAGTAGAGCAATTGTTAGGTGAACTGTCTTATTTGTCTCTTTGGAGAGGAGGGTTCACTGTTCTGTTCATCACTTTGAGGTTATCCACGGGAAAGAATCCAGCGTGCTCTTGAGAAAACGAGGGTTTGGAGCGCTTTACTGGATACCCAAATCCTGGAAATGTATTTTGAATTTTGGGTTAATATTGTTGGAACTGTGTTTGTGATTTAATTATGTTCATATAATTAACGTTAGTGAGACTTATTTGCTTTTGCACCTGTCCACAATGATAGTAGGAGTTCCTTAATGTCATTTTCAGTTTAAAATATGGGGTAGTTTTCCATTTGCACTCTGCAACAGACTAGTAAAGAACAAATTTACAAGAATGATCTGGATTTTCAGTAAAGTAAACGTGATTATATCTTTTGCTTGTGCGTTTAAGAATGCTTGCCTTGGACTTATTGATCACAGGGTTGGTCGCTTTCACAATGTATATAATTAATTAGCAACTTTTCCTTGCACGGCCAAGCAGAAATGGACATGTTATTTTTGTCAGAAAGTAGTTGTATCCACTCACAAAATTTAAAGAGCAAAAGAAGGCACTTGGTCCTCTTGTTTCACAATCTTTCACCTGCTTACAGCGTACTAAATTAATTAATTTCTGTGTCAGTTATATTATTCAACATTGTACATATTTTCTTGCAGACTTTGGTTACCACATTAATCTACAGCATTTGAATTATGCACTGTGCTACACGTTACCTGTTTGTAAGTTCATTAATTGTTGTTTGCAGTGTCGGACTACTACCAGCTAGATGATTTGCTGACCAATGAAGAGAAGGCGCTTAGGAAGAAAGTCCGTGCTATTTCAGAGAAAGAAATCGCACCCATTATGACCGAAGTATGTTCTTGCTACATACATTTCCCATTTCGTTTCGTGTTCTCAGAGAAATAACATAATCTGGACTAATGTTATGGTGCAACATGTCTACATACTGAAACCTTGTAGTACATACTGCTGCAAGTTTTGTCTTGTCATGTTTAGATGCCTACTCTTCTTTGTAGTAGCTGTTGTGACAAACTAATGGCTGATGTGTCAAAAACTTCGTTATTTTGCTTTTGCAGTACTGGGAGAAGGCAGAATTCCCATTTCATGCCATTCCGAAACTTGCAACTCTTGGCTTAGCTGGAAGTACAACGAAGGTACAAACTACCAATCTTCTATTCATGCTGTACTATGTAATTTTGGATTTGTACACGTACAATGTTAGAATTAGTTTTTCACAAATTTTGTGGCGTTACAGGGATATGGTTGCCCAGGGCTCTCGCTTACAGCGAGTGCCGTTTCTATAGCAGAAGTTGCACGGGTTGATGCAAGCTGCTCCACATTTATTCTAGTGCACTCCTCTTTGGCAATGTCCACAATTGGTAAAGTTGTCGTTCTTTTTCAAAAGATTATGTTTGATATTCTGTTTGACTTTGACCAACAACAACTTACTTGAGCTCGTGTTTTAATTCTGTATGTGTGAAGGACAGCTCTTTGTGGATCAGAGGCTCAAAAGCAGAAGTACTTACCATCGTTAGCTCAGTTTAAAACTGTTGGTTGCTGGGTGAGTCACATTATCCAGTAGCTTATATATACAATATTCAATGTGTTATTATCATTATCTCCTCTTCCTAAGAGTGTGTCCGCTTTCTGTAGGCTTTAACAGAGCCAGATTATGGAAGTGATGCAAGCTCCTTGAAAACTTCAGCAACCAAGGTTTAATATTTATCACTGTATTTGAGAAAATTTAAGTTTTTTCTTCACTACCTTATCATGTCATGATTTTTAAGGTACCTGGCGGTTGGCAATTAGATGGCCAAAAGCGCTGGATAGGTAACAGCACGTTTGCAGATGTGCTTGTAATTTTAGCTAGGAATGCAGACACAAAGCAACTAAATGGGTAATCATTCTGTTTTGGACTACATTTGATAGCATTGTGTTAATATCATGTACTCCCTCTGTAAACTAATATACGATCTAAAAGATCTTATATTAGTTTACAGAGGGAGTACATGTCAGTATGAAGTTATTTCTCTGCTTATTAATGCAAAACTACCCTGCTTGTGAATGATGAATATGATACACTTTCTCCAGATTCATTGTGAAGAAGGGGGCGCCTGGTTTGAGAGCCACAAAAATTCAAAACAAAATTGGACTTAGAATGGTTCAGAATGGCGATATCCTTCTGAATAAAGTATTTGTCCCAGAAGAAGACAGATTAACAGGCATCAATTCATTTCAGGATATAAGCAAGGTACCTGCCACCCCCAACTTCCCTGCTCTTTGTTAGCCGATTGGAGTTGCTGCTTGGTGGTGTAATCTTTGTTCTTATTTACTCTTGGACTGCTGAAATAGGTCCTAGCAATGTCACGTATTATGGTGGCTTGGCAGCCAATTGGCATATCGATGGGCGTCTACGACATGTGCCATCGGTCCGAACCTCACCTATCCTTCAATTTACAATTATCTTTGTACTGGTCTATACCTATTTGACTTTGCACATTTGCCACTGGATAGGTATTTGAAAGAAAGGAAGCAGTTTGGAGCTCCCCTGGCAGCCTTTCAGCTCAACCAAGAAAAGCTTGTTCGGATGCTTGGTAACATCCAGGCCATGCTTCTTGTCGGCTGGCGCTTGTGCAAGCTCTATGAGTCAGGCAAAATGACACCAGGTCATGCTAGTTTGGGCAAGGTCCGTAAACTGCTTTTTAGCTAGCCAATGGTCTCTTTGTTTAAATCGTGTATGATGTCTTGACATGTACAATGTACTGATCAACGTTTGAATTCAGGCATGGACGTCCAGCAAGTCAAGGGAGGTAGTTTCTCTGGGTCGAGAGCTATTGGGCGGCAATGGAATTTTGGCTGATTTTCTAGTAGCGAAGGTAAAAAGTGCTAACATTCAATATCCATTTGATCATCTCCGAACATGGTACATTGGATTGGATTATATTTAAATATTATCTCACGGGCTGATGTATGGCCTATTATTAGCCACTTGATTTTCTCCATTTCACGGTGTCTAGTAAAGAAACATTTTTTTATTTTGAAATGGTAGTAAAGAAACATTGATCACAACTATCTCAATCTTTGCAGGCGTTCTGCGATCTGGAGCCGATTTACTCGTATGAGGGCACCTATGACATCAACAGCCTGGTGACCGGAAGAGAAATCACCGGGATCGCGAGCTTCAAACCTGCTGCAGTAGCGAAATCTCGGCTGTAATTCTTCTTCTGCCTCCAGCTATGATGAACAGCAAAGTATGACCCCCATCTTGTATTCTGGTGGGTACGAGTAAGATTGAAATAAGTGCAACCGAATGATCAAATGTAAGGGGGCGCTTGGAATGGATGTAATTCGATACGGAGCTGTTTCAGTTACACGCGGATCATACCGGTCACTGAGCAATTTACGTCTGAAAATGAAACGACGGACTGAGACATGTATTATTTACAAGTGTATTTAAAACGAAAACGGCTATCCAAACAGGGCCTAATCTGTAAAGCGGAAGGATAAGTCGGAGCTGGATTTGTATCTATGTAATGGTACAGCATATGGAGTCACCTCTCATGACCAGTGTTTGTGCTGTGGGGGGTAGTACCAGCTTCTACATAATGGAACTGTGCAGTTTAGGAGAATTTCCCCTGATACTTACCTGTGAGATGAGATGGGTGCAGATTATGTACCTGTAACGTCCTTGCCGTTGGCCAAGGAGGCCGCCGGATTTGAGCTCGTCTCCGGTGAGATTTGAACGGGAGAAGGGGATCGGTGCGAGAGAAGAGAGAGAGATGCAGACGCAACCAGAGAGAACAGAGAGGAGAGTAATTCAAATTCTATTTCAACGATACCCCGCACGACACCCCACGGCCAGCTTGTATACGCTGCCGGCAATACAGATGGCCCACGGCCCGCTACACGCACCCAGGCCCACACCGGACGGTCTGCCCATTCAAATCGCCCGCCACACTATACGCCTTTGTCTTCAGAACACGGCCTCCCCCTTGCTTGACCGCCAGTGACAGTATCTCCATACTGACATTTCCCTCTCCTTGAAAACCAGCTGGACCCCAGGCTGGTGCATCAGGGAAGCGCGCCTTGATCACCTCGTAGTCCTCCCACGTAGCCGCTGAATCTGGCACCGAGGTCCACTTGATCTGCACTTGCAAATGAGCTGCGTTGCCTTTCTTGACCAGACGTCTGTCTAGTATCTGTTCTGGAACAACTCCTGGAACTGATAAATCCAGAGGTTTGGGCAGCACTGTGAAAACTGGTGTGTGATCTGGCCCATGCGATTTAAGTTGGGAGACGTGGAACACTGGATGAACCTGGCTTCCTTTCGGTAACTCCAGCTTGTATGCAGCAGCTCCAATTTTGGAAAGGACTTTGAATGGTCCAAAAAATTTCAGTGCTAACTTAGGACAGGGCCTGTTCACAACTGACGACTGAGCATATGGTTGCAGTCTAAGATACACTTGTTCCCCTTCAGAGAATTCCCTAGGTGATCTGTTTTTGTCAGCATAATGTTTGTACTTCACTTGTGCTCTGTGTAGATGTTCTTTCAGTCTGTTCGTGTGTTCTGTCTGAGCAGAGAGCCAGCTATGCACCTCCCCATTCAGAGAAGCATGATCCCCAGCTAGTTGTCCAATGTTTGGCTCATGTCCATACAGAGCCTTGTAAGGAGTACAACCCAGTGAGGAATGGAATGTTGAGTTATACCAGAATTCTGCTTGAGGCAACCAACTTTTCCACTTTGCAGGACAATCATGAACAACACATCTCAAATACATTTCCAAGCACTGGTTGACTCTTTCTGTCTGACCATCAGTTTGGGGATGATATGCAGTGCTCATTTGTAATTCTGTGCCCCACACCCTGAATAACTCCTTCCAAAATGAGCTGGTAAATATCTTGTCTCTGTCAGATATGATGGACAGTGGTAGTCCATGTAATTTGACCACATTATTCAGGAAGGCTTTGGCAACACCAGCAGCAGTGAAAGGGTGTTTGAGAGGTATGAAGTGGCTCACTTTAGTGAACCTGTCAACAACTACCAAAATAGAGCTGTAACCTTCTGATTTGGGTAAACCTTCAATGAAATCCATACTAATGGATTGCCATGGTCCTTCAGGAATTGGTAAGGGCTGCAACATACCAGGGGACTTACACAATTCATGCTTGGCTTGTTGGCACACTGCACACTGCTTGACAAAATTTTCAATATCTCCTTTCATACCTTGCCAATGAAACAATTGCTTCACTCTGAAATATGTTGGAAGAATTCCTGAGTGACCTCCCACAGGGGAAGAATGAAAAGCTTGTATCAGTCTGGTTTTCAGTCCAGTATTTGCTCCTATCCAGATCTGATCATCATGTTTCAGTAGTCCTTTATGCAACTTGAAACCTGGACAAGCCACAGGATCTAGGGCTAACTTTTGCAGCATTTCCTGAGCTTCAGAATCTACAGTGTAGGAGTTCAGTACTTCCTGTATCCAGACAGGTTGAGATGTAGATACAACTTGAATGGGGAACAGATGAGCCACTCTGGACAATGCATCTGCAACAGTGTTCTCAACTTCTTTCTTGTACTGAATGCTGAACTGCAATCCCACCAGCTTAGTCATAGCTTTTCTCTGGAGCTCTGAAGTCAGAATTTGATCTCCTAAGTGACATAAACTCTTGTGATCTGTTTTAATTACAAAAGGCCCTCTTGATAGATATGTCCTCCACTTATCTATTGCCATCATTATTGCTAGGAACTCCTTTTCATAGATAGACAGTTGCTTGTTTTTAAGGCCCAGAGCTTTGCTGTAAAAAGCCACTGGATGTCCTTGTTGTGTTAATACAGCTCCTACACCAGAGTCACAAGCATCTGTTTCCACGCAGAAGGGTTGATCAAAGTTGGGTAGAACTAGGACAGGAGTAGTAGCCATTGCTTGTTTTAACTGTTCAAATGCAGTTTGAGCTTCAGGTGTCCATTGGAAGGCTTGTTTCTTCAGTAGCAGAGTTAAAGGTTTTGCCAAAATTCCATAGTTCTGAACAAACTTCCTATAATATCCAGTTAGACCTAGGAATCCCCTTAATTCTGTCACATTGTTGGGAACTGGCCAACTCAACATAACAGCAGTTTTGGAGGGATCAGTGGATACACCTTTATCAGAAATAATATGCCCCAAATACTCTAGAGACTGCTGGCCAAAAGAACATTTGCTCTCTTTCACATAAAAATGATTTTCCCTTAGTGTAGTGAGAACTTCTCTCAGATCTTGTAGATGTTCCTCTAAGGATAAACTACACACCAGTATATCATCCACAAACACCAGTACCTTTTTTCTTCCTTTCTTTCTACCAGGAAACAAAAAATTCATCATACATTGAAAAGTGCCAGGTGATGTTGCCAGCCCAAAAGGAACTACTCTGAATTAGAACTGTCCATGGTGAGTTTTGAAGGCCGTTTTGGGCTCATCCTCAGGCAACATTCTGATCTGGTGGTAGCCAGCTCTTAAATCCAGCTTGGAAAACCATTTTGCCCCTCCTAGTTCATCTAACAACTCATCAATGACAGGTAAAGGAAACCTGCTTTTAATTATGAGAGCATTCAGCTTTCTATAATCCACACAAAATCGCCATGAGCCATCTTTCTTCTTTACTAATAGCACTGGTGATGCAAAAGGACTTAAGCTTGGAGTTATCAGGCCTGCTTTGAGCATTTCATCCACTTGCCTTTCAATTTCTTCCTTCTGCAGAGGAGAATACCTGTAAGGTCTGCTGTTGACTGGAACAGCTCCAGGCACTAAATTTATCACATGATCTATGTGTCTGTGAGGGGGCAGTGTTTTAGGATCACTAAACACATCAGAAAACTCTTGTAATACTTCCTTGATTGGTGCAGTAACATCATTGTATGTCTGTTTCTCCCAAACAGGTTGTATTAAAGCAACTGCCATAATGTCATTTCCTTTATCCCATTTCACCACTTGTTCCACTGGGATTTCAGTTAACTGAGTTTTTTCTACTGGTAACACTCCTTGTAGTCTCATAGCTTTTCCTTGGTAGTCAAACTGGATCCATTTCTCAGCCCACTGGCATTGCATAACTCCCCATTTCTCTAACCAGTCCATGCCTAAAATTATATCATAGCCTCCTAATTGTAACACCCTCATTTCATTAGTGAAATTGTGGCCTTGTATCCACCAAGTTAACTGTGGCACACATTCGGAGCACTGTAGCAGATCACCATTTGCCACTTTCACTAACAAGGTTGTAGGCAAGGTTTCAGATTTCAGTTTAACTCTGTCTAGCAGTGCTTGATCCACAAATGTGTGAGTACTGCCTGAGTCTAGCAGTATCAGCACTACTTGATTTCCAATTAATGCTCTGAACGTATGGTCTTGGGGTGTGATGCTCCAGACAGTGCCTGGACAGATATAGTGGCACATTCCTCAGGCTGTTCTTCCAACAATGCATCTAACACAGCATCCGAAATGATCTGATGAGGATCTACACACTCTGTTGCTTTCAACTGTGCAGTGCTGCTATTAGTACTGCTGCAAACATGCCCAGGAGTGTACTTCTCTCCACAGCTATAACATAGTCCATTTGCTCTTCTGTATTCTTTGAGTTGCCTTGCTTTCCATAATTCACTTGGAGCTACCGCATGTCTGTTATCCTGTTTAGTATATTGCCCTTTTTGGTAGCCAGGCTTGCTCCCTTTTGTTTTCAGCAGTAATCTCTCTTGCACCATTGCATATAAGGCAGCCTTGTGCACATTGTCAGGTAGTTGCATCTCCACCGCTGCATGCAACTCTTCCTTCAGTCCCAAAATGAACCGTGTGACTAACAAGGTGTCACTAAGAGCAGGCTCATACAGTCTGATATTATACACCAGCTGATAGAACTGATTTTTGTACTCCTCTACTGTACCTCCTTGTTTTAGCCTCATCAACTCCTGTAAGAGCTCTCGTGCACATTTATGTCGAACTCTTCTGTCACTGCTTCGCATAATTGCTGCCAGTTATGCCATATTCCCATCTGTTTATATGACTGAAACCAATGTGCGGCATTGCCCACCAAATTCAGAGATGCAGATGTAACTCTGAAACCTTCAAGAATGTTGTACAACAGGAAGAATGACTCGCATTGGTCAAGCCATATTCGCACCCCCGTCCCATCAAACTTAGGAAAATCCATCTTAGGCATCCAATTCCTCTTTCCGGTCGCATCATCACACAGAACATGCTCTCCCTGCTCTCCGCGGATGTATGGATTTTCCTTAGGTACCTGATTATGGCGAGCCTGGCTGCGCGTGGTTGATCCCGGAGCCGCTCCGAGCACTCCATCGCTCTGAATTGACGGTGGAGTCGAGCGAGGTACTTGCCTCGACGTCTCTACAGTCACTGCGCTCTGCTTGCCGGCCTGCACCTGCTCCTGTTGGACCTTGCCGAGGGTGTCGCAGGACAGGTTGACCTTCACCTGCACCTGGTCCAGACGCTGCGACTGCTCCTCCATCTTCGCGTCGAGCGCCTCTAGACGCTGGCAGATCTCGGCCGCTCCGGCGAACTTGCTCTGCTCCGCCGCATCGCTGCGAACTCCTTCAATATGCGCTCCTGAAACGCCTCCATCTCCCCGGTGATGTGTCGCGTTTGCGCGCTGGGCTTGAACTTGGCCGTGGTGCCTCCCTCTGAAGCAACCCACCTCAGGTCAGGATTTACACCAGTCGAACCCTAGGGTGACCGGAGACCGTCGCCTCGGAATTTGCTGGGTACGCCCTCGAGGTTGCGGAAGCTAGCCACGGACCGAAGGCTCTGATACCAGATTGTAACGTCCTTGCCGTTGGCCAAGGAGGCGCCGGATTTAAGCTCGTCTCCGGTGAGATTTGAACGGGAGAAGGGGATCGGTGCGAGAGAAGAGAGAGAGATGCAGACGCAACCAGAGAGAACAGAGAGGAGAGTAATTCAAATTCTATTTCAACGATACCCCGCACGACACCCCACGGCCAGCTTATATACGCTGCCGGCAATACAGACGGCCCACGGCCCGCTACACGCACCCAGGCCCACACCGGACGGTCTGCCCATTCAAATCGCCCGCCACACTATACGCCTTTGTCTTCAGAACACGGGCTCCCCCTTGCTTGACCGCCAGTGACAGTATCTCCATACTGACATGTTTGTGCTGTGGGGGGTAGTACCAGCTTCTACATAATGGAACTGTGCAGTTTAGGAGAATTTCCCCTGATACTTACCTGTGAGATGAGATGGGTGCAGATTATGTGCCATTTTTTTTGGTTGAGAAAATATTCCCTTCGTTTGCTTAGGGAACAGCAGATCCGCTGCTCTCACACCCTTGAATGCTAACTGGTAGCAGTAGAGCAGCACAGGTGGGGAGGTAGGGCTGGAGAAATGCCAAGACTGCCATCTAATGTGGCGCCACTGCTACGGCGATAAACAAAGACTGGTACTACGGATCAGATTCCGCAACATAGAATAGCAACAGCAAACTAGCCCCTAGCGAGGAACTGATCCTTTTTTTTTTTGTGGGGGAGCGAGGAACTGATCCGGTGCTTACATAAAGATCAATCCACAAACCGTAATAATCAACCGCATATAAACACGGCGAGAGCTCGGTATTTGTTCTGTATGGTGCATGACCAGTATGACCTGACATTGTTTCTACAAGAACAACAAACACATACGTGGATACTGGGTAGCCATAGAGGCCAGGGTCAGGTAGATGTGTAGAAACGCTTCCATATTGCAACAAGGACATTGCTTGAGCAGCGCTCCACGTACGACCAATTTTCGATGTCTGTCCGATTTGCTCAATCACCCTTGGATCAAATCACAGCATCATACGGGAATCATTGGACCTCAGGGTCGGATGGAAAATGTATGTAGAACTTCTTACGCAGAGCAATTTTGTCAGAGAAACTATCTTCTGACCTAACTATGGGAATGTTCAGGTACAACAACAACTACAGAAATTGATTGCGCTGCACAAGTTCATGAAAAAATGATCATTTGTGGGCAATGCAAAAATAAACAATATTTTTCGCACATAAAGAAATAATATATAGCATGCTATTATTCTCCCTGCGAATAATATTATTGCAATATAATAGCATGCTATAATCCCTGCAAAAGATCATGGAAATTTGATAACTTGTGAACAATACCAAAATAATAACCGTGTGAATTACTGCATTTTATGATTGATATACCAGCAATTGATCTCTTATCAAAATAAACAACCTTTTCGCGCATAAAGAGAGAATATATATTCAAGGATTTACAGCATGCTATTCGTCTCCCTGATGGGAATATGATGACTTGTGAATAATACCGCAATAACAATTGTGTGAATTACATAATTGTTATAACAGTCACTCATCTCTTGTCTTTTCTGTACAATACGCAAAGGGCTGTATTTTTGCCTACTATTTGCAAATGAAAATAGTATACCATCTTTTCCTCCCATAAAATTTCAATGGTTTGTCAAATTTTGAGGTGTACGTTCTCCAAGTAGGACGCATATATGTAACTAGTTGCAGTTAAACCGACGTGCCTCTTTGATGGACCATCATTGTTCATGTGGAAGTGGTCAGTTCAAAATTTGTACACCTCTTCCTGTCAACAATGTGAAAAGACCTTATATTCTGGGAGATTTTGTTTGACCAGTTAGACTATTCTATAGTCTACACATCAGTCATATGGGCTTTCCCTGGCACCCAACCTGACCACGGAGCAGCACAGTAGAATATTCTACCTGCAACCCCCATGTGGTTATGCTCTGTCCGCTCGTATGACATGCGTGATGCGTGTCGTCCATGTCGTCGTCCTCCTCTTCCAGATTTCAGAATGGATGCATAAATTGGCAGTTCTAGTTCACAGCCACCCAACTTTGCCTCAATGTCAAGTTATAGTCCACCGCCCAAAGAGGCCAAGACCATGAATTAGCAGTGAGATGACAGTAGTATCAGTCACCATATCACACTACCGTGTATTATAGGACTCTTCACCCCCAGATGTTAAAACATGACTCGGGACCGCATCCAACCTTCAACCACAATGCCTCTTGTTGCCATCCCATTCATACTTCTCATCTCCGCCTTCCACGCCCCATGTTCTGCAGCAAGAAGCACGATTTTAGTCGGTGATCGCCTCACCGGCGATGACAGGCTCGTCTCTCGCAATGGCAAGCTCGTGCTCGGCTTCTTCCAACCAGGCAGTGAGTACTCCTCCCAACAGACTCCCGCTCACTGGTACATAGGCTTATGGTTTGGTAAGATACCCAAGTTAACCCCAGTATGGGTTGCAAATAGGGACAGACCAATTGTAAACCTTGAAATGTCGGAGCTCACGATCTCCGATGATGGTAACCTTGTCATTTTAAATAAAGACACCAAATCGACAATTTGGTCGACCCATGCTAATATCACAGCCAAGAACACTACAGTTGTGCTCATGGACAATGGGAACCTCATCTTAGGAGATGCATCTAACTCATCCAACGTCATATGGCAGAGCTTTGATTACCCTACTGATGGTCTGCTCCCTGGTGCAAAGCAAGGCGTGGATAAGATCACCGGTTTGACCCGTCACCTTGTTTCCAAGAAGAGCTTGATTGATCCAGCTCCTGGCCGTTATTGTGTGGAATTAGATACCACTGGTCCTGGCCAATTCCTCTACAAACTATGCAACTCGTCCATAGTATATTGGTCTAGTGGGGAATGGAATGGTCATTACTTCAACTCGATGCCAGAAATGAATGGAGACAATCTTTTTACCTTTAAATTTGTCAACAATGACAAAGAGGAGTATTTCATAAAAAATGTAACAGATGACAAGCTGATATCTGTTAGCCTTTTGGACATTACTGGACAGGAAAAGCAACTCATCTGGGTTGAAAGTTCACAAGATTGGGTGACGGTCTTCACCCAGCCTAAAGATCAATGTGATGTCTATGCTACATGTGGACCATTCACAATCTGCAACAGCAACACAGCCCAAGTGTGTGATTGCTTGAAGGGCTTCTCAATAAGGTCACCTAAGGATTGGAAGATAGAGGACCGATCTGGCGGGTGCATAAGAAATGTGCCACTGGACTGCGGTGCCAGGAATCAAAGCAGAAATGCAACAACTGACAAGTTCTACCCCATGACAAAAGTCAAACTGCCTGCAATGCCCATAGTTATAGAAGCTGTTGGGAGCATAGACCATTGTGCACAAGCTTGCCTAGATAATTGCTCTTGCATTGCATATTCCTACAGCGACAGATGCTCCCTCTGGTATGATGACTTGCTTAACATCAAACAAGGCGATATTGGAACTACTAGAAATGAAGAGGTTCTCTACTTACGCATCTCTGCCAAGGATGCAGAAAGTTGGAGAAATACAAAGAGAGGGAAGGGGTTATTTGGGCTACTTCTGCTGCAAGTGTCGTTGCTTTGCTTTTGTTGGCAGTTGTCATGTGGTTTCTGCTAATATGGAGGAGCAAGAGAAAGCACACTACCGGCATGTACAATAATGCACAAGGTGGCAATGGAATTGTAGCTTTCAGATACATTGATCTGCAACATGCAACCAAAAATTTCTCAGAGAAGCTAGGGGGAGGGAGCTTTGGATCTGTATTCAAGGGGTTACTAACTGACTCTACAGCTATTGCGGTGAAAAGGCTTGATGGTGTCCGTCAGGGAGAGAAGAAATTCAGAGCCGAAGTGAGTTCAATTGGAATCATCCAACACATCAATTTGGTTAAACTAATTGGCTTTTGCTGCAAGGGCAGTATGAGACTGCTTGTGTATGAATACATGCCAAATCTTTCCCCCGATGCACATCTCTTCCGCAGCAATACAGAGTTACTAAGCTGGAGTGTCCGTTACCAAATAGCCCTTGGAATTGCAAGAGGATTAGCATACTTGCATGATAGTTGCAGGGATCGTATCATACACTGTGATATCAAGCCACAGAATATACTTCTTGACACCTCATTTGTACCTAAAGTTGCATACTTTGGTATGGCCAAATTTCTAGGGAGGGATTTTAGCAGAGTTTTGACTACATTTAGAGGAACTATAGGCTATCTTGCACCTGAATGGATCAGTGGAGTGGCCATTACACCAAAAGTGGATGTCTACAGCTACGGTATGATGTTGCTTGAAATAGTATCAGGTCGGAGCAACAATACATGTAAGGAGAATAGCAGCACTGGTGATCATTCGGCTTATTTCCCGGTTCAAGTTGCAAGGAAACTTCTCGAGGGAGACGTTGCGAGCTTGCTGGATGACAGGTTACATGGTGATGTTAACTTGGATGAAGCTGAGAGGGTCTGCAAGGTGGCCTGCTGGTGTATCCAAGATGGCGAATCCAATCGACTGACCATGGGTGAAGTGGTTCAAATCCTTGAGGGTTGACATAATATACATGGCGGGCGACACACGCGACCGACACGAGCGGCGCGTCTCGGGCGATGCAGACGGCGCACGGGGAGCGAGCGTTGCGGAGGCGCGCGATGCGCACGGCGTGGGTGTCACGCGCGGCGCTGGCGGTGCGGTGGCTCGCCGCGTCGGCGGCGTGGGAGTTGCGCGCGGCGGAGGCGGCGCGGGTGATGCACGCAGTACGGGCGGCGCGACTGAGGCGTGCAGCTCTGGCGGCGCGAGCGACCCGGCCGCGGCGGGCGACGCGCGATGGCGTGTCTGGTTTGCATCAGATCTCGTGATGGCGCGGCGGATTTCGCTGGACGCCGGCGTTCTCTGGCTCCGACGAGAGGCGCTGCGCATCGTGCTTCTGGACGAGCACGGGAAGACGGTGGATGCTCGGTTCCTCCGGGAGGGTGAGTCCTTTAACATCGGTGACATCGTCGCTTTTACTTGCCACTTTGCTCGCGTCGGGGACAGGATTCCGGCGCCGAGCACAGCCGCCGCCGATGCGGCGAAGGATTTGACCGTGGGTCAATAGAGGGCGGTTTCACGGGGGCCTGGAGCCGCTCCGTGCATCTGACAGGAGGGCCAGGGATCCTGGGGCGTGGACCGGGCGGACGCGCCTCTGATGATCGACACGTGGGACAGATGAGATCCGACCACCATGGATCCTCTAAACTTAGGGTTTCGCTGGGCGCCGCTCATATAAAACCACACCCGGTTCCCCTCTCCCTCATTTTAGATCTCAGCGAGGGCCTCTCTCACTTCTGGGACGCGTCGTCGCCTCCTAAAGCTAGGGTTCCTAGATCCTTCGCCTGGTGGGAGGGCAAAATCCGTGGTGATCCTCGTTCCTTTGCTCAAGTTGTGAGTTCTCCACCTCAACCACATACCCTTGATCCGATTTGTGAGGTTAGCACCATGAGAAAGGAGGGATTTGGGGCTGGGCGCCACGGTCGGGGGGCCGGGCGTTTCGACCGCGGCCTGGGACGCGGTCGCAGCCTCGACCGCAATGTGTGGAAGCGCAAGACAGAGTCGGGCGGATCTTCAACTCAGAAAGCTTCTGGATCGGGGGATGCTGGATCCAGGAAGTGGGACGAGGCGGCCGACGGCAATCTTGCTGCTCCCCCTCGAGCTGGGAGGTGGGGCGATGAAGATGGGGACACAAGCGAGCCCCGTGCGGTGGAAAAGAATCCTATGTCTCCACGTGCGCGTGATCCCCCTGCTTATGCTGGTAACAATGCTCCTCCTCCTTTTCCATGTCAGATCTGTAATCTGAATGGGCATCCTACTGCTAGATGTGCACAAGCTGTGTGTGAGCGGTGCAAGAAGAAAGGGCACCCGTCGGTTATTTGCGCTGAATTCTTACCTTGGGAATTTTCGCCTGCTATGTGTGGTTTCCAGAGCAAGGGGCAGGGTTTCTTTTATATTCCTGATTTCAGTGTTGATAGACAGCCTAGGGAGAGGATTTTCAATGTTGTTGTTACTATAACCGAGGGGGATGCGCTCACCAAAGATGTTGAGCACGAGCTTAGTGTCTATGTGGGCCAGGGTTGGCGCTGTTCTGCTAAATTTTTTGCTCCGAACATGTTTGTGATGAGGATGCCAAACCCTAGAGAAGTTGATCGTGCTCTTTTCGTTGAACATGTTAAACTGAAGAAGTGTGGTGTGGCTGTTAAATTTCCCCCCTGGTCTGAGGATATTGATTCTGAAGGGCTCCTAGAGGTTGCTTGGGTGAGGATTGGGAAAATCCCTCCTAATAAACGTTGTGATAAGACTATAGCTTATGTGGGGGGACTTGTGGGTATAACCCTGGAG
The DNA here is from genome assembly GCF_002162155.2 of Triticum dicoccoides. Taxonomy (NCBI): domain Eukaryota; kingdom Viridiplantae; phylum Streptophyta; class Magnoliopsida; order Poales; family Poaceae; genus Triticum; species Triticum dicoccoides. The sequence goes on from NC_041381.1 coordinate 187,874,030, forward strand.
GTTGATATGGCTACTTTGAATCATCCGTCTTCTGTAAGAGCTAAAATTGGATGTCGATCAGTGAAACAACTTCCTCACACAGCTGAAGGAGTGTTGGGGGGCGTTTCTATAAATTTACTTTTGAGGTGGAGGAAATCCTTGTGGTCAATGCTGTTGACAAAGAGGCTGTGCGTGTGGAGGCCAATGACAACCCCCCTAAACCTGATCAGACTCCTAAGCGCAAGCGTGCTGATCAAGGGGTGGATGAAGAACAATATAACTTGAATAATGGGGAGAAAAGAGAAACTTCTGCTCGTGGGGGCAAGACCTGTCGTCTGTCACCACAGGAGCAAGAGACATCCATGTCGTCTGACAGTGAGGTGGACTCCTCTCTCCTCATTGAAACGATAGCTAAAGAGCACGAGCTGGCGGGGGCCCATATGACCCAGGATACCTCTAAATGGCTGACAACTATGGATCATATTGACATCAATGCTTCGAGGGGGAATGAAAATATGAGTCAGCAAGTGAAGGTACAAAATTCATCTGGTATTCGTCGATCATTGTCTTATGCTGCTGTGGTTTCTAATACTGCTCAGATTGTGGAGGTGGAGGGAGACATTGATGCAGGCTTGAAGAACAACAGCGATTATGTGGTACAGCTTCCATCTTCTGAATGCAGTGATTGAGATTGTTCTCACCCCTCCTCTAGCTCCAGAAGTAGCCCTTAAATTCAGCAAGCGTAATATGTAGAGGATGCAGGAGAATATTGAAGCAAAAGCTATTGAGCTTGCCCAGAAAAAAGATTTAGGAGGTAATCATACAGCTTGTACTAATGCTTTTGATGTTCTCTCTAATTCTGAACTGTTACATAGAGCTTCTTGCATGGGTGTGAATATTCCTGATAATGATTTCTCTTGTGTGGATGTGCTTAGAGAATTGGAGAGGGTTAGAGGAAATCTTGCTGATAAAGATAAGGTGAATGAGAATAACAAACCCACTGATGATAATGGGGATGACATTTTGGTTACCAATGGGTTGGGTAAATCTATCCCTGTTAACCTCACCTGGCTGGACCAGGAAGAGGTGTTACATGATCAGATTTCTTTAGGAAAAAACAAGAAGAAACCTAAGAAGAATCTGTGGTGAAGATTCCTAGACCTGTTACTAGGAGCCAAAAGAAACTAACCCCTACTGAAGAGTTGTTCCGTAGCCCTGCAAAGCCTCCTGGCAGGGCTACTCGATCTAATTTTCATAAAGCTCGTTCCAAATAAGAGGCCTCATTTGGAACTGCAGAGGGGCAGGCAAGAAAGGGATGGCCACCTGCCTCTCTGACCTTATTAGTGACCATTCCTTGGACTTTGTTGGGTTGTAGGAGACTATGAAGAGTAAATTTTCCCCTAAATGCATTAGGAGGATTGATCCCTTTGGTATGTTTCATTGGGAATGGATCCCATTTGTTGGGAAATCGGGGGGGTATCCTGAGTGGTGTGAGACATGGTACTTTGGATATTATTTCATGCACTAAAGGCAAATATATTTTGCAAATGGTGCTGCATGACAAAAAAATTAAGAAGGACTGGGGCCTCCTGGTAGTATATGGATCTGCACATGAGGAGTTTAAAGAGGAATTTTTGGTGGAACTTGCTGCAATGTGCAGCAACATGAGTGTCCCTTACATTGTGGGAGGGGACTTTAATATTCTGCGCAACTGCAATGAAAAGAATAAGAAGATGAATAGTAGTAGATCTACTGATCTTTTCAATTCTATCATCAGTGCCCTGGCCCTTAGAGAGATTTATACTAGTGGGGGTAAATATACTTGGACCAATAATCAGGCACACCCAACTCTGGAGAAACTGGACCGGATTTTGATGTCTGAAGAATGGGAAAACCTTTTCCCTTTGTTTTCTATTAGGAAATTAGTTCGAGAACTCTCTGACCATAACCCACTACTGCTTTCTAGTGGGGAGGAAAGTAGAGAAGCTCCTAAACCTCGTGGGTTTCGTTTTAATCTTGCCTGGATAAAAGATGAGAAGTTCTTACCCACGGTTAGTAGGATTTGGGCTAGAAAGGTTCAGTCCTCTGACCCTATTGATATCCTGAATATCAAGCTAAAAAGATTCAAAACCTACTTCAAAGATTGGGGATCAGATAAATACGGCCACGGCAAAAGAAGAAAAGAGGAGCTCCGAATTGAGCTGGCCATGCTAGAAGAGCTTGAAGAAAATGGCCCCTTATCCCCTGAGCTATACAGCATCAAGATTGATGTTAGTACTGAGCTTCATGATATACTGGTGAATGAGGAGATATATTGGCTCCAACAGTCTCATGAACGCTGGCTCTTGAAAGGGGATCTGAACACGGACTATTATCATAAGATTGCAAATGGGCGCAAGAGGAAAAACACTATCCATTCCCTTAAAGCTGGGGACTGGAGATTGAGGGCACTGACAACCTGATTGCCCATGCCACAGATTACTACCAAGAGTTTGTTCGGGCCTGGATCCGGTAATTTGTTCCATTTTGACCCTGACACATGGTCGGATGAGGAAAAGCTTAATGCTAATGACAATGTTGATTTGTGTCGTGAGTTCACGGAGGAAGAGGTCAAGGAGGCGCTGTTCTCTATGGCACATAACAGAGCCCCTGGCCCTGACAACATTCCTGCTGAATTCTATCAGGTGTGCTGGGATATTGTTAAAGAGGATCTTATGAGGTTGTTTGCGAGCTTTCATAATGGGACCTTGGATGTCCAACGTCTGAACTACGGGGTGATCACCCTTTTGCCCAAATCTGCGGGCGCGGATAAAATTCAACAATTTAGGCCTATCTGTCTCCTGAGATGTCCATACAAACTTATTACTAAAGTTTTGGATCGGCGAGTGGAGAGATACGCTGATAAGCTCATTAGCTCGACCCAAAATGCTTTTATCAAGGGTAGAAGCATCATGGACGGGGTGTTGTCGCTGCATGAGATTCTGAATTATACCCATGTGAAAAAGAGGGTGGGGGTTGTCCTGAAACTTGACTTTGAAAAAGCGTATGATAAGGTGAACTGGGACTTTTTGTTAGATTGTCACAAGCTTCGAGGTTTCAGTGACACTTGGTGCAACTGGATCAAGCAGATCCTACACAATGGTACAGTGAGTATCAAGCTTAATAATCAGGTTGGTCCCTACTTTCAGAGCGCTAAGGGTGTGCGACAGGGGGATCCCCACTCCCCTTTCCTGTTCAATCTAGCTGCTGATTGTCTTGCTAAGATGATCACCAATGCCCAAAACAATAACTTGCTGGTGGGTTTGGCTTCGGACCTCATCCCTAATGGAGTTGCGGTACTCCAATATGCTGACGACACTATTATCTGCCTGGAACACGATGTTGATAAGGCAGTAAACCTGAAGTTGCTACTGTACATCTTCGAGCTTATGTCTGGACTCAAAGTGAACTATCAGAAGAGCGAGATTTTCACTGTAGGAGGCGATGAGAACACACTGAAATACTATGCTGAGTTGTTTAACTGTGACGTGGGTAGCTTCCCCATCAAGTACCTTGGTATGCCTGTTAGTTATTCCACCCTTAGAGATTCTGACTGGGAGTTCATAGTGGCCAAGTACCTTAAAAGATTTGAGGCTTGGATCGGTAATGCTGCTTCCATGGGGGGCAGACTGACTTTGTTGGATTCAGTTGTCACACAAATATCCTTGTATCATATGTCTATGTGGCTTATGAGCAAAACTTTCATTGAAAAGCTTGATAAACATAGAAGGAAGTTCTTTTGGCAAGGCTGTAACAAGAAAAGGAGATATCATTTGGCCAAATGGGGCAGAATATGTAGATCTCGAGATAAAGGTGGCCTGGGAGTTAAAGATCTTCGAAAACAAAACATTAGCTTGATGGTCAAATGGTGGTGGAAACTTGAGACCCAAAATGGCCTTTGGCAGCAAATTGTACGTGCTCAATACTTGAGAAACAGATCTGTGGCTACGGTTGAATCCAGGTTTAATGACTCTCCGCGCTGGAAAGCCCTTCTGAAAGTTAAGACACTGTATATGGCTGCTAGGAAGATCAAAACTAATTCGGGAGAGATAACTAGAGTGTGGAAAGATTCCATCAATGGGCATAGGCCGTTTCAGGACTGTTATCCCCTGCTGTTTGACATTTGCACTGAGCAGGACTGTACTGTCGCAAATGTCAAATCTGTGACTCCCAACACCTTCTTTAGAAGGAGACTGACCCCTGATCTTCAGAGTCAATGGGAAGATATGAGAAGTTATATTGACAGTATTCAGTTGGGAGTAGGGGGGGATCAAGTGTACTGGGGCCTCAATGGAAATGGTAGATTTTCTACCAAATCTATGTACAAATGGCTAGAAAATCCCCTTAGTGGCTGCCACTATAGATGGGTTTGGAAGGCCAAGATCCCCCTCAAGATCAAAAATTTTCTGTGGCAGCTATCTCAAGATGCTGTTCTGACTAGACAAGTTATGAAAGAGAGGAGATGGCCTGGGGATCCTAAATGTTCCTTTTGTGACAATATTGAGTCTTCCCGGCATTTGTTTTTCACCTGCCCTGTGGCTAAAGTGGTCTGGCGTTGTGTTGGGATGGCACTAGGGACTGATCTCTGTCCTAATAGTTACTGGCAATACTTCTCCTGGTGTCACACTTTCCTTCCGATGGGAAGAAATACTATACTGTCGGCCTTGCGGCTGTTTGCTGGGCTATTTGGCTGGCTCGAAATCGAGCCACGTTTGAAAAAAAGCAGATCAAGACGCTGTTTGAGATTGTGTTTTCCATGTGTTCCTTTTTGATGTATTGGGCAGGTCTTCAGCAAGGCGATGGAGTCAAGGAGCTGCGCAGCGGGGCGGACATGGTCAGGTCTAGCACTATGAGCATGATGAAGATGTGCGAAGCGGCGAGGAGGTCGATCGAAGGAGAATGATCTTACAATCTCGCCTACATTCAGAGTTGCCGCTGCGTTTCATGTTGTTCCCCGTTTCTTATTTGGCTCATGTGTTTGAGCTTCTGCTGTAATAGACTGTAGCATTCCAGGTTGTGGGATTATGGTGTTGCCAGGTTTTCGCCCCATGGCGTTCGTTTCGATGTCGGGCGAACGCAGTGGGTTTCCTGACAATGCCCGAACTCGCTGCACCTCTTTCCCCTGTCTCCTGATGTTTTCTCGGAACTTTGTATTTCCGTTCGTTTGCAATGGAAAGGGGTCATGCCCGGTTCGGAAAAAAAAACCTTGAGGGTTTGTTAGAACTTGAAGTACCCCCGATGCCAAGACTGCTTCAAAGCTATTGCATGAAGCTCGCCATAAACTTTATTATATCCCAGTCCGAAGGCAAAGCAATACTCCCTCCGTCCGGAATTACTTGTCATCAAAATGGTTGAAAATGAATGTATCTAAAACTAAAATACATCTAGATACATCCATTTCAATGACAAGTATTTCCGGACGGAGGGAGTACTGATTAATGTTAAGATATGGTACTCGGTGAGAATAAGATCATGGACTTGCTTCCATGGTCCACAATCATTGTAAGCATTTATTTTCTGCAACTTATCTTCGATGCATCTAAGAATTACATTTTGGGAGAGACTGATCCCATGTATATTTGTATGGACCTGCTTCTATGGCCTATAATCACTGCAATTTGCAAGCATATATCTTATGTTAATTATCTTTGAGGGAAGCATCCAAGGATGACAGTTTGGGAGAGACTGATCCCACAATTATTTCATACTAGGGCTAGCCTGCAGGAATCTCTGTTAAATCTGTTTGCGTGCATTCTATGCTGGATGTATTGCATACGATCAGTGCTATTTAGGCAATTTAGTTGGTGAATGACCTTACAAAACCTAGAATCCCAAACACGATTTCACCATATTGCTGAAGCACAAGGACAACGAAGCCCAGGGTTCCGCGATTTGGATTTACCGGTCGCCCGTTGCAGCCGCCGGTGTACGTGCCCGCCGCGACCGCTCTCGTCGGTCGGTTCCGGTATCAGGCTCGCTCGCCGCCGTCGTGGAGGACGGGGCCGCAGCGCCTCGTACCCGTTTTGGCGGCACCGCTGTCCGCCGGAAGACCGTCGCCGTCCCGCGGTCGCGTCGGCCCTGGCGGCGCCGCATCAAGTATGCTCCCAGTGGGCCTGAACTTCCTCCCCTTCCTGGCCAGCAGCAGCATACGTGCGACTCTGGGAGACAGCAAGCAGCAGTGTTTTTCTCTCTCGCATCGCTGCGCCTCCGCATTCCGCTCGCAAGAGGATTCCCCGTGTGTATTTTGATTTTGTCTAAATTTCAATATACACAAGAATCCATCTCCAAATCTCGCAGTTTTCAGCAAATGGTCTAAACTTCACAGCGTTCTTTAAACAATGTCGAACAAAGTTGAGGTTTAGACGGGGACCTCCTATGTGCCGCTCTTATCGCACAGGCGGCCTCTGACTGGGCCGGTCCATGACCGCCAGCGAACACCCCTATCTCTAGCTCTACTACTACTAGATGACTCGTTGCGCCCATGGCGCAAAGGCCGAGAGCAAGCCAACTATTGAAAGAGTGAGCATCAAAATATGTAGACACAAAAGAAAACATATGAAAATAAGTACGAATTGATGATAGATAGATGGTTGCTGATGATACATGTTTTCTAAGAAGCTTACAAACGATCATTTACAATGTTATGAGCAAGGCATGTAGATAGGCAGAGCTAAGCTACATTTGACAGATGTATCGTTGGATGTTTAGAACAATTTCTTTGAGGCAAGTCTTCATAGATGTTGTTCTTCATGGCCTGCATTGCTCAGAGCAGAAATTCCTTCAATATCATCATTCATGCTTCAATAATACTTGTTTGTTTTCTATATAACGGTTTCTGATTGTAAACTTATATCGTTAAGACGATCAGCAACATATCTTATCTGTGACGAAATATGTTTCAGATTGTTGGCTTTGGGTGTTGATCTTGCTGTGGAGTTTGTATTTATTATGCGATAAAGTTCCTTCACTTCACTTGGACTACTTGAGAGCTTTAGTTGCCGGTCGATCTTAAGCTTCTTTGAGTTTACCGTACACGTAAATGGATATTGATATCCTTAGAAGTCGGTTGTCCAGTTGGTGCTTTGATGGATAGTGAATGGTTGACCAACCGTCCTTGCCTTCTATGTTGAGTACGCTGCGTTTGGAAGGCCAAGCTGCTGCATCATATCGTCCAGAAGGTTCTTTGTTGAGATCCTGACTTTTTCCATTGCGGCTAACTGATACAGTGAAGAAGATACAATGAGTTAGTGTAGTTTATGATTATATATGTGTATGTATCAAATTCCAGCGAGATACACAATGTTCATAGTAACTCATTGTTAGTAGAAAACAGGGGATTAACAGGTGTGGGTAAGTATGCACATTGTTAGTAGAAAACAAATTTCATTTTCTCATTCTTGATGTTACAGCATTTATGAGATCAGGTTATTTAAGCAAATATAAGCTACAATCATTCTTTTCTTTAAACATAAGGTACAATCACTCGTTTCTTTAAATGTAAATATCAAGTTATGAGAACATGTATTCATTTTCTCCCTCTTGATGATGTAGTATTTATGAGATCGGGTTATGGGAAGCAAATATAGGGTACAATCATTCTTTTTTTTAAATATAAGGTACAACCATTCTTTTCTTTAAATGTAAATATCAGGTTATGAAAACAGGGGATCAACATCTATAGAGGACAGTAGGCACAGAATAAGTATATAACACTGGCAATAGAAAAAGGAAAACCCAGGTTTTCCAGATTTTCCTCGATCAATGATAGGTACATGAAAATAACTGATTTTAAATGTAAATTGTGATGGAAACAATCACACCTGTTTTTAGCAAATACAACAGTCAATTGATCAAGCAAATACACCTAGTGGACAATAGGCAAGTTTAAACGGAATTGGCATTAGCTAAGGCCTTATTATAGGGCGAAGTTCATACGAACAGAATTCATAAGCTCCAACTTAAAGAACAGAATCAAGTGATTGTTCTACAACTCCACCTAAGATTTGAAGATCAGCATACTAATTGATCAAGAAAAGCACAGGTGAGTTGCAGTTATCCTCTTCATGTAATTGCCTACACCTTGCTTTCTGCTGCTCTTTCGTTTTGCTATGCAAATATTTTATTCGGTCTCGGTGATTAGGCTCGAAAGCATGTATTTTTCACCGGAATTAAACCATGTGTGCAAGCTCAACTAAATAGGTCCCAAGTTTTACTTGCTTTGCTAATTTTGTAATGCACACAACTTGTTTGATGTTATGCCTACAAATGCTTGCACTCAAATAAGCAGAAGGCTGTTCAAGAACTAAGCCAACTTAGGACTTCAGCATGTACTAATTTGCTATGGAAAGAGTGGGACAAAAAAGAAGCAAGCAATTCACTATCGGTGATCAAGTTTCTTTTCAGAAAATGATTGCAGAAATAAGTTTCCAGCAAGGAGAGTAACAGCCAGAACACTGGATCTGGAATTTTTTACCTTGCAACGGTCGCATAACTTCACCCTGTCAAATGATAGCTTGTTTATCTTTATGGGTTTCCACATATCCTATCCATGCGGGTGGCATCCATCAACTAAAATACTGTCAAAGCAAACCATGTCTGTAAGAAGGTAAAATACAAAGCAACCTGCTATCATAATTCATAGTACATAAACCGCCAGCAAAGAGGTCGTTCAGAAAGTATAGTGTGTTGCTTACTTTGGTCTGGAGCGATTGATTGGTACAGGTTCTTTAAGAACCTCATTTAGTGCATTCAATGAGCCCTGCAAATCATTCGAACTGTCAACCTGAGCTTTTTTGTTTAGCAGCAATGCACATAGCCGTTATAGTTCATACACAGGCAAACAGTCTGAGCTGTGAACTATGAACTGTACCTGGGATGCTATCAGGAACGGGAAGCAATCCGTGAAGGTGAGCAGCCTTGAGCATACTCAGGATTAGTCGGCCTAATTTCGGACTCTATGAAAAGCATGGAAAGGAGACTTTCTCCATAAGTACCAGAGACGATCTCATTGAGAAAACATTTTCTAAATACTTTTTGACAGGTATCCAAGGTATATTTTGTTTTGGAAGAACATAGCAAGGCGTACACCTTCTTTAAAACACACGAGCCGACATGGCTTCCCGAAATAGGTGGAGAGCCATTCAGCTGCTTCAGCTCCTTCATCATAGGCAGAACCAGACCACTCCCAGACGGAGACGTCGTCAAGCGTGGCGTGTTCCACACAGCAAGAGGGATCTTCAGTGTGTCCATCCAGGGTGCCCTTATAACTGCAATCAGTAGAGGGTCAAATAAAATTGTTGTTTAGGTGATTTCCTCTGAAGCATAAAAAAGAAAGGACATCACACTTCACATCCCAGGTGCTCTTATAGCCACATTTACGGTCTTTGAAGCGTGGAAAAAGGAAGCGGCATCATAAGTAACAATGTATCAAAGAGTATATACAAATTGGAAACCCGGTAATCAACTTTGTAAGAAGAAAAACACAATTAATTTTGGACAAATCCACCAGTTTTAGTGTATTGCTGGATCAAACAACAAGCAATATTCAGCAACACATGGGAGACAGAACATTTTGCAGGAAACTAAATTACTCTGAACAAATTGTCTGTTAAAACGAAACAGAGAGACAGTGGCTAAAACTTTCACTGATGATGCTCCATTGGGGTTTACACATCTTAATTTTGAAAATATTTAATCAGGAAGAAAATTAGAGCACATCTTTTGAATATTGGCATAGCTTGATATATGAAGTTATAGAGACGAACCGACCTGGCCATGCTGGTGTATAGTCGCGTAGCCTACACATGACAAGACAAGCTTTGTGGATAAATTCCCCATTGCAAAATTCTGGTGCAGAAAATAAACCATAATATCAAAACTAAAATGCTGGAACAAACGTGGTTGTGTGAGAAAGAGGATTCACCTTGTTCTCGTCAAACTCTTCCATAGGAATTTTTTTCTCTTCTATTCTGTCTCAGATCTGGAAATCCATTTAGAAACTGAAAACTCCATTGCAATATTCTAGTGCAAGAAAATAGATGGTTCAAAGAAGTTGAAACATTAAAATTCCAATACATATCTGTTAGTATGATGTTTAAAACTAAGGTTGTACCTTACAATGGACTACAGCTAATAGCTCTAGAACGATTTATACAGTGGAATGTTCCTCTTTGTGTCTAGAAACGATTCACACATACGTATATAATTTGTTGATTTCATGATGATCATGCCCCTCTCAGAAAGAATAATATGTATGAAGCAGGCGTATATTATCTAATTCTAAGCAAGAAAGCTTGGATTAAAAAAAACGCTAGTAGCTTATTTTAGATGATTTGTTGTAGCGACCGCGGCACAAATAATCACTTAATCTCGGACTAACGGTAAGCATAAAGTGGGATTATATAATCCTCGTATTTTGTTTTCTTTTCTTCTCGAACGACGCAGGAGAGCTGCTTGTCATTTCATCTCTGACTAACTGTACAGACATTCAAGAAGTCAGATATATTTGTTCAGCAATATCCCTCCTAGCCTCTCAACCGGGGTATACTTTACAAATACAATCCCAAAAAAACTTTGCAAACATGAAAATAATTCATGGCCTCTGACACACTGATCAAGAAACCAGAAAACACTACACTGACCAATACTTTTTGTTAGACCTCAAGTCCAGAACCGTCATCAGGTGGCCCTTTCCTTGCTGCACCCACGACCTAACCAACCATCTAAGGAAGCACCTTCTTTCTATTATTGGTCCCCACCACGGAAACAACAACCAACGTTTTAGCATGCCAATTATTTACCAAGCAATACCACAACAGCTTAATCTCCCAAGAGCAGGATCGTAACATACTTTCAGAAAAGCGCTGTCCAGATCATACACTCATGAATAAACGTTTTGGTTTTCAACTGCCACAATGATACCCCCCCCCCCTACCGCAAGCCCCTGCCTATAGCTTTAAACTGAACCAGCAAGTTAGCATGTCATTTATTTACAAAATAATACTTAGCAACCTAATTCCCCAAAGGCAGGAGTCTAGATAGTTTCATAATGTGCGTTTAGATTATCTTTTCTATTACCAATTCTGAACATGGCACGACAGTTTAGCTCTTGTTATTTAAGCTCACAGTATCTAAATTGAGAATTGCTCGCATGTCATGATTTTTTTCCAGTCGTAATCCCAGTAGGTTTACTTGCACATTAGGAATGCTAGTAGCTTATTCTTTCTGTATTCAGAAAGAAAACAAAAAAACAGACATTAGAAATGTCCAAGTAGCACCAAAAGAATAAAACAGGGGAGGTTAGAAAATACTCAAGCATCAGGATCGATGAGTAATTATCAAACAGAAACAAAAGGGAAAAAGGAAAGCAAGAAGCTCCCTTCTCCCATTCTTTTTTGTTCCCTTTCACTTATATACATCACAGCAACACACATGCACTTTAACTATAGAAAAACATAAGTAGGCTTGACCTAAGTACTATACATCTATACTCACCTTACTTGGGTATGACCTAAGTAGGCTTGACATTCACCATGATTCATACACACAATGTGCTACATCTGAGATAGAACATGAAAATGCAAATGAATAAATTCTCCATTTTTTTGCTAATCCATTAATCATAAGCAGGCATTTATAGTTCAACTCCTGACATTCTGTACTGTTTGGAGGTATACATAAGGAATAGAAAAATTAAGAAACAGTGACTTAATTAGTATTTACCTAGTATTTGAAGGTATAAATAAGTAGGCAAATTGGTATCCAATTGGCGGCTTGAGTTTCACACTTCAAGACCACTTCTTTCCATGGGTTTTAGGCATTACATAGTTGGTTGATTTCAAAGTTTCAATTTAAATGAATTGGAAGGAAAAAAGATAAAGCAGAAGAGGAATTAATCAGGTAGTGGAGGAGCTCACCAAGAGTTTAGACCCGTCGATCTAGCCGTGTGGACGTTGGATGTAGAGACAAAGAACATGCCTGGTCTTCTTCTTTCTCCTACAACACCAAATCAGAGGAGGGCAATAAAGCCCGATAGTAACTTCAACTGGCACCTGGAGACGGCACAGTGTGTGTGCGCACTGAACAAAACCTAACCGAAAAGCAGAG
>NC_041381.1:187886377-187926011 GCF_002162155.2 Triticum dicoccoides
TAGAGGCGCAGCTTGGGGCCGAGGACCTTGCCGGCGTGGGTGACGGGTCCGCGCGCTCGCGCTGGAGCTCGCCCTCGCCCCTCTCCCGTCCGTCGCCTCGCTGCACCTACCTCTCTCTCCCTCTCATCTGCTCGAGCGCCGCCGCCGTCGCCCTTTACCTGTAGGTCGGCTCCCCTCCAGGAAAGGAGGAGAGGAAGAGGAGGAGGAGGTCGCCCCGGCTGCACCTCGAGCGTCGGAGAAGAGGCCCGGAAGAGAAGGCGGCGGCGCGGGAGGCCCTGAGGCGGAGGGTCGTGGAGCAGGGGAGGCCGGACGGCGTGGAGAGGGAAGAAGAATGGCGTGGGGCTCGAGGACGGAGTGGATTGGGCCTGGGGCGCTAGGTTTACGGGAGAGGGTTCGTCCTGGCTCTCCTCGCCCCTCCCTTTACTCAGTACACTGAGACGTGGGCTCAGACGGCGACCGGGACCACCTAACGCAGTAGGGTAGAAATCGCACGAGTAAACCAGCGGAAACCCATCTCCTGTCGTCGCCCGTAGCCAATCAAAAACAGCTCACGCTCTGCCAATCTTCACATAGCGTCCAGAGAAACCCAGCCTCTGGTCGCTGGCCCCCCACGGGCTCAGGACCTTACCCGTCATCCTCTGCTGAAGTCGCCAAGAACGTGAAAAAGAATGGACGGCTGACCAGACGCCAGCAGCCAAAATAAACACTGTTGCTACGCGAGTAACTCGATCCTGCTGTTAAAAACGTCTTGCGCGCTCGATGCCTCCGGTTATGCGGGTTGCCTAGCCTCGTTTATATGTTCAATTAAACAAGCAAACATATTCATTGCTAAGTACACCCAGCTTAACCTACACATAATAACACCGACGAATTACAGCCTTATGATCAGACTCACTTAATTAAATCTAACCATCGAACTAAAACTAACCCTCACCAAAAGTGCCTTTAGCAATTTTAACTGGCGGACGAAAACTCTGCCACCGGAGGAAAATTTCCACCCCTAGCGTCCGCGTCCCGTCAAAAGGAAAGAAAACGCAGAAGAAATCTCAGGCGCCCTTCGCGTCCGCGTCCCGTCGAAAGGAAAGAAAACGCAAAAGAAATCTCACGCCGGCGCTGCGCCGCCACTGCCGCCGCCGTTTGCTCCAGATATCCTGCTTGCATCGCCGTCGTTCCTGCCTAGCCTCGTTTATATGTTCAATTAAACAAGCAAACATATTCATTGCTAAGTACACCCAGCTTAACCTACACATAATAACACCGGCGAATTACAGCCTTATGATCAGACTCACTTAATTAAATCTAACCATCGAACTAAAACTAACCCTCACCAAAAGTGCCTTTAGCAATTTTAACTGGCGGACGAAAACTCTGCCACCGGAGGAAAATTTCCACCCCTAGCGTCCGCGTCCCTTCAAAAGGAAAGAAAACGCAGAAGAAATCTCAGGCGCCCTTCGCGTCCGCGTCCCGTCGAAAGGAAAGAAAACGCAAAAGAAATCTCACGCCGGCGCTGCGCCGCCACTGCCGCCGCCGTTTGCTCCAGATATCCTGCTTGCATCGCCGTCGTTCCTGGCGCTGCCGCCACGCGTGCCCGTGCCGAGGTCACTTAACCAGGGTTTGCTGAGCAGAGAGATCGAAGGCAAAGGAGCCGCCGCCGTGAAGGAAGATCTCCTCCACCCAGCCCGCTGGCACCGTCGCCTTTGGGTTCAGATCAAACCGCACGGCTTCGGTGATGGCCGCCTCTGCTCCCCAATTGTGCCGGCCTCTTCTAGGCGGCTACACCACTCCGTCCTCTGCCAGGTCGCCGCCGCCAGGGACGTGGACGCACGCGGGGCGGTCGGCAGCCAGTGAATGTCTGAACGATGACGCGCGTGCGAGTGTGCGGCGCGGTGCACGGATCACCTCGCTGCCGCTACCGAGTTACCTGCTCCCAGCGATGCCCTCTTGTCTCATCCGTACAGGTCTGCCCCCTGACATCTCTTTCCCTCTCAATCTCTTCGTCTTTTGTTTGTTTTCTCAAACTCACATAGATCAGAAAGCTCTTGATCCACCATAATGCTGAATCATGTGCGTTAGGTTATCCAGTCAGGTTTCTTTCCTTTTATCAACTACTCACTACTGAAGAACATAAGACAGAGGAACATATATTCTTCATTACTGCTCACTCCTGCAGTACTGACAAGCATTTCATAAGACAGATAATGTGTTTCCTATAAATCGTACATCTATGTGGATTGAACATACCATCATGAACTACATAAACAAGGAAGCGTCGAGACCTTCAACTAACTTCAGTAAATACATAGCAACAGTCCAGTATCCCCGGGCATCAATGACATGTGTTCTTTTGTACTGCTCTCTCTTGATTGTCGCTTGTCCAGGTTGCCACCAGGAAGAGGTGTGATGGCGGCCAAGAAGAGAACAATGGGACACTGAAGTCCCTTGGATGTCCGTGTTTATCACAGGAGCTCTCTCTTTTTCATCTTTCTTTTCCTCTACTTTATCCTAGATCGGTGATTACTAATTTCCATGTCTACTGGGAGGAATAAAGTTGGCAGGTGAACCTTTGCAACTATGTCAATCACTTCTTTGTTTAAACTCATAATATCATCCCTTTTAAGCTATTAAATCATAAGACATAGTTTTGCTGTTGACTTTTTCTTATTCCCACTTTATTGCTTCACATAGACTACTTGGGGCTTATTTGAAATAACCTGCTCTGATAGTGCAGGAAATCATCATAAATGAAAATAAAAGATTTCATAAGAAGGCATACCATGATTTGGTGGAGAAGACGAAGGCTTTGTGTGGAAAATTAGGTTTGAAACTCAATTAGATTCTAAAGTACTCTTTTGGCTACTACTGCTCTATCCTTCAAACTTCTTTCCTAAAAAATTGAAAGATAAATACAATAATGTTGCATCTCTGCAGATAATACAAAATAAGTATTGTTCAGGGCCCAAATTCTTGACTGAACTTATGGTCAGTTTCAAATGTTAGTTCACGATACACTTGCCAAGGATAAGTAACAACTTATTTGAGCAAATTGGAAACACATTCGGATCAGGAGCAATAGAAATTCTTAAGGGCATTGGGATATTGAACTGCATGTACTTATGCGTGTGTTGTTTTCAACTCAACCTTGCTCTTCCTGATTTTGTAACCGTTGACACACACTGCACACTCATAGGATCATGGCATTCTCACGGTAAAAGACCAAAAAGTTGTGTAGAAATGTCTTCGGGTGATAACGCATATTTGTTCACTGTTCATGTCGATCCATCCTATTATTTTATCCCCGTATGCATACTACTCATCTCCTCTTAATACCAATTTTCTTAATTTGTTCCGACTTTTTGTTTGCTATATGCAGCTAGCTTTGGCAGGTTTGTTAGGCTAATATAAGGTAGGGAGCTTTGCTACATGATAATACACAGATGATATATACTGGAGGATATTTTGCAATTAGCAAGGTACTTTGTTTACGAGCTGATTGTCAACTTTGTTAAAAAGATACATGGTTGTTGTATCCTATCCGACAATATAAAACTTTTGTCATGATATTTCCTTGTGCAGTTTCAAGGTCACATGGATGCTGATGGCTCTTAGGTGTATGTGATATTTGTTGCTGGGTATTGTTGCAGTTCTTCCTGTTATGTCAATGTATATTGCTTCAGTTTCCATATTGAGATTGATATGGAACTGTCTCATCTTCCAGCGTGAACATTATATATTTTCTCAATTATTAGTCTCAAAATACTACTTTTCATACTTTTCTACATCTGAAGTATTTATGACTATCATGCTGAAAAATATTTTCTTGCTCCTCTCGATTGACTAAATAAACAAGAACACTGAATTATTGATCTTATCTTGGACTATTATTTGTATTTAAATTTTTAAATCTTCTACGGACTCTCACAAGAATCAAGTGTGGTAGACAGTTCCTGGTTTCAGGATCCTTATTCATATTCGTTAGAGTTTGTACACTTGGGTTTTGTGAAAGCTAAATATTTCTCCTATGAGTTTCAGCATGAATAAAAGTGAATTGCCATGTCGATAGATGCGAGCCACAAGGCGCCCGCTGCCTCTCAGGCTAGCCGCTGATGATGTGTACGCTGCCAAAATCCGCAGCCTGAGACCTCCCCATCACGTCCCGTGGGCATGACCACATGAGGTTCAATGTCCATCATGTCACACAGGCGTCATCACACCACCGTTAACCTGGTCCCTTCAATGCGTGACTGGTCCCACTCGACAGGAGTTGCTGCGGCTCAACACCTCGGGACGCCGCTGTCTCCTTCCTCTCCTCTTCTGCAAACTGGTCACCAACCCCTAGGCGGTGATTCATTTTTAGGAATTACAGTGTTGTTAATAGTCGATAGATCAAAAGTACATAAGGCATCCTAAATATTCCGTCCTTTCTATCAAGCAACTGTTTAAATAATGATTCCCGATGAATGTTGCATGATGTTGAGACAGATTATTTGCTCCATTTATCGATGCCTAGATGATTTCTGCTTCTCTACTAAAGTTGCATGGCATCACTAAAGGTTATGCCTTTGGAATGATATATGAAAACAAGGGCTTGACAAAGATTTTGATGTTTTACTTGGTGCTCCACCACTAATGAGCTTCTAATGTTTTTGTGTAAATTTATGTCAGTTGAACCACTCATTGCATGTGCAATATTATTATTTTGATAATTATTTGATGACAATCAAGACGTGCCTTGCACGTGCATACTTACTATATTACTAACAATAGATGTAGATCTTGAGTAGATAGAAACATTAAATAGTGATTGTAACCAAGTACTTGAACATGTTATTCAAGATTCATAGAATAAAAAGGGTACCAATGGTTTGAAACATGAACGCAATACCTTTTCTTGTGTGAAAAATCAACTTCTTGTATACGATAATTCATTTTAAATATTTTTTGCTGCTATCAGATTATCCTTTTACATATGAATTTTCACATATAATTGTCATGTTAGTCTAGACGTGCATTGCACATGCACACTTACTAGTAGCTCCAAAAAAGTTCGACTACGCTGGGAATCAATCCAGTGATCTCATGCTGCCAACGACAAGCCGCAACCAGCTGAGCTAGCAAGATTTTCTTATTATAGGCGACAACGCCAACCTATAAGAACCAATAGGCATCGCAGATCCGAAATAATTTTGGAATTTTGAAAGCAGTTTTTTTTCTAAAACTGAGTGTTTTGTGAAACGCAAACACTGTTCAAATTTGCGAATTGTTTTACAAAATTGAAACACTTTCTGAAATCATGAACGTTTTTTTTCTGAAAACAGGAACATTTTTCGAAATTCCAAATGAAAATTGTGCAAACGCGAACATTTTCTAAACTCCCGAACAATTTTAAGAAATTTTTGAACAATTTTCAAAAAGGGAACATATTTTTAACACAAAAAATTAAAACATGAACAGTTCTGAAAAGTTGTGAAAATTTTAGCAGAAACATTCCGAACATTTTTTGTATTTATGAAGAAAAATTGGAAACGCAATCTTTCTTGAATATTGATCGATATTTAGAAGCAAGAATCTTTCTTGAAATTTCTCAACATTTTTCAAAATAAAATAACGTTGAAAAATATATTAAAAAAAAGTACACGAACAATTTTTAAAAGTGTGAACATTTTTCAAGTTTACGAACAAAATTTGAAAACACAACCATTTTTGAAATTTGATCATTTTTATAAAAACTCGAACATTTTTTTATGTAAGTACATTTTTGAAAGATGCGAACAAAATTTGAATTTTCTGAACTTTGATGAATTTCTGAATTTTACTAAACTGGAACATTTTATGAAAAAACAATTTTTTTTTTGGAAAAGCCAAACATGTTTTGAATTTTCGAACATTTTTTGAACAAGAAAATGAAAATGAAATAAAATAAAATAGGAATGAAAATAAAAAAGGAATCTGAAAAAACATAAAAAGGAAAGAAAAAAGACATAGGAAAAAACAAAAATGAAAAAGGAAAAGAAAGAAAACATGGTTCTGGATCTTCTAGAAGGTTCACAAAACCAAAATAAACCGGCTGAAAACCCGTGGAACATTCCCAAAACCGGAAATAGAAAGGTTTGCGTGCAGTCACGAAATGGGCCGGCCCTAATCACTCGATGTCATCTTTGCCTGTGCGTTGCGGCGACAATTTGCTACAACGTGCGGCAAATAGGAAATCCCATTTAGACGGTGTGTGGAGGGAGTCTTAATTTAGACAATACATTCATTCGACGGCATGGCCCGGCCCGGGCAATCATGCCTCGCGTTGCGCTCTCAAGCCTAAGCACGACTCCTTCGCCAACCGGGCCAGTCCATCGGCACACTAAGCACATAGACCCACGTGTTTTTTGGCATGCTGGGCTGCTTTTTGGGCCATTTTTGGTTTATTAAGCTGTTTTTAGGCAATCATGCTCATAAATTATAGAAGGGGCTATGTTGTGCCGGCACGCATGCCCAGCCACACGGCCTAGGCATGACCCGTTTGGCCGTGTCATGCCATGCCATGCCGAGCGTGCTAGCGGGCCGGCCTGGATGGCACAACCTAGATGGCCAGCTCTGCTGGAGAGTATTCTTTTTCCTCACATCTCTACTGTATCCTCCTTTATTTAATCATGATCATAGTTCCATCATTTATAATGAAGGAAACCACCACCTCCGGAGTTGGCTCCATCCAGACTTTTTTGGAGGGTGACCGGAGTTGACTCCCAAATATTAACACCCTCACCATCACAAATTCTCCATAAATAGCCTTTCCTCAAAGTGTTCACTCCTGCCATAACTTTGCCACATGTACTATTTAACGGTGTCCTGGACTAGGGGGTGTTGGGGAACGTTGCATGGAAAACATTTTTTTTCTACGCGCACGCAAGATCTATCCATGGAGATGCATAGCTACGAGAGGGGGAGAGCATCCACATACCCTTGTAGATCACTAAGTGGAAGCGTTTACCAACGCGGTTGATGCAGTCGTACACCTTCACGATCCGTACCGATCAAGCACCGAACGTACGGCACCTCCGCGTTCAGCACACGTTCGACCCGATGACGTCCTCGCCTTCTCGATCTAGCAAGAGAGGCGAAGTAGTAGATGAGTCCGGATAGCATGACGACGTGGTGAGGGTGGTGGTGAAACTATTCTGCAGGGCTTCGCCAAGCACAACAGACATGGACAAAGGAGGAACTAGAACTAGAGGGAGAGAGGGCACCGCACATGGCTTGGGGATCGTGGTGTGTGTTGCCTGCTACTTCTTGAGCCTGCGTTGATTTTTCCCTTGAAGAGAAAAGGGTGATGTAGTAAAGTAGAGATAAGTATTTCCCTCAGTTAAGAACCAAGATATCAATCCAGTAGGAGGCACAAGCAAGTCTCAAATATATGCACCTGCACAAACTAACAAACACTTGCACACAACACGAAAAAGGGGTTGTCAATTCCTCACGGTCACTAACAAGAGTGAGATCTAATAGAGATAGGTATAAAAGATAAATAAAAGAGCAAACTAAAGTAAATAAATAAATTGCAACAAGGTATTTTTGGGTTTTTTGGTTTATAGATCTGAAAATATATGATGAAAATAGACCCGGGGCCATAGGTTTCACTAGAGGCTTCTCTCTTGAAGAAAACATATGGTGGGTGAACAAATTAATGTTGAGCAATTGATAGAAAAGCGCATAATTATGACGATATCTAAGGCAATGATCATGAATATAGGCATCATGTCCATGACAAGTAGACCGAAACGATTCTGCATCTACTACTATTACTCCACACATCGACCGACTCCCGCCTGCATCTAGAGTATTAAGTTCATAAGAACAGAGCAACGGTTTAAGTAAGATGACATGATATAAGGGATAAACTCAAACAATATGACATAAATCCCATCTATTTATCCTTGATGGAAACAATACAATATGTGCCTCACTACCCCTTCTGTCACTGGGTGAGGACACCGCAAGATTGAACCCAAAACTAAGCACATCTCCCATTGCAATAAAAACCAATCTAGTTGGCCAAACCAAACCGATAGTTAGAAGGGAAATACAAAGATATCTTAATGATGCATAAAAGAGTTCAAAGAAGACTCAAATAATATTCATAGATAATCTGATCATAAATCCACAATTCATCGGATCTCAACAAATGCACGGCAAAAGAAGATTACATCGGATAGAACTCCAAGAACGTCAAGGAGAACATTGTATTGAAGATCAAAGAGAGAGAAGAAGCCATATAGCTACTAGCTATGGACCCTTAGGTCTGCGGTAAACTACCCACGCTTCATCGAAAGGGCAGCAAGGTTGATGTAGAGGCCCTCCATGATTGAACCCCCCTCCGCCAAAGTGCCGGAAAAGGCCCCAAATATATATAGCTGGAATTAGGGTTAGGGGACCCTCAAGGGGCCCACAAGCCAGGGGCGCGCCCTAGAGGCTTATGGCCTCCTCGGGACTCCTCTGGCCCTCTCCCCAAGTCTCCTGGGTGTCTTCTGATCCAAGAAAAATTATCGTAAAGTTTTATTCCGTTTGGACTCCGTTTGTTATTCCTTTTCTGTAAAAGTCAAAAAGAAGGAAAAAACAAAAACTAGCACTGGGCTCTAGGTTAATACCTTAGTCCCAAAAATAATATCAAATAACATATTAGTGCATATAAAACATCCAAAACAGATAATAGAATAGCATGGAACAATAAAAAATTATAGATACGTTGGAGACGTATCATTGACCCCTCCCCTCATCACATATATATAGGTGGAGGGGGAGAGGAGGCTACCTTGGGCACTCCCAAGGGGGCCAGCGGCCAGCCCTAGGGCGCCTGCCCTAGGCGCTGATACGTCTCTGTCGTATCTACTTTTTCTAATGCTTTTGCTCTTGTTTTGGACTCTAATTTGCATGATTTGAATGAAACTAACCCGGACTGACGCTGTTTCTAGCAGAACTACCATGGTGTTGTTTTTTTGCAGAAATAAAAGTTCTCAGAATGGAATGAATCTTTTTGGAGAATTATTCCAGAATATGTAAAAAAATACTGGAGCCAAGAACCACCGGAGGGGGCCCCTAGTTGAGCACAACCCACCAAGGCGCGCCACCCCCTCCAAGCACTCCCACGGGGTTGTGCCCACCTGGTGGCCCCGCAGACCCTAATCCCGAAGCTATAAAATCCTATTTTTGGATTAAGAAAAGCAGGGAGAAAGTTTCACCGCATTTTACTATATGGAGCCGCCGCCGCCTCCTGTTCTTCATCGGGAGGGAAAATTTGGAGCCCGTTCGGGGCTCCAGAGAGGGGAATCTTCGGTCTTCGTCATCACCAACCCTTCTCCATCGCCAATTCCATGATGCTCCCCATCAGGAGTGAGTAATTCCTTCGTAGGCTCGTTGGTCGGTGAGGAGTTGGATGAGATTCATCATGTAATCCAGTTAGTTTTGTTAGGGCTTGATCCCTAGTATCCACTATGTTCTGAGATTGATGTTACTATGACTTTGCCATGCTTAATGCTTGTTGATACGTCTCCAACGTATCTACTTTTCCAAACACTTTTGCCCTTGTTTTGGACTCTAACTTGCATGATTTGAATGAAACTAACCCGGACTGATGTTGTTTTCAGCAGAACTGCCATGGTGTTGTTTATTGTGCAGAAAACAAAAGTTCCCGGAATGACCTGAATATCCACAGAGATAACTTTTGGAAAATATAAAAAATACTGGCGAAAGAATCAAGGCCATGGGGCCCACACCCTGTCCACGAGGGTGGGGGGCGCGCCCCCTCCCTTGGTCACGCCCCCTGTCTCGTGGGCCCTCTGATGCTCCACCGACCTCAACTCCAACTCTATATATTCCGTTTCACGGAGAAAAAAATCAGAGAGAAAGTTTCATCGCGTTTTGCGATACAGAGCCGCCGCCAAGCCCTAATCTCTCTCGGGAGGGCTGATCTGGAGTCCGTTCGGGGCTCCGGAGAGGGGGATTCGTCACGGTCGTCATCATCAACCATCCTCCATCACCAATTTCATGATGCTCACCGCCGTGCGTGAGTAATTCCATCGTAGGCTTGCTGGACGGTGATGGGTTGGATGAGATTTACCATGTAATCAAGTTAGTTTTGTTAGGGTTTGATCCCTAGTATCCACTATGTTCTGAGATTGATGTTGCTATGACTTTTCTTTGCTTAATGCTTGTTACTAGGGCCCGAGTGCCATGATTTTAGATCTGAACCTATTATGTTTTCATGAATATATGTGAGTTCTTGATCCTATACTGCAAGTCTATAGTCACCTATTATGTGTTATGATCCGACAACCCTGAAGTGACAATAATCAGGATACTTCTCGGTGATGACCGTAGTTTGAGGAGTTCATGTATTCACTAAGTGCTAATAATTGGTCCGGTACTCTATTAAAAGGAGTCCTTAATATCCCTTAGTTTCCTCTAGGACCCCGCTGCCACGGGAGGGTAGGACAAAATATGTCATGCAAGTTCTTTTCCATAAGCACGTATGACTATATTCGGAATACATGCCTACATTATGTTGATGAACTAGAGCTAGTTCCGTGTCACCCTATGTTATAACTATTACATGAGGAATCGCATCCGACATGATTATCCATCACTGATCCAATGCCTATGAGCTTTTCACATATTGTGCTTTGCTTATTTACTTTACCATTGCTACTATTACAATTACTACAAAGCTGCTACTGTTCCTTTTGCTACTGTTACCGTTACTATCATACTACTTTGCTACTAAATACTTTGCTGCAGATACTAAGTTATCCAGGTGTGGTTGAA
This sequence comes from Triticum dicoccoides, assembly GCF_002162155.2. NCBI lineage: Eukaryota > Viridiplantae > Streptophyta > Magnoliopsida > Poales > Poaceae > Triticum > Triticum dicoccoides. The sequence goes on from NC_041381.1 coordinate 187,897,184, forward strand.
TTGATAACTCAACTGCTAATACTTGAGAATATTCTTTGGCTCCCCTTGTGTTGAATCAATAAATTTGGGTTGAATACTCTACCCTCGAAAACTGTTGCGATCCCCTATACTTGTGGGTTATCAAGACTATTTTCTGGCACCGTTGCCAGGGAGCATAGCTCTATTCTTTGAGTCACTTGGGATTTATATCCGCTGATCACTATGAGGAACTTGAAAGACGAAAGAACTAAGATTTTTCCCTCAACTACGAGAGGAGGTAAGGAACTGCCATCTAGCTCTGCACTAGATTCTCCTTCCGTTTTGAGTAAGCTTGCGACACCTAAACCTGCTACTGCTATGAATTCTGATATGCCACATGTTATTGATGATGCCACTTCTTCTATGCATGATACTTATGATGAAACTACTTCTATGCTTGATACTACTGTGCCATTAGGTGAATATCTTGATGAACAACTTCCTAGGGTTAGAGAGAATGAAATTATTGAAGATGAAATTATTGATGATAGTGATGATGAAGGTTCTCCCCCTAAGTATGAATTGCCTGTTGTTCCTGAGGGTTATGTTATGGATGAAGAAACTGCTAGAGATCTTTTTGCTTGCAATGATAGACCTGATCTTAAGAAATTACTAGCTAAACTTAAACAGAAAACTCTGAATGCTAGAATGAGATATGACCCTACTTTTGCTACTTCACCTATCTTTGTTACTGATAAGGATTATGAATTCTCTGTTGATCCTGAAATAATTACTTTAGTTGAATCTGATCCTTTTTATGGCTATGAATCTGAAACTGTTGTGGCACATCTTACCAAGTTGAATGATATAGCCGCCCTGTTTACTAATGATGAGACGTCTTGCTATTATTATATCCTTAAGATATTTCCATTCTCATTAAAGGGTGATGGTAAAACTTGGTTTAATCTCTTGATCCTAGTTGTGTGCGTAGTCCCTAGGATATGATTTATTACTTCTCTGCTAAATATTTCCCTGCTCATAAGAAACAAACTGCCTTGCGGGAAATATATAATTTTGTGCAAATTGAAGAAGAGAGTCTCCCACAAGCTTGGGGGAGGCTTCTCCGATTACTTAATGCTTTGCCTAATCATCCTCTTAAGAAAAATGAAATACTTGATATCTTTTATAATGGACTAACCGATGCTTCCAAGGACCACTTGGATAGTTGTGCTGGTTGTGTTTTCAGGGAAAGAACAATCGACTAAGCTGAATTGTTATTGAATAATATGTTGACTAATCAAAATAATTGGACTATTCCTGAGCCAATTCCTGAGCCAATTGAGCCAACTCTTGAGCCTATTCCTAAACCAACTCAAAAGAAGAGGGGTGTTCTAGTTCTTAGTCCTGAAGATATGCAAGAGGCAAAGAAATCAATGAAAGAAAAAGGTATTAAAGCTGAAGTTGTTAAGAATTTACCTCCTATTGAAGAAATACATGGTCTTAATATACCTCCTGTCGAAGAAACACATTGTCTTGATAACCTGACACTGGTAGTAAAGGTAAATTCTATTTATAGATACAATAAAGTTGAAATCCTGTCTATTAAATTTCCTAGCCCATGTTTAGATGAATTTGATGACTTTATGGCTAAGAAAGTTTTAATGCTTATGTTGGTAGAGAATTAAAGAGTAATGCCTTCATGATAGGACGCTTGAGTGATTATATGGCTAGAGTTAAAGGTGAACTTAAACTCATTAGAAAATATGCTTCTATGGTTACCACTCAAGCTGAATAAGTACTTAAAGCTCAAAGTGATTTGCTCGATGAATTAAATAATAAACATGATTTTGCTGTTAGAGTGGCTACTAGAACTGGTAGAATGACTCAGGAACTTTTGTATCCTGAAGGCCACCCTAAGAGAATCGAGCAAGATTCTCAGAGAAATAATTTAGATGCACCTAATCCTTCTAAAAAGAAGAAAAAGAAAAATGATAGGACTTTGCATGCTTCTAGTGAACCTGTTGCAGACACACCTGAGAATCCCAATGATATTTCTATTTCTGATGCTGAAACACAATCAGGTGATGAACATGAACCTAGTGATGATGTTAATGATAATGTTCATGTTGATGCTCAACCTAGCAATAATAATGATGTAAAGATTGAACCTGCTGTTGATCTTGATAACCCACAATCAAAGAATCAACGTTGATAAGAGAGATTTTGTTGCTAGGAAGCACGGTAGAGAAAGAGAACCATGGGTTTAGAAACCCATGCCTTTTCTTCCTAAACCATCCAAGACAAAGGATGATGAGGATTTTGAGCGCTTTGCTGAAATGATTAGACCTATCTTCTTACATATGCACTTAATTGATATGCTTAAAGTAAACCCTTATGCTAAATATATGAAGGATATCATTACAAATAAAATAAAGATACCGAAAGCTGAAATTTCCACCATGCTTGCTAATTACACTTTTAAGGGTGGAATACCAAAGAAACTTGGTGATCTAGGAGTACCAACTATACCTTGCTCCATAAAAAGAAACTATGTTAAAACTGCTTTATGTGATCTTGGAGCCGGTGTTAGTGTTATGCCTCTCTCTTTATATCGTAGACTTGAATTGAATAAGTTGACACCTACTGAAATATCTTTGCAAATGGCTGATAAATCAACTGCTATACCTGTCGGTATTTTTGAGGATGTGCCTGTTGTGGTTGTAGATGTCACTATCTTAACGGACTTTGTTATTCTTGATATTCCCGAGGATGATAGTATGTCGATTATCCTTGGTAGACCCTTTTTGAATACTGCAGGGGCTGTTATTGATTGCAATAAGGGCAATGTCACTTTTCATGTTAATGGTAATGAGCATACGGTACACTTTCCGAGGAAACAACCTCAAGTTCATAGTATCAATTCTATTGGAAAAATTCCAACTATCATTATTGGCGGTTTTGAATTTCCTCTTCCTACTGTCAAGAAAAAGTATGCTATTCTTATTGTTGGGGATGTTCATATCCCCGTTGAGGTAACCTAGTGTTATTCAAAATTTCTCCGGTTCCATGTTATTTGGAATGAGTTTGTTAACGAGACTTGATCAACCTTGTTAGTGGATTCCTTTTGATGACCATGAGATGGATGAAACTAGAAGGCACAACCTTCTGTACCCTCTTTTTACTTTCTATTATTAGAATAAATAAAGCAAAAATAGTATTATCTGTCTGTTTTCTGATTTATCTATGCAATAAAAAAATATCCCAAAAATAAAAGTTCTCCAAATGCCCTGCAAATTTAGTATGATTTTTATGGAATATTTGAGGATTTTAGGCACTGAGAACACAGCAAGGGGGGCAAGCACCTGGCCACGAGGGTCCAGGGCGCGCCCCCTGCCTCGTGGGCCAACGGTGGCCCCCCTCCACTTATTCCTGCACCCACACACTCCATCTTCCTCCCAAAAATATCCCCATCCAGCTCAAGCACGAGTTCTAGCTTATTTTGCTGCGATTTTCGATCTCCTTGCTCAAAGCTCCATTTACAAAACTGCTTTGGGAGATTGTTGCTTGGTATGTGACTTCTCCATTGGTCCAATTAGTTTTTGTTCTAGTGCTTTATTCATTGCAATTTTTTGCTGCATAGGTGACCCCGTTCTTGAGCTTGCATGTCAAATTTATGAGGTCCCAAGTAATTCTAATGCATGATATAGGCTCTAGGCACTTGTGGGAGTAGTTGCTATCATTCTTGTTTAGTTTGATTCACTTTTATTTTGAAGTTACTAAAAATTTCAGAGATTTTCAGAAAAAGATGAGGAGATTATTGAGAGTCTCTTCTAGTCAAAGCTCTAAGGATAAACAGGCTAAGGAGAAAGAAAAGGCCAAGTATAATCTTCCTTGTGTAGCGGAAGTACGACCGTGTGAATGGCCTTGCGATATTTGCTCATGATGAGAAGATTCACTACTACTATATTCTCAAACTATTTCCATTCTTGCTAAAAGGTGATGCTAAGTTATGGTAAAAAACTCTTGCTCCTTGTTGTGTGTGTAGTCCCTAGGATATGATTTATTACTTCTTTGAAAAATATTTTCCTGCTCATAAGAAGCAAGCTGCCTTACAGGAAATATTTAATTTTGTGCAAATTGAAGAAGAGAGTCTCCCACAAGCTTGGGGATGCTTCTTCAATTGCTTAATGCTTTGCCTAATCATCCTCTTAAGAAAAATGGAATACTTGATATCTTCTATAATGGACTAACCGATGCTTCTAGGGACTTCCTAGATGTTGTGTTGGTTGTGTTTTGAGGGAACGAACTATTGTAAGTGCATCTAGTGCCCCTTAGTGATTTTGGTGTATTGAAGACTTATAGGTTAAGGGACTAATGCGTTTGTGAGTATACACAGGTCTATAAGTCTATGAGGAGTTTGATATTTACAGAGAAAGTCGGCCCCTAAAAATGAAGTTCTTCAACTGAAGACTTTGGATTTCTGAAGACTTTCTGAAGACTTTGAAAGTGAAGAAATTGGTGTGACCTTGAAGACTTGGCAATCATTCGAGGAACATGAAGCGTGAAGACTTTTGTTTTTCGTAGTTTCATTTTCTCTTTCTTGAGTCATAGGAAACACCGTACTGTTAAAGGGGGTCGAGGAAATACTAAGGAAAAATTTCCATGTGATGCTCAACTCAAAATCCTACACCTACCAATCCCTTCGAGTGAAGCCATTGGAAATCTCATACAGTTCGGTCAAATTTCTTCAGTAACAGAGACGAAGTTCTTCTGGTTGCTGAGGAATTTGTTCTGACTGAGGAGTTAGGAATTCGCCAGTGCGGATTGCCTATACAGTGAGGAACATGATAGCCCTGAGGAATTTGAGAGTCAAAATTCCGCCCGTTGCTGTGCTATGCGCCAACTGTCCCAAAATATCTACCCACCTAGCGGTCATATCATTGAAGGGCATTTATGTCTTATCATGACGGGCTGCTCCCTAGGCTATAAATAGCCGCCGCTACAACCACTAGCTGGTTGGCTGCTCCGAGAGAAACTGACACTTGTCATTTGAGAGCATCCCACCCTCTGAGGACTTTGAGAGAAAATCATCAAGTGAGGAAAACCCAAACCCAAGACACCTACAACCCAAAGTGATTGAGCATCACTGAAGAGATTGATCCTGCGTGGATATGACGCTTGTTACCTTTGAAGATTGTGCTTCTTCCAGACGGTTAGGCATCATGGTCTAGAGCATCCAATAGGAATTGTGGATCGCCGAGTGACCTAGTCTGTGAAGGTTTGGAAGTCACCTGAAGACTTACCACGAGTGATTGGGCGAGGTCTGTGTGACCTTAGCTCAAGGAGAATACGGTGAGGACTATGTGTCCTCGAGTTTAAATACTCAGCTGCTCCAACCAGACGTACAACTGAGACATCAGTTGGAACTGGTCTACCAAATCATTATCTTCACCGAGCTTACTGGTTCTATTTCCTCAACTCTTTCATTTCCTCATTTTTGTTGTGGTGTGCTTGTTCATATCTGTTTGAAGACTTTGACCGAAGACTTTCTCAATTTCCTCAGTTTAATTTCTTTAGTCTGTTGGTCTTCATCCTATGTTATCCTGTGTTTTCGTTTTATGTACTCTATGCTTGTCTTCATTTCATCATGATGACTATGCTTGTGTTATGTTATGTTTACTTTTGAGTACTTATTTCGCTGCAAGTAGTTCTTCGCTAAGGAATTTCCTCACCAGCAAATTCCTCAATGGAGAATTCATAAAAATTGCCTATTCACCCCCCTCTAGTCGATATAACGCACTTTCAATTGGTATCAGAGCAAGGTACTCCCTTGTTCTGTGTGATTTTGGTTTAATCGCATGGAGTTTTAGTTATGTCGACTGCAAGAATGAGGAATGTTTCCTGCCCCATCTTTGACGGTCATGAGTATCCTCGGTGGAAGGCCATGATGAAGAAGCGACTCATGGCTATGGACAGTGAACTGTGGACCGTCACTGAGATTGGTCTTACCGATCTATGCAAGATGGCGAAGGCTGATGACATTCGCAAGTACACTCTACTCAACCTCACAGTGAAGGATGTCATCTGCTCCTGTTTGTCCTGAAATCAGTTCAGGAACATCATGCATCTCAATCACGCGAAGCTAATCTGGGACCGGCTCTCTGAGGTCTACGAAGGTCATCATACTCGTCATGATCCTTGGTTTGAGGATTACAAGGATTCTCTCAAGGAGATGACTTTCGCACCCGAATCGTCATCCTCTTCACCGTGCCTTATGGCAGAGGGTGCCAAGGTAACTGAATGCTACCTTTCCGAATCTAGTGATGATGAATCAGGTGATGAATTTGGCCCCAGCTATGTCAAACTTGCTTCCCTTGCCACTAAACAACAAAGAGCTTTGGAAAAAGTTCAATACATGCTAAATAAGAGCGATGATATGTTGGGTGAAGAAATGGATCAGTCAAAAGCTTTGGCTGAGAGTCTTTAGAGACTTCAGTCCAAGTTTGACAACCTTCAAGATCATCATAACACTCTCTTATCTGATCACGAGAAGCTTTCTTATGAATTTCTTCAAAGAAAGCAAGATCTTGAGAAGCTAAGAGTGGATTATGAAGATCTTCAGAAGGAGCGCGATTCATTACTTGCTCAACAAATCAGCGCTACCCAGGAAGAATTTGTTCCTCCATGTTTGAAGTGCATTGAACGTGAAACTGCTAATTCTTCACCTGAATGTTCAAATGCTTCTAATGCTACAAATTCTTCACCTGTCTCTGCTGTCAGTAATTCCTCATCTAAGGACATTGTTAGTATAACTAATGATGCAGGGCTAAAGGAATTGTACACGACAGGCATGTACAAAAGCCTCAAAGGGCATCAGACTCTTTGTGACATTCTTAAAAAGCAGATCCTCAATAGAAACCCTAGGAAAGAGGGTATTGCCTTTGAGAGGAAACTCAATGCTGACGGAACATATTGGAGGCCTGAGCAGTACCCCAAAACCTCATGGGTTGCTGCAAAGGGACCTCCAGTTGATCCATCTAATTTATCTGGCTTTACATGTGAATCTCCTCATTCTTCTGATGAGTCATTTGACTCCAACTATAAACTGTTCAAAAATCAGGATGGTGAAGTATTTGCTACATATGTTGGCACTAACTGCAGGAACGATTCCCCTATGAAGAAAGTCTGGGTTCCCAAAAGTTGCCCTGAAAGTCTTCAGGTGAATGTTCTCATGACACCACCTGTGAAGAATAGGAACTCCAGATTAAATTCTTCATATGGACCAAATTCTTCATATGGATCCAAGTCCTCATACAGACAAAATTCATCACATGGATCAAATTCCTCAAAAGGATCAAAGTCCTCATATGATAATCATCGTGCTAACCCCTCTGTTTCACAGGGTAGAGCTAAGGGCTATGAATATGAGCATTATTCTTCTAACATTATGTTCATAAGTCCTCGAAGAATTTCTCTGCTTATTCATATGCTTATCCTAACCCCTCTTATGTGAAATGAAGTGGACTGGCTTCTATGCCACCTTTCTCATATGGTGCTCGCAGAGTGATGAATTCTTTGCCACCCCTTCAGATGTGGGTGGTGAAGAAAAAAAACTAATCTCTTATGCAGGGTCAGGTCTCCAGACATGCTTAAAACGTCTGAAGAATTTGCTGGAGACCTGAACATTGTCTGAAAGGACGCATGCTAATCATGATGAAATGAACTTTCATTTCACACGTCCTCATACTGTTTATCTGTTCTATTGTTTTATGAAATTGATCTGATGATATTGATGCCATATTCTTCACTAATGAAGTATATGAGTTCGTAAGTTGCACTAATTCATCTGCAGGATGATCAACCCAAAGCCAATGAGTGGGTCCTCGATGGTGGATGTACGAATCACATGACTAGTGACAAGAATCTATTGATGGATGCGCCTTTATCACCGTCACATCTGAAGCATATCATCTTCGCTGACAAAGGCAAAAGTCAGGTATTGGGTCTAGGTAAGGTCGCGATCTCAAAGGATCGACACATGGACAAAGTCATGCTTGTCGAGTCCTTAGTATACAACCTCATGTCTGTCTCAATGCTTTGTGATGTCGATATGGTTGTTGTCTTTGGCAAATATCGTTGTGTTGTGATCATGGAAGCTGACAATTCCAAAGTCTTCGAAGGCTTTAGGAGAGGAGACTTGTACATTGTTGATTTATCTACAGGACCACAACCGGCCATATGCCTACTTGCAAAAGCTTCAGAAGGCTGGCTATGGCATCGATGACTTGGTCATGCTGGCATGAGGAATTTGCACACGCTTGCGAAGAAGAAGCATGTCATTGGCATTGAGAATGTCAAATTCCTCAAGGATCACTTATGCAGAGCCTGTGAAGCTGGAAAGATGATAAAGGCCAAGCATCCAGCAAAGATTATCATGATCACCACTCAACCATTTGAATTGCTTCACATGGATCTCTTTGGTCCTAATCATTATTCTGCTGTTACAAATGATGCATCTCTATATGGCTTTGTTATTGTTGATGATTATTCTCGTTACACATGGGTGCACATTGTCACTTACAGACATGAGGTGCAGGAAGTCTTCAAACGATTTTCCTCGAGGGCTTCAACCAACTTTGGTATGAAGATCAAGCACATCAGAAGTGACAATGGGACTGAGTTCAAGAATTCTGGTCTTGATGACTATCTTGATGAACTTGGTATTACTCATGAGTTACCTGCTCCTTATACTCCTCAGCAGAATGGCGTCGTGGAGTGCAAGAACAGAACTCTTGTTGAGATGGCTCGCACTATGCTTGATGAATACAAGACGCCTCATCGTTTCTGGATTGAGGCAATTGATACTGCATGCCACATCATCAATAGAGTATATCTTCACAAATTCTTCAAGAAGACTGCTTATGAACTCCTCACCGACAAGAAACCTAATGTGAGTTACTTAAAAGTCTTCGGTGCTAAATGTTGGATTAGAGATCCTCATCACAATTCTAAATTTGCACAGAAAGCACATGAGGGTTTTACGCTTGGTTACGGAAAGGACTGACACACCTACAAAGTCTTCAACAACGTTCTTCACAAGGTTGTTGAAACTGTAGATGTGCGATTCAATGAAACTAATGGCTCGCAAAGAGAGCACCTACCTTCTGTGTTAGATGAACCAGCATCCGAGGAATCTATCAAGTTCAAGGCTACTGAGGATGTCATTCCTACTGAAGAATCTGCTGAAAAATTCATTCTAGAACGTGAAGAACGTCGAGCTGACGCACCTGAAGCAAATGGTGCTGAGGAAAATGCTCCTGAAGAAAATGCGGATCAAATTCCTCAAAGACAACCCGCTCATCCTTGCATTGCAAACGAAGTGCAAATTGAGAAGATCATCGATGACATTGAAGCACCAGGTCCTCTCACACGCTCAAAAGCTTCACATTTGTCTAACTTTTGTGAGCACTTTGCTTTTGTCTCTATCACAGAGCCCACTAAGGTAGATGAAGCATTTCTGGAGCCTGAGTGGATTCAAGCTATGCAAGAAGAATTACATCAGTTCGAGCTCAACAACATCTGGGAACTGGTCAAACGTCTAGATCCTCGCAAGCACAACATTATTGGCACAAAGTGGATCTACCGCAACAAGCAAGATGAAAATGGCCTTGTGGTGTGGAATAAGGCATGGCTTGTAGCTCAAGGCTACACACAGGTTGAAGGAATTGACTTCGATGAAACTTTTGCACCTGTTGCTAGACTTGAGGCTATTCGCATATTACTTGCTTATGCTAACCATCATGATATTATCTTACAACAAATGGATATGAAAAGTGCATTCCTCAATGGTAAGCTTGAGGAAGAAGTATATGTTGCTCAACCCCCAGGTTTTGAAGATCCAAAGCATCCTGACAAAGTCTTCAGACTCAATAAGGCCCTGTATGGCCTCAAGCAGGCCCCTCGGGCGTGGTATGATACTTTGAAGGAATTCCTCATGAAGAAAGGCTTCAAACCCGGTTCACTCGACCCAACTCTTTTCACTAAACCTTATGATGGTGAATTGTTTCTGTACCAAATTTATGTTGATGATATCATTTTTGGCTATACTGACCAACGATACAGTGATGAATTTGCCTATATGATGAGTGAAGAATATCAAATGTCTATGATGGGAGAATTGAAATTCTTTTTAGGTCTTCAAATTCGTCAACAGCGCAATGGCATATTCACATCTTAGGAGAAATACCTCAAGGACGTATTGAGGAAATTCGACATGCAAGATTGCAAAGGGGTCAAAATTCCAATGCCCACAAATGGCCATCTATGCACTAATGAAAATGGTAAATACTTTGATAAAAAGGTATACCGCTCCATGATTGGCTCTTTATTGTACCTATGTGCATCTAGGCCGAATATTATGCTTAGTGTTTGCATGTGTGCCTGATTTCAAGCTACACCAAAGGAATCACACCATAAGGTTGTGAAGCATATTCTTCGATATCTAGCTCACACACCAACACTTGGATTATGGTATCCCAAGGTGTCGGTGTCAAAACCGACGGATCTCGGGTAGGGGGTCCCGAACTGTGCGTCTAGGCGGATGGTAACAAGAGACAAGGGACATGATGTTTTTACCTAGGTTCGGGCCCTCTCGATGGAGGTAAAACCCTACTCCTGCTTGATTAATATTGATGATATGGGTAGTACAAGAGTAGATCTACCACGAGATCGGAGTGGCTAAACCCTAGAAGCTAGCCTATGGTATGATTGTTTTTCGTCCTACGGACTAAAACTCTCCGGTTTATATAGACAGCGGAGAGGGCTAGGGTTACACAGAGTCGGTTACAATGGGAGGAGATCTTCATATCGTATTGCCAAGCTTGCCTTCCACGCCAAGGAAAGTCCCATCCGAACACGGGACAGAGTCTTCAATCTTGTATCTTCATAGTCCAGGAGTCCGGCCAAAGGTCTTAGTCCGGCCATCCGGACACCCCCTAATCCAGGACTCCCTCAGTAGCCCCCGAACCAGGCTTCAATGACGAATAGTCCGGCACGCAAGTTGTCTTCGGCATTGCAAGGCGGGTTCTCCTGCAAATTCTCTATATCCGTTGAATAGTGTCCGGCTTCTAGTGTGTGCTGTCCTCCTCGGCTTCTATGCCCCATAATGACCATCTTCCACGCGTCAAACGAATGCGAAAAGCCAGGGGGTTTTCTTTTCACTTACCCCCCCGGTTGCGGTAATGAGCCGCCCATAAAAGAGACGGGGATTTAGATCCAATTCGCACCATCTTCCCTTCGCGAGTCTTCATCAGAGCGCCTTTGACAGAGATCCATTCCATCATGGCCAGTCGGTGCCGCTCCTCCTCTCTCCCCTCCAGCCCTCGGCCCGGAGATTGGGGGTGGTGTTCCGTCCCGCATAGCAAGTTAGTAGTGCTTCAGTCCAAGGGGCTTCTCCCCCCAGCATATATGGTCCCAGTTCGAGCCGGGATTGCTTCCTATAGCGGCGGAGAGCAGGCGGAGGGCATTCCCAATCCCTCTCAAGGAGAGCGGGTATGCTTAGTCCCTTATTTGATGACAGGACTAGGATTTCCAATTCATCCATTTCTCCGAGGGTTGCTGGAGTTCTACGGCCTCCAGCTACATAACCTCACGCCTGCCTCCATTTTGCACATCGCGGGCTTCGTGGCCCTCTGCGAGCTGTTCTTGGGTGTTGAGGCCCATTTCGCGTTGTGGAAGAGGTTGTTTTGCCTTGTGCCCCGTTCTCAGGAGGGGTCTATTTATCAGGTGGGCGGAGCCGAACTATGGCGCATCGCCGGGACCGGATATCTAGCCGGCACCCCAAAGAGGGCGTCCGAAGACTGGCCCTCGGAGTGGTTTTATATAGATGACGTCCCCCTGCCGGACCCTGTACGGATCGGCCTCCCCGAGTTCAATAATGCCCCGTTGAAGAAGCGCCTGAGTTGGCGCCCACGGAACCCTCAGAGGGAAGCTGACAGGGACGTCCTGTACCTAATGAGCCGGATAAGGTTGTTGGCTCATTCCGGACTGACCATGATTAAGGTCATGGCCATATGCATTACGCGAGGGGTGCAACCGCTTCAATACAGAGGCCACCCCATGTGGGATTTCAACGGGGAGGATGACGCTACCTGGTGCGGTCGCAAGGGGCCAGACTCGGCCTCCACTTTAACGAGAATCTTATCCGCTTTGTACAAGGGGGAAGAGGAAGAATTCCTCCGTATCAACCCGGAACGCGGACTCTCCATGTACAATCCTCCTAGTTGGGTGAGCGGACACTTTCACTTGCCTATCCATTTTTTAAATTCCCGTAGTTGAGTACTTAGACTAGTAATGTTTAAACGCAGGAGCTGCGCCAGGCTCTGAAGGAAATAAACAGCCCTGCCCCACAACCCGAGGACCCGGAACGGTCCCTCGATCCGGACTCCCAAGAAGATCCGGATTTATGCGTGGAGTTGATTGATGGAGTATTTCATCAATTGAGCAAGGATAACTCCTTAGTGGAAATCACGGCCGACTATCCCGGACTACTTCCAGCCTCCAAGGTAACTAAGACCGAAGTCCCAGTATTCTCATGCTTTATCTTGCATGCCGTGTACTAACAGCGTTTCGCAGGGTAAATCCTTGAGACGGAAGGCCGAGCCCACGGTGGGCAGCCAACAAGGGTCGCTGAAGCCAGGCGGGCCAAAAAGAAGTGTGGACCAGATCGAGATTCCGGCGCAACGGTATGGTGTGCGAATTTAAAGCCTAGGATTTATGCCCTTGAGTCTTACTAATGCTCATGATTTTCTTAGAAAGAAGAGAGCCCGCCGGACTATGTCCGCCAACCAAGGTTCGAGGCCGGGTCCGAAAGCGGAGGCGGACACGGGACGCGCCTCGGGCGCTCCTCCGACAAAGGGCGCCGACGGGCTATCTGCCACCAATTCAGAGGTGGAGAGTGCCCTGAACCACAGGCGTCGCCGGACTGTTCTTCGTGACGCGTGTTTTTCCCCGGAGGCGTTGGACGCCTTTAATACAGGAGATGCGTATCTCCGTGCTGCTCAAAATGGTCTAGCCAGAGCCAGGGAGCAGTATGTGAAAGACATACAGGTGAGGAGAATTGAAGGTTATATATGTCAGTAGCCCCCGAGACTTGAAATAGTGAAGATAAATGTTTGAAGGATCATGTGCTATGAAGTGTCTTACAAAGAAGAATACGCAATTGTCCCAGGAGCTCGAAGAGTGCAAGGCCCAGCTCGAGGCCGCATTGGCCACTTTAGAAAATGTCAAGGGGACGCCAGCAGGTAATATATGCTTCAAAAGGTACTTCCGTTTTGAAATGCGGCAGGCGTGCAACCCTGACGATAATAATGCAGATGAGGCCGGAGTGAATCCGGACAAGCAACAACTCCTACGCCAACTAAAGGCTGGCGAGAGCGTGCTGACGAGGGTGAGGCAAGAGAAGAACAAGCTTCAAGACGCCAGTACCCAGCTAGGCGAGGAACTGAAAGATGTTCGTATTCAGCTGTCTTCTGCTGTGAAGGAGAATCGACGACTTCGACGCGGCATTTTTAGTAAGTGCTTGAACGAATCTTCAAAAAAAGAATTCGGCGAGGAAGTCGATTGACAGAGCTATGTCTGTAGGTCTGCTGACGGGTCGTCCTGCGGAGGAAATGCCCGGTTCAATGGGAGACCTTCTTCCCGAGCTGTTGCAACTACACGAACGAGTTCGGCAGGCAATGCAAAGCGTCATTCAGGCTATGTGGCCATCCCACTCCGTGCCCGAAGGCCTTGAGGAGCTTACAAAGAAGCTGGAGGGAGTGCGGCAGCGCTTCCGGTTGTGGAAGATATCGGCTTGCCGTCAAGGTGCCAGGGAGGCCTGGGCCATGGTGAAGACTCGGTACACGAAGGCTGACCCAAACCACATGGCCGAGGTCGGCCCTATAGGTCCGGACAGAAAGGAGATCCCGGTCAGCTTAGCATATGGCCAGGTGGAGCTGGTTGCAAAGTATTCCCAACAGGACTGTAAATTAGACCGCCTGTTGGATGGTATTGAAGAGGAATATGCCGAGTCGGATTGACTCTGTAATTTAAAATGACATAAAAAAATGCCTTCTAGCCGGATTGTAGATTGTTTGTCATTGTGGACCTTTTCGCTTCGACCTCTGGACCCTATAGTCCGGAGTGTGTCCGAATACCCTCTTAGTTATGTAAGAACCGGGGCATGCATGGAAACAAGGCGTAGGGGTCATAAGTGCTTTAGCAGACAAGTGCCCAACTAGTTATGTTATATTACATGGTTAGTAAGAAACATCTTCCAGGGAGAATAGTTCCATTAGGGGTTCCTTTCCCTAGGAGGCATGCCCTAAAGTGCATGTCCGAACTGCCAAAAAGAGCAGAAAAGCATCTGGGGGCAAATGAATAAATATGAAAGATCATCTTTTAGTTCACCGACCGAATATTCCCTTAAGAACGCTAGCTTTCGGCTTCACCCAGTCTGAGGTACACGTCCGGCTGACCCGGCAGTAACAATCGCAGAGGTGCTCCCTTTACCACCTAGCCGAACGAACGGGAATGTAGGGGTAAGCACAGGAGCCAGGCAACCCAGCTTGGCCAAAACTTAAGTCATATCGATGCATATAATGGTGTATAAAAGGTTCATGCGGAAGCGTCACACATGTTTTGGGCATGATGCCCATTTTATATAAACTTCTTGGTAAAGAAGCCCCCAGGTATTATGAGTGCGGGTAGCGCGTCGGGTATGTGTGAACAATGCACAGGCAAGCCCCTAAGGGCTTGGGGAGAAAAAAAAGGGGTAGGAAGAAGGAATAAAATCCCGGGCTGCCACTAAAAAATAAATAAAACAAAGGGACAGAGGAAGGAAACGAACACGGAGTCCTGCGCTAGGCGTAGAATCTTCGTAGGCGTGCTGCGTTCCATGGGTTCGACTCGAGTCGGTTATCCGATGCGTTTCGCAGACGGTATGCTCCGCCGGTCAGTACTTGGTCGATTATGAAGGGCCCCTCCCATTTGGGCTTTAATTTATCCTTTCTCTTGTCCGGCAGGCGTAGAACTAGTTCGCCAACGTTATAGGTTTTGGCCCGTACTTCTCTGCTTTGGTATCTTCGAGCCTGTTGTTGATAGAATGCGGAACGAGCTTTTGCCACGTCGCGCTCCTCTTCCAATGCGTCCAAGCTGTCCTGCCGATCGAGCTCGGCTTCTCTTGCTTCGTACATGCGCACTCGAAGTGAGTCATGGATTATGTCGCATGGCAGTACTGCCTCTGCGCCGTATACCATAAAAATGGTGTGAATCCGGTAGTGCGATTCGGCATGGTCCGCAGCCCCCAGAGTACGGAGTCAAGCTCCTCTACCCAGTGCGTGTTAGATTCCTTGAGGGATCGCACTAGTCTGGGTTTGATGCCGCTCATAATGAGATCGTTGGCCCGTTCGACTTGACCGTTAGTTTGAGGGTGATAGACTGAAGCATAGTCGAGCTTGATGCCCATGTTTTTGCACCAAAGTTTGACTTCATCGGCCATGAAGTTTGTGTCGTTGTCGGTTATGATGCTGTGGGGGACGCCGTAACGGTGTACGACCCCGGATATGAAGTCTATCACTGGTCCGAATTCGGCCGTCTTTACAGGCTTGGCTTCTATCCATTTGGTGAATTTGTCCACCATGACCAGTAGATATTTTTGCTTGTGGGTTCCTCCTTTAAGGGGTCCGACCATGTCAAGCCCCCAGACCGCGAAAGGCCAGGTAATGGGTATAGTTTGTAGGGCGGTAGGCGGCATGTGGCTTTGGTTGGTGAATAACTGGCAACCAACACATCGTTGCACTAAGTCCTAAGCATCTGCCCGGGCCGTTGGCCAATAAAATCCGGTACGGAAGGCCTTGCTTACAAGGGCCCGGGCTGCGGCGTGGTGCCCGCCGAGTCTGGCATGAATTTCCGCCAAAAGGTCTCGCCCTTCCTCTTTGGAGATACACCTTTGAAGGACTCCGGTTGTGCTTTTCTTGTAAAGCTCTCCCTCGTGGACTTTGTAGGCTTTAGATCGCCGCACTATGCAGCGGGCCTCGTTTTGGTCTTCGGGAAGTTCCTGCCTAGTTAGGTAGGCTAGGAATGATTCTGTCCCAGGGGCAATAACTGCCATTATTTCGTGGGCTGACGGCATTGTTTCGTTGGCGGAGCCCCCAACTGTGTCAGAATGTTCGGTGAGGGGCGGTGTAGTTGTGTCCGGGCTATTGCTTTCGGATTCTCCTTCCCATGATACGGATGACTTGAACAGCCTTTCTAGGAAGATGTTGGGAGGGACGGCCTCGCGCTTGGCGCTAATGCGTGCCAACACGTCTGCTGCTTGGTTATTTTCCCGGGCTATGTGATGAAATTCAAGCCCCTCAAACCGAGCTGACATCTTTAAGATGGCGTTACGGTAAGCTGCCATTTTTGGATCCTTGGCGTCGAAGTCTCCATTTATTTGGGATATTGCGAGCTTTGAATCCCCGCGGACCTCTAGGCGCTGAATGCCCATGGAGACTGCCATCCAGAGGCCATGTAAAAGGGCCTCGTATTCGGCTGCGTTGTTGGAATCCGTGTACATTATCTGAAGTACGTATTAGACTGTGTCTCCGGTTGGGGACGTCAGAACGACGCCAACCCCCAGGCCAACCAACATTTTGGAGCCGTCGAAGTGCATGATCCAGTTGGATTATGCGCCGTACTCTTTAGGGAGTTCGGCTTCAGTCCATTCGACGATGAAGTCGGCCAAAACCTGTGACTTAATAGCTCGCCTTGGCTTGTAGGTTATGTCGAATGGGAGGAGCTCGATGGACCATTTGGCAATCCGGCCCGTTGCATCGCGGTTGTTTATAATATCATTAAGGGGTACTTCGGATGCCACTGTTATGGAGCACTCTTGAAAGTAGTGTCGCAGCTTCTGGGATGCCATGAACACCGCGTACGCTATCTTTTGATAATGCGGGTACCGTGACTTGCATGGAGTTAGTACAGTGGACACGTAGTACACTGGTTTTTGGAGGGGGAACTTGTGTCCGTCCGCTTCTCGTTCGATGACGAGCACCGCGCTTACAACTTGATGGGTTGCCGCGATGTATAATAGCATTGGTTCGCCCGTGTTGGGCGCGGCCAGGATCAGATTTGTTGCCAGTATGGCTTTTATTTCTTCGAGTCTGGCCGTGGCGGCATCCGTCCACTCGAAGTGGTCGGTGCGTCGCAGGAGGCGATAGAGGGGTGTCGGTGTCAAAACCGGCGGATCTCGGGTAGGGGGTCCAAAGCAGTGCGTCTTAGGATCAATGGTAACAGGAGGCAAGGGACACGATGTTTTACCCAGGTTCGGGCCCTCTCGATGGAGGTAAAACCCTACGTCCTGCTTGATTAATATTGATGATATGGGTAGTACAAGAGTAGATCTACCACGAGATCGTAGAGGCTAAACCCTAAAAGCTAGCCTATGGTATGATTGTTGTATATATCTATCGACTAGCCTGGCCCTGGTTTATATAATGCACCAGAGGCCTAGGATAACAAGAGTCCTAGCCGAATACGCCGGTGGGGGAGGAGTCCTTGTCTTGATCGCCAAGTCTTGTTGATTCTTCCTTGTATGCGGCAGCTGTCCGGACTGGCCCATGAGTATACGGCCATGGGGGTCCTCGGCCCAATCCAACTGATCGGGAGACGACGCATTGAGTACCCCCTAGTCCAGGACACCGTCAGTAGCCCCCTGAACCAGTCTTCAAGTTAGGGACGCTCCTCGATTCTTCTGAACTGTTCTTCATCTTCGGTTGCCGGTCTTGAAAACTGGTTCAACAAATCTTCTCATCTTCTATCTTGAGGATCGCCGAAATGCATTCGACGAGTTTATGCGTTGGGCATCCGAGGATCCCCTTTAAGTTTACGGCCTTTATCAATGCCTTGTTATTTTTATGCCATGCCTCGGGTTTGAAGTTGTTCCCGGGTGGCAAGGTCCTCTTGCGTCCGAGCTCCAACGCCGGACTGCATTCGAGGTATCTTTTGCAGCCGAGCAGCAATGCCGGACTGCTTCCCAGCTCTAACACCGGACTATGTATCCGAGCTCCAACGCCGGACTGTATCCGAGCTCCAACGCCGGACTATGTATCCGAGCTCCAACGCCGGACTTTATCCGAGGTGTCATAAATCACCTTGGTTCAAAGAAGTTTGAAGGAGTTTAACCGAGCTTAATGCCGGAAATGCCCTCTAAGGAGCCAGCCACTTGCATCCGAGCTATATGTCGAACTGCTTCCGAGGTGGTTAAGCACCTTGGTCGTGGGCTGATTTTTGGTCAATGTTTTTTATTGATGTAATTTATTCTCTGACGAGATATATAGCCAGTAGCCCTCAAGGTATGTATCGGTCTAAAACCCGAGATGCACCTGAAGGATGACATAAGACCGCTGATCCCCGTAGCCGCTGAGACTCAGGTTGATTTGCAAAATTGGTCTGAGGATCAAGTCCTAGCTCGGCGGAATACTTCAGGACACAAAAAGCGGCGTGCTCAGTCCTCGAGACTCAGGTTGGGTGCGGCCGACCAACCTGAGGATCAAAATCTCCTCGGAAACTGTATTGCACTTATGATTTTCTGCATAGAACAAGCAATGCAGTAGCCCCCGAGACACTGGTCGGGTGGCAACACCAGATCAGGGGATCAATGTGCCCCTTTAATATTTGTAAATAATAAGCCCAAAGCCCAGTAGCCCCCGAGCCTTAATGCGGGCACGGGTGGCCGAATTAAGGATCAATATCCATAGTAAAATCACAAATTATGTGTAATGACTCAATGTATCCAAGTACTTTATGTCATTAATGCTCGGATCTGCATTGTACAAAACTTTGTTGACCGACCATGGGCTTTAACCTCCTCGGCCGGTAGCCGAGGAGTGTTTGTCCTACTTTATAAAGCTTTATGAGGGCAAAGATTTACGACAAACAAGGCAATCTGGTCATACGGCTTTCTAAACAAAGGTACGCAGAGAGATATGTTATATTGCTGTTTAACAGAAGAAATGTCTTCCAAAGAAAATAGTCCCGCTATCGGTTCCTTTCTTTGGGTTGTCATGCTAAGCATGATCATGAAACCTCAGCTCCAATGTAAGAGCAAAAGATCGAGGATTTAGTTTGGGAGGCCAGTTACTAGCCCCCGCCGTGTTCGGCGATAGACGAGGTCAAGACGGAAACACTTCTGCCAATGTTATGAATGGCCCGTCATTTAATATAGTCATCGGATCGCTGACCAGTTTACACCTATTGTGACAGTCAGTTTTCGGCTTTCTCCACTGAGGTGCTTGACCATGCAAGCTGGAAGCACAATCGCAGTGGTTGTCCCTTTGCACACCTAGCCGAACAAAGAGGAATGTAGGAGGCAAGCGCGGGAGCCGGGCAACCCAACTATTGACCGAAGACACAATTCGAAACTGATGCATATATAGCAATATCCGAGAATGTTTTTGCCGAATCTCTAAAGGAGTCAGGCGTTGCACTGCGAGACTTGTGCTGAAAACACACAAATAGTTTAAAAGTGCCAAAATCTTGGAAAACCAAAAAACGTCAGTAAAAACATGACGTCCGAACAAGATCAAGTGTTCGGTGCCAATCCGAAAATTGGACCGTAGAAAAAAAAGTGCTTCTGCCGTGCTTTAACATGACACATCCTATCTCAAGACGTCAAGTGGGTCAGCCTACGGATTAGGCAAGTTTAGAAAACTAAACTCTAGCGATTTCGAGAGAGAAATTAGGCTCCTCGGCTAGTGACTGGACACTCGTGTCGAGAAAAGGAGTGATAAATAATAAAAACTTTGCAAGGACTAAGAAGAAAAACACTTAGTATGAAACGGCTCAAATAACATAAGAGCCCCCAAGTGACTTGGGTAAAAGTTGACTATATAATGTAAGGTGACATGTAGAATGCCTTCTAGCCGGATTTTAGATCGTTTGTCATAGCGGACCTTTTCCCTTCGACCTCAGGACCCAATAGTCCGGAGTGTGTCCGAATACCTTCGTGGTTATATAAGAACCATGGTATGCATGGAGACAAGGCGTAGGGGTCATTAGTGCTGTATCAGACAAGTGCCCAACTAGTTATGTTATATTACATGGGTAGTAAGAAACATCTTCCAGGGAGAATAGTTCCGTTAAGGTTCCTTTCGCTGGGATGCATGCCCTAAAGTGCATGTCAAAGCAGCTATGAAAGCAGAAAATCATCTGGGGGCAGATGGGTAAATAATTAAAAATCATCTTTTAGTTCACCGACCGAATATTCCCTTAAGAACGCTAGCTTTTCGGCTTCACCCAGTCTGAGGTACACATCTGGCTGACCCGGCAGTAACAATCACAGAGGTGCTCCCTTTACCACCTAGCCGAACAATCGGGAACGTAGGGGTAAGCACAGGAGCCAGGCAACCCAGCTTGGCCAAAACATAATTTATATCGATGCATATAATGGTGAATAAAAGGTACATGCGGAAGTGTGACACATGTGTTGGGCATAAAGCCCGTATTAATAAGATTCTGTTAAAGAAGCCCCCAGGTATAATGAGCACGGGTAGCGCGTCAAGTATGTGCAAACAAAGTTTGGACAAGGAAAAATTTTACAAGCAACTTTTTTCCAAAAAAAGTATAATGCTTGGTCGAACCGAACACAAGTTAGAAATTTAAAACTTTGAGCATGAAGACAACTTAGCTGGTTAATGTGTTCGGTATTGATGACGCGGTCCGAGCTTGATGCGGGACAAGGTTCTATCCCAGAGCCGGTCCCGAGGTGGCGGAGCAAAGAGCTCGGCACTCCGAAGTGGTGACATAGCACGGTCAATGCAGGATGGCAGGGTGATGCGGAAGTTCCCGACATGGGGTAATGAAGTGTTGACGAAGCCCCCCGTCCAGCCGAGGTGGCGCCAAAGGATATAGTCCGGCTGGATCATTTTCCTGAGCACAAAAAATAGTGCAGACCGGGGATAATAGTAATAATAGGAATTAAAAAAATGTTGCATAATAAATAATTTATGCAAAGTGAGTAGTAAAAGAAATATGGCCTGGCGCCGAAGTCGATGTCGATGCAGGTCGTCGGCGTAATGCAATAAAGGCGTGGCAAAGCCTGGATTCACAGGTCGGTCCGAGTTCCGGATGCGGCGTTCGCCGAACTGTGTACGGAAACTGACCGAACCATCATGCGACCGTTGATAATGCGGCCACCATTTGATAGAACTGTGTACATATGCTGGACTAACCAGAGTAATAATTCCTTGGGAAAAATTTAACCCAAACAAGCAAAAAGAAATACTAGGATTAATAGCACCTGGTTTATTTGTTGTAGCAATCCGAAGGAAGGTGATTCCCAAAATTGGGACTCGATCCGCGCACCCATGCCTGGTTGGCTAGTGACGCCGAAGTGTCCGGAGTAGGTTGGCGTGATGGACGCCAGCTAGAAGAAGCAATGGGCGGCCCTGCCGATGCAGGTCATGACGTGGTTGATGCCGGCTTGATGAAGCGACCGTGCGGCGATGCCGGTATGCCCGCTCCGTGTAATCCGTGGGGCGGCGATGTTGGTGATGATTTATCATTCGCGATGCCGGACTCTTGTTCGGCTTGTCAAGATGATGATCCGAAGAAGTTGAGCTTGGCTCAACAAAGTGACGACGTGTCTAGCGCAGGTCGGCAGCCGTGGAGCAATATTGCCGGACTGGTTTGACACCAGCATGATGTTGAAGATCATGTTCAAAAGATCTTAAAGTTAGTGGGATGTGTTCGGGAACAAAACACAATACCCCATACAAAACTTCCTTCAAAAAGGATGTCCGAAATCCCGTTCATAAAAAAGACGAACTCGGGTCGGATTCGTTTTCGCGCAGAAAACAGATCCAAAAAGTGATGCACTAATCGGAAGTTTCCCGGAGTTTGGACAGACGGATCGAGCTGAATTTTTGGCAGGTGGTAGATAAGGGAATTCCGCAGCAAATCAACGGTTGGATCCTCCAAAGGACATCCGAGCTAGACGCTGCATACCACGCCCTAAACTCGTCCGGATTCTCGTCCAGATTCAACAGGGCTCCGGTATATCGGAGATTGCCGGAGATTCCTCCATCGGAACTCGACGAAATTTTTGCAGGGTTGTTGTAGACTTAATTCCGCATAATTCCACCGAAGTAATCGTTTAGGCGACACTCGAGTAGGCGGTGGCGGCGGATACAAGTTTGTTGTCCAGAAAAACAGCACGGTCGCCTGAGGGCAATGTTGACGTTGAGCCCCCGAACTCCATGGATGACTCCTCCATGATCTTGATAGAGATCGGAGTTGGTGTTGATGAAGGCCTTCATCCAAACATGATGATCAGAGGTAGGGCGCTGTCCTCGGTCAAGCCAAGGTGACCAGTCAAGCTGGTGACGAGGAAGCCGACGTCGCAGTTGACCTCCAGTCGAGCCATTGATCCTTTCGCCGATCACACAGCGGAACTCTCAATGAAAGCACCAATGTCGGTGTCAAAACCGGCGGATCTCGGGTAGGGGGTCCAAAGCAGTGCGTCTTAGGATCAATGGTAACAAGAGGCAAGGGACACGATGTTTTACCCAGGTTCAGGCCCTCTCGATGGAGGTAAAACCCTACGTCCTGCTTGATTAATATTGATGATATGGGTAGTACAAGAGTAGATCTACCACGAGATCGTAGAGGCTAAACCCTAAAAGCTAGCCTATGGTATGATTGTTGTATATATCTATTGACTAGCCTGGCCCTGGTTTATATAATGCACCAGAGGCCTAGGATAACAAGAGTCCTAGCCGAATACGCCGGTGGGGGAGGAGTCCTTGTCTTGATCGCCAAGTCTTGTTGATTCTTCCTTGTATGCGGTAGCTGTCCAGACTGGCCCATGAGTATACGGCCATGGGGGTCCTCGGCCCAATCCAACTGATCGGGAGACGACGCGTTGAGTACCCCCTAGTCCAGGACACCGTCAAGGGGTAATGCCTTTTCTCCTAAGCGGGAGATAAAGCGGCTTAGAGCCACCACGCATCCTGTCAGTTTTTGTATTTGTTTGAGGTCCTTTGGGGTATCCAATTGTGACAGAGCTCGGATCTTGGCTGGGTTTGCTTCAATTCCTCTACCGGATACGATGAAGCCCAAGAGCTTTCCGGCTGGTACGCCGAAAACGCATTTTTCTGGGTTGAGCTTAATGTCATATGTTCGGAGATTGTCGAACGTGAGCCTCAAGTCGTCTACTAGAGTATCGACGTGTTTTGTTTTGACGACCACGTCATCTACGTATGCTTCAACTGTTTTGCCAATCTGGTTGGCCAGACATGTCTGAATCATGCGCTGATATGTTGCGCCGGCGTTTTTGAGCCCGAAGGGCATCGTGTTGAAGCAGAATGGGCCGTACGGGGTGATGAATGCCGTTGCGGCTTGGTCTGACTCTGCCATCTTGATTTGATGGTAGCGAGAGTATGCATCAAGGAAACACAATGAGTCGTGTCCTACGGTGGCGTCGATGGTTTGATCAATTCAGGGGAGTGGGAAAGGGTCCTTTGGACATGCCTTGTTTAGGTCTTTGAAATCGACACATAGACGCCAAGATTTGTCCTTCTTTGGTACCATCACCAGGTTTGCTAGCCAGTCCGGATGTTTTATGTCTCAGATGAATCCGGCTTCCAGCAGTTTTGCTAGCTCCTCTCCCATGGCTTGCCTCTTGGGTTCGGAAAAACACCGTAGAGTCTGCTTGACGGGTTTAAACCCTTTTAGGATGTTCAGGCTGTGCTCAGCCAGCCTGCGTGGGATTCCTGGCATATCTGAGGGGTGCCAGGCGAAAATGTCCCAATTTTCTCGCAGGAAGTCTCTGAGTGCGGCGTCTACATCGGGTTTTAGTTGTGCCCCAATGGAGGACGTTTTTGTAGGGTCCGTTGGATGGACTTGGAATTTGACTATTTCATCTGCTGGTTTGAAAGAGGTGGACTTGGATCTCTTGTCTAGTATCACATCGTCCCTGTCCACCGTCGAGCGTAACGCAGTTAGTTCCTCGGCCGCTAGGGCCTCGGATAGTGCCTCCAGGGCCAGTGCGGCTGTCTTGTTTTCAGCGTGGAGCGCTATGTCCGGATCACTTGCGAGAGTGATGATTTCGTTGGGTCCAGGAATTTTGAGCTTCATGTACCCGTAATGGGTATGGCTTGGAAAATTGTAAATGCTTCTTGCCCTAGCTTAGCGTGGTATCCGCTGCTGAACGGGGCCACTTGAAACATGACCTCCTCGGATATGTAATTATCCGGCATGCCGAACACCACATCCAGTGTGATTTTTCCTGAACAGCGTGCTTCCCGGCTTGGAATTATTCCTCTAAAATTTGTGTTGCTTCGCTCAATGCGGCTCCAGTCAATTTCCATTTTTCGCAGGGTTTCCTCGTAAATGAGGTTGAGTCCGCTGCCGCCGTCCATGAGTACCTTTGTAAGTCGGAAGCCGTCCACTATCGGACTGAGGACCAATGCAGCTGGTGCTCGGGCTGTCCGGAATTTAGGTTCGTCACTGGCATCAAATGTGATAGCCGTGTCACTCCATGGGTTTATCTTTGCTACTTGGTAGACTTCAGCAAGGTTGCGGAGCGTTCGTTTCCTTGCATTGTTTGATGTGAAGGTCTCAAAGACTGTCGACACCGTACTGGGGAGGTATTCTTTGGGTGTTGGAGTTAAAAGTTCCTCGCCACTTCGGGCCACCTGTTGTAGTATCCAACATGCTCTAAGGCTGTGCGTTGGTGTGGCTTCCCCTGAATTATGAATTTTACAGGGTCCATTGAGCCATCCTTCCAGTATGGTCCCATACCCTATAGAGGGTTTTTGTTTTTGATGTTTGGCTCAGATGCCTGGCGGTGATGCGCCCTTTTGTTTCGGACTGGTGTTGTATTCGGGGCCGGATTGTCCCAGAATTCATCTTCGGTTTTCTGAACGCTTTCAGTCGCACAGTACTTTCATACTATGGATGTCAAGTCGGCGAATCGTGTAATTTCGCGGAGACTTATGGCGTTGAGGATTCCGATGTCCGTGCAGTTGTTAAAGAAGAGTGAAATTGCTTCTTTCTCGCGGCAGTCCTTTATCCTGTTCATAACCAGGAGGAATCTGGCCCAGTAGTGGTGTACTGTTTCTTCGGGCTCTTGCCGTATTAGGGATAAATCCCGTATAGTTGGGTGGGCGGGTGGAATGAAATCCGGAACTCTGCCCGATGTAAGATTCAGGGGCCAAGCGGTTTCCGAATTCGGAAGCTTGCTTTCTTGGATATTATTCAATGAATCGGGCCTGCTGCCTGACTTTAGGTTCAGGGTTTGGGCGACATCCTCCCCTCCGCGGGTATCCGGCTTGGAGGTATCAGGAATCTGGACACATCTGGTCCTTAGGGCGGGCGAAGACTCGCCGCATTGCTCTTCCACCACTTCGACGTGATGGGTGATCTGGGGAGAGTCAATCTCTCTCTGATCGGGTTTAAGCCCAATCTGGTCGTAATCAGTAGCGACTCCCAGGGCCGCGATGCGATCCAAGAGCTCGTTCAGAGAGAGGAGCTCCATCGGATCTAACTGCTCGGCAAGCTCCGAGCGGACGTGAAGATTGCTTTCGATGGCCTGAGAGGTCATCGTCGGCGCGGCGGCCGGACAGGCGATCATCAAAAACCTGCCTAGCCAGAGAGTTTGGCCGACAGCCAAAGCTCCTTTAGCAACTACGCCATCTTTAAAGACGGGATGCGGCATCCTTCCTGATGGTGACGACACAGCGGAACTTTCAATGAAAGCACCAATGTCGGTGTCAAAACCGGCGGATCTCGGGTAGGGGGTCCCGAACTGTGTGTCTAGGCGGATGGTAACAGGAGACAAGGGACACGATGTTTTTACCCAGGTTCGGGCCCTCTCGATGGAGGTAAAACCCTACTCCTGCTTGATTAATATTGATGATATGGGTAGTACAAGAGTAGATCTACCACGAGATCGAAGTGGCTAAACCCTAGAAGCTAGCCTATGGTATGATTGTTTTTCGTCCTACGGACTAAAACTCTCTGGTTTATATAGACACCGGAGAGGGCTAGGGTTACACAGAGTCGGTTACAATGGGAGGAGATCTTCATATCGTATCGCCAAGCTTGCCTTCCACGCCAAGGAAAGTCCCATCCAAACACGGGACGGAGTCTTCAATCTTGTATCTTCATAGTCCAGGAGTCCGGCCAAAGGTCTTAGTCCGGCCATCCGGACACCCCCTAATCCAGGACTCCCTCACAAGGGCTCTTCGTTTAATCTCATTGTATATTCAGACTCTGACTATGCTGGCGATCGTGTGGACCACAAGTCAATGTCAGGCACATGCCATTTCCTCGGACGATCTTTGGTCTATTGGTCCTCGAAGAAACAGAACTGCGTATCACTCTCCACTGCAGAAGCTGAGTACATTGCTGCTGGATCGTGCTGTGCTCAATTACTATGGATGAAGCAAACACTCAAGGACTGGCATCAATGTGAAGAATGTGCCTCTCTACTGCGACAATAAGAGTGCTATCAAGATTGCTCATAACCCAGTTCAGCACTCGAAGACAAAGCACATCCAGATTCGTCATCATTTTCTTTGTGATCATGTGTTGAAGGGAGACATCTCCATCGACCACGCAAGCACTGAAGACCAGCTGGCCGATATCTTCACTAAGCCCTTGGATGAGAAGAGATTTAGCAAGTTGCGGTGTGAGCTAAATATCCTAGAATCTTCGAATGTTCTCTGAAAAGGACACACATCCTAACACTAATGCTGACTTGATGACTTAGATGTGCAACACACAAAGTAACATTTTTCTTCAATAAATGAAGACTAACCCTCTAAGTGTGAAGAAATTAATGAAGAAATTGATTCTTAGAGCCCTACGACAATTGTATGCGGTGTCTGAAATCAGCTTTCTTATACGGTGGGTGTCGTGGGAACGCTTCCGACAATAATAAGGTATAGGGTAACGGAGCATGATCTATCGAGATGCATATGGGTGACAAGGTGGTTTTAGCAAGTTCGGGCCTCTCAAAGTGGAGATAACAACCCTACGTCTCGTGCTCCGGAGAGGCTTTGTTTTATCTGAGTATATATCCGGAGATTACAATGTGTGTGTGTGTGAGAGAGGAACGAATCCCCATGCCTGAGCTAAGTCTTATGAGACTAATGGTGAAAAGAGAGAGAGAGGTGGAAGAAAAGAGCCCCCAAGTCTAGTGGTGGGGGGTGGCTTATATAGAGTGCGCCACCCCCTCACCTCCTATGTTACAAAGTGGAGCATCAATGCCATAATGCCTGCCCACAAAAAAACCGTCATGCTGACTATTGGTCTTCGCATATCCGAGTGAGTTACATGGCCGAGTGGAATGAGCTCGTCGAGTGGAGTGCCGTGCTCCGAGTGGTTGTTGCTGTCCAAGTGACTTTCAAGTTGTGGTACATCTGGATGGCGATCTGGCCCAGGGGCCCAGTACAAAGTGTACGATGTCCATGGGTAGGGTCTTTAGGTCAGGCCTGTTACCCTACCCTTAATACATGTCCTCGTCATTAGCCCCCGAATCGGTCGAGGTTGAGCGGGTCGAGTTGAGGTGTATTCCCAGACGAGTCGAGTGCTACAGAGGCACTTATGAACTTCCTCTGGTCACCGGGCAGTCTTATCTCTGCGTGTTGCCTTGACGGATTCCAGACTGCATGGTGTCCGAATGAAATGAGCTCAAACGGGTCCGCGGAGGAGCGTTGAACTCACCTTATAGCAAATTTTTTGGATTGATTTGGAGCTGGTCCTGCATCGAGTAACTGATTACTCGGAATTTCTTCACGCCTGGAACGTGTCTTTTTTTGTTGTTTGGCCGTCACTCGGACCGGGCGGACCGTTCTGAGTGGATACCATTCTAGTGGGGGCATGCTGAGTGCACCCACTGGGTGTAGTCCCCGAGGCTGCCGTCGACTGCGGGCAGTCGACGGGAGTCTTAGAGCCTGTCTTTTTTGTTGTTGTTCATCACTCGGACTGGTCAGGCCATACCAAGTGGAGATTACTCCAGTGGGGGCACGCTTAATGCACCCACTGGGTGTAGTCCCTAAGACCGCCATCGACTGCGGGCAGTCGGCGGGGGTCTGAGAGAATTAAAACTCTTTTTAGCTGGTACTGATCGAACTTGTTCTTCTCTCGGGTTGGTTTCTGTTTGCTTGATATAGCTTCTGAAGAGGAATCAGCAGCCAACCAATTGGACGATCCTTGAGCAGCATTGATCAGCTCATCAGCAAGGCCCTCAGCAATGGTCTTGACGTTCCTGTCTCAGCTCACCAGCAAGGCACTCTGCAATGGTGTTGACATTCCTGTCAGCCGTCTGCTTTGGGTCGCAGTCAACCCGCACCATTCGGCGGGGCCGGTCAACTCATCAACGAGGTATTCAGTAGTGGTCTTGATGTTCCTGAGTGTGGCTCGCCTTGGCGACACACTCAATCTCGTCCTTCTTCTTGATGGTACAACTCTGAGGTGGTGGTCGTGGCTGACCCGCACTTTGCTAAGCCCCCGAGTGGGAGGATTGCTCACCACTCGGTAAGATTTTTCAAACTTAGGCGAGTACTGGACTGCATCTAAGCCTCCGAGTGGGAGGATCGCTCACCACTCGGTAGGATTTGTTAAACTTAGGCGAGTATTGGACTGCAGCTAAGCCCCCGAGTGGGAGGATCGCTCACCACTCGGTAGGGTTTTTCAAACTTAGGCGAGTACTGGACTGCTGCTAAGCCCCCGAGTGGGAGGATTGCTCACCACTCGGTAGGATTTTTCAAACTTAGGCGAGTACTGGACTGCAGCTAAGCCCCCGAGTGGGAGGATTGCTCACCACTCGGTAGGATTTTTT
>NC_041381.1:187927277-187928950 GCF_002162155.2 Triticum dicoccoides
GGCGCATGGAGCACCCGAGTGGTGAAGACGTGCACAACTGAGTGGCAATGCGTGGAGCGGCAGAGTCATGATGAGGAGCACAACCGAGTGGCGGCGCGCGGGTCGGCCGAGTGGTGAAGGCATGCACAACCGAGAGGTGACGCGCGAAGTGATTGAGTGGTGAAGACGTGCACAACCGAGTAGCGATGTGCGGGACGACCGAGTGGTGATGACGTGCACAATGGAGAGGCTCCGCGTGAGGCGGTCGAGTGAGGATGCACAAGGTGGCCAAGTGAAGGACTACGTGTCCAGCCAAGTGGCGACGCGCGGGGTGGCCGAGTGACGAAGCGTGGGGCAGCCGAGTGAAAGATTGCATGTCCAGCCAAGTGGCTGAAATGGTCTTCGAAGGAGTTAGCTAGATGCTTTCGAAGCTAATGTAGCGACGATGTCGGTGTAGTGTGGTTGCGATGTAACAAGACCGGCATGACAACTGATTCTGAGTAGGAATGAAGATGGCGCGTAGAGTGTTTGTGTGATTATAAAAACTTGTCAAAGTGGCAGATCGAATGCACTTGTTGAAGTGAAGGATCTGACTGGTGATGAAGTACTCGACGACTCAGGAGATTGTCATTCCAAATGAGATGGAGCCCCCGAGTGCGGCGTAGCCTCCGAGCGTACTACAGGCTTCGACAACAGACATGCCGGAATATGAGAAATATAGTTTTGAATGGATGATTTGCAATTCATCGAGTCGGACTCAGGTAAAGATGAGGAAAAGCTTCCGAGTGATGCTCGAAAGAGGAAAACTCGCAAAAGAGTGCAGTGTGAAGTTTAATTATAAAAGGGACTTATCTGTCTCATGCCTGACGAGGTCTATATCATTGATACGATGAAGAGGATTCCACAGAGGGGTTGGCTGGATGTGTTTGAAGTCAATAGATAGACAAGGTCGATGTTGTGGTGCGTCGGGACCAGTATGGTGACTGAGTCCGAGCAGCGATGAATTTCACGCATAGGGCCATCGAGTGATTGCGTAACTTGTGTAAAAAATGGCACAAGCCAACGAAATAATTTCTCGAGGAAATTTGATGTGTGCTGAAATAAATTGTGTGAATAACACCCATAGGCACCCATTGGGAGTGCAAGGGGCTTGCTGGTTAACCAACAAGAGTTTGAAAGAGCGAAGGATCCATTCAAACTTGTCGAAGTGCTGGCTCAAATAAAACGGAAGTGTAGTGTTTCGACTGAGTTGCAGCCCCGGAGGACCGATGTAAACTTGAAATGGAGAAAGACACATGGTGTTCATGAACGATGTATGCAAAAAAAATGGAAACTGGACTCGTGAGTCACATAACCAGTACTAAGCAAGTATGTGAAAATAAGCAGCCAAGCGTAGAGGTACACTCGGTGGCGTGGCCTCTGAGTGAATGTGATGTGTGAATTATGGGATACCCGGGAAGACGAAAATAACAGAATGTAAAATGACTTAGTTGTCTGAAGGCGCGCGACTGGCCGAGTGGTGATGAGGCGACCAACCGAGTGGCGAGGAACGGGGCGGCCCAGTGGTGACGAGGTGACCAACCGATGGTGATGCGCGGGGCGGCCGAGTGGTGATGAGGTGACCAACCCAAGGCGACGCGCGGGGCGGCCGAGCGGTGATGAGGTGATCAACTGATGGCGATGCACGGGGCGGC
>NC_041381.1:187929673-187930207 GCF_002162155.2 Triticum dicoccoides
AGAGAGAACTTAGGCGAGTACTGAACTGCAGCTAAGCCCCCGAGTGGGAGGACTGCTCTCCACTCGGTAGGATTTTTTCAAACTTAGGCGAGTGCCTGACTGCAGCTAAGCCCTCAAGAGAGAGAACTTAGGCGAGTACTGGACTGCAGCTAAGCCCCCGAGTGGGAGGACTGCTCTCCACTCGATAGGATTTTTTCAAACTTAGGCGAGTGCCTGACTGCAGCTAAGCCCTCAAGTGAGAGAACTTAGGCGAGTACTGGACTGCAGCTAAGCCACCGAGTGGGAGGACTGCTCTCCACTCGGTAGGATTTTTTCAAACTTAGGCGAAACAGATTCGCAGCTAAGTCACCCACTAGGGGATTTTTCTTACAAGTATAAGCAACAACAATTATTTCAGAAAAAACTGTCAAAATTTGTGTGGTGATGAGGTGACCAACCAATGGCGACGCGCGGGGCGGCCGAGTGGTGATGAGGTGACCAACCGATGGCGACGCGGGGGCGGCCGAGTGGTGATGAGGTGACCAACTGATGGTG
>NC_041381.1:187933188-187967433 GCF_002162155.2 Triticum dicoccoides
CGTCCGAGTGAAGTAGATGCATCCCGCGGAGTGGCGACGCCCGGGGCGTCCGAGTGAAGTAGACTCATCCCGCGGAGTGGCGACATGCGAGGCATCTGAGTGAAGTAGATGTGTCCCGCGGAGTGACGACGCATGGGGCGTTGGAGTGAAGTAGACGTGTCCCGTGTTGTCCTGCGGAGTGGAGACGCGCGAGGCGTCCGAGTGAAGTAGATGCGTCTCGCGGAGTGACGACGCATGAGGCGTTGGAGTGAAGTAGACGTGTCCCGCGGCGTCCCGTGGAGTGGCAACGCCCGAGGTGTCCGAGTGAATTTGGGTCCGTTGCCGAGTGAACTTGAGTCCGTGTCCGAGTGGATTCATCGGTTTGAACTCTTATCGAATCTGGTTCGCAGCTATCCGATTGAAGATCCATCGGGTGACCCTGCAAGTTAGCACTAGCAAATATGGCCATGAAGTTGAAGGCTGGCTAGTCATACGTGCATGCATGCATGAATTAACTGGCGCGGAATCTGTGGAAGCCGTGGAAACGGCCTAGTTCTGGCCGCAGCAATTATGTGGCGTTAGTAACTCCCGTTAATTGGCCGGTTAATAAGGTCATTACCTTAACGAAGCGATCGATCCATGCTTGACGGAATTATGAGACCGACGTTATTTAGACATGCTCTTAATGATTGCCGGTGGAGCCGCGTTACCTGCGTACGTGTGGGAGTTGTCCTTCCGTTCCTTTTTTTCCGTTCGTGCATGGAAGGAGTTGCCCCCACGTCCAACGCATTGAAGGCGTTTCCCCAAGTCCAGAATCTGCATGCAAATGGTGTCAGTGCTAATTAAGTCGAAATTGAAGCATGGAAGGAGAGTTGTGGAGGCAGGCTGGAGTAGAGCTCTGCTGCGGCGGAAACGACCGGTCTGGCCGAAACCAGACGGCGGCCGAGAGGTGACGATGAGGAGGATGAGCAGCTGGCCGCAGTCCAGTCGCGGGCCGGCGCAGCCAAGGGCGAGGCCGGCGCGAGCGCTGGTTGCTGTATTTCACTGAGGAGCCGGGTCGACCGGACCATCGGTAGACGCGTTCAACCGGTCGGGGAACCAGGCCGAGCGTTAGCTGCGGTGCGTGTGTGCGCGCTCGGCGATGGCGTCGCCCATGAGTACGCCAGAAGATGGCGGGCGGACGACGACGCTTCATCGTCCGGGAGCCGAGCCGCCAAGCGGAAGAAAGGGAGGCGTCTCCCTGATCCTTTTGTTTGTACGAATGGTGTGATGACCAGAACTCCAGCAGCTAGTTTATCTGGTGATGGTAGTTGATCCGCTGCCGAAGATTGAAGAAAAAAACATTTGCACCATGGCTCGATAGACGCCATGCCCCACGGTGGGCGCCAACTGTCGTGGGAACGATTCCGACAATAATAAGGTATAGGGTAACGAAGCATGATCTATCGAGATGCATATGGGTGACACGGTGGTTTTAGCGAGTTCGGGCCTCTCACAGTGGAGATAACAACCCTACGTCTCGTGCTCCGGAGAGGCTTTGTTTTATCTGAGTATATATCCGGAGATTACAATGTGTGTGTGTGAGAGAGGAACAGATCCCCATGCCCGAGCTAAGTCCTGAGACTAATGGTGAAAAGAGATAGAGAGGTGGAAGAAAAGAGCCCCCAAGTCTAGTGGTGGGGGGTGGCTTATATAGAGTGCGCCACCCCCTCACCTCCTATGTTACAAAGTGGAGCATCAATGCCATAATGCCTGCCCACAACAAAACCGTCATGCTGACTATTGGTCTTCGCATATCCGAGTTAGTTACATGGCTGAGTGGAATGAGCTCGTCGAGTGGAGTGCCGTGCTCCGAGTGGTTGTTGCCGTCCGAGTGACTTTCAAGTTGCGGTACATCTGGACGGCGATCTGGCCCAGGGGCCCAGTACAAAGTGTACGGTGTCCATGGGTAGGGTCTTTAGGTCAGGCCTGTTACCCTACCCCTAATACATGTCCTCGTCAGTGGGTTACGCCACCAAGCAAAGTTTAAAATCTTTAATTTGAATTTTTCTTCGTTTTTGAAATTCCTCAGTTTTTCAAATTCTTCAACTTTGCATTGTCTTCACTCTTTCCGTGGTTGTTCTTCATTTGAATATATATATATATATATATATATATATATGTGTGTGTGTGTGTGTGTGTGTGTGTGTGTGTGTGTGTGTGTGTGTGTGTGTGTGTGTGTGTGTGTGTGAGTTTATGCCCTCTACAACATTCACTTATTGCTAATTCTTCAAGTTGATTTCTTCTGCTAAGTGAATGTGATCGGACCCTTCCCCTTCTATGCTAAACTCAACCCAGTCTGTTCACAGATTCTTCATGTGCGTTCTATTTGAAACTCATTCAAAATCTTCACTGTGTTCTTGACAGCTGAAGAAATTGCAAACATAACTTTTAACTTATCTTATCTAAATTTTCGGCTTTGCCGCTCAAACCGTTCCGCATCCCACGACAATACTTATCTACTCACCCACGATCCTACATGATTGCCACCTCTCAGTACGTGGGTGACACATGTCAAGCGAATGAGAAGGGCCAGGGGCATGTTCGTCCGATTTCCTCGGGCGTATAGTTTTTCACTCCCACTGTAAATACCCCTGCCTCTTCCTCACTTCGTTTTTACTCCGCTCACTCTCACTCCCGCTCGAGCTTCTCAAACCATAGCGCCGCCGCTACTTCATCGTCGCCAGTGAGGAAGAGCTTTACTACCTCGACCTCGTCGCCATCATACTCGTGCCGGTTGCGGATTTCTTCACTCTGCCACCACCGTAGCCGTCTTCCTCTGCCGAGTTAGGGCGTGGAAGATCTGAACTGAAGAACTTCACATCTACTCTTCCCAGTTCGTCGTGTTCTTCATCAAGGGTAATTAAAAGTTACTTTTACTGCCCTCTTTGATTCATATGTTTTCTTGAAAATCTTCAAAGGTGTTTTTTCTTCAAATCTTCACACACATGAACACCTCACATGTCATCTGGTCTTGATTCGTTTCTCTAAGCGATGATTTTCTTCAAAATTCCTCAGTTGTGTGGATTTTCAATCTGTACAACTCTGGAACCTAAGATTAAGAACTCTTAGTGAAATTCTTCAAGACTCATCTGGTCAAATTCCTCAAACCTATTCTTTGTGAAAATCTTCTGAGAACGCATATGATCTCTCCAAATTCCTCGCAACTATACTCTGTTCACAGGTACTCATGTCCGCTGCTGAATCACTAGGTTCTCATCAACTTAACTCATTTGCAGCGTTCCTCAAAGAAAACTTGCACACCTCTTCAGAAACTTCAGTTGTTCATATTCCTCAGCTGAAGAAAATGGCTGATGGAAAGAAGCCACATAAGAGAGGAAAGAGGCCTGAGGTCATTACTGCTTTCGAAATCCCTGAGGACATATACAAGGATTAGTGCACTCCTGATGAGGCCAAATTTGGCAAGGAGGACAAAAATCAGCGCAAGGTGCGCATACGGAGGATAGAGAGGAGATGGGCACGGGAATGGAGGGAGTACAGATATGTTACTCCCTAGTATATGAAGAAATTTGCACTCAACCCTCCATGCCCAAGATCTCCATTGGCACCTGGCCAATTGGCAGATCCCACCAGCCTCAAGCGCGGTGAGGATTATCCTGATGAATGGGCAAAGCGCCAGGCCAAACTGGCCAAACAAGCAAAGGAAGCAGTGAAGAAATTCAATGAAGACTCTACTGCTGCTGCTACCGCTGCTGAGGCCTCTACTAGTAAGCCGAAGAAGGCGATGCCTAAGAAGCCTGTGCATAAGCCAAGTGCTTCATCCTCAATGCCCTCACTTCCAAGTTCCTCAGAAATGCACTCACGGCCAGATTCTTCAAAGCCCTCACAGCAAATTCCTCAGACTGCTCCTCCTCCTTCAAAGTCCTCAGCTCCTCCAACAAAGTCTTCAGCTGCTCCGACCAAATCCTCTGCACCTGTGCATCTCGCCACGTGCCAAAGGACTACAGCCATCTCAATTGCCTCAGGAGCATCTGCAAGTTCGTCAGCTAGCCCCTCTCTGCTGAAGAAAAAGGCCACTACTGGATGAGGCCTTCGACCAAGTCCTCACAAGAAGCAGGTCGCCTTCCAAGTGCCCTCTGATGATGATGAGGCTGATGATGAAGAACTTGCCGAAATCATCAGAGACAGGCAGGCCAGGGCCGCCAGAGCCAAAGGCAGCAATGTGCCACTGCTATTGGATCCAAAGTTGATCCTCTACTTCATTGACCTATGGCACAAGGACCCTAACACGCCTTTGCCGGAGATGAACCTCACTCCTAGTCAAAGTCATCTTCTGGCTGCCTTCATTGAGGAAGAGAAGTGGAAATTTGAAGAAGACAGAAGACTGAAGAAAGCGCAGTACAAGAAGCAGTGCCACCTCAAGGACAATGTCCTCACCCTTACCCCTGATTAAATTGTTGCCTTGCAAGCTGAGATCAAGCAACTGAGTGATGAATTCAATCGCTACTATGCTGACTGGAAGGGCGCCAAGGTCCGGTTCATCAATCTGACGAAGAAATTCACTTCAAGTGCTGCTACTCTTGTGCACATTGAAGTTACTCCAGCTGAAGCATCTACTCAGCCCACTGAAGAACATGCTAGCACCGCTGATGACAATTAGGCTACTGAAGAAAATGAAAGTACCAGGGCTGATGACTGCATTCTAGCCGCTGAAGAAATTGCCAAGGCATCCACTAGTGGTGCGCCTGAAGAAAGTGAAGAAGTCAGGGAAACTGCATCAGTTGCGCCTGAAGAAACTGCACCAAATTCCTCTGCTCCTCCTGCGCTCACACCAACTCTGACCCTTCCATCTGCATCAGATGCTAAGAAGACCAAGGCTGCAGAGCATGCAGCTGTGAATAAAAGGAAGGCATTAACTTCATCAGATTCTTCAGCTCTGAAGAAGATGAAGCCTTTGACAAGCTCATTTCACAACCCAATTGATGTTGTTCCTGTCTCATTCATGCCATCAAAGGACCTTGTTCCTTTTGGTGAAGATTATGTGATTCCAAACGAATCCGATGAAGAGAATCCTTCTGCTGCTTCGTCAGAGCAGTTGGATGAAGAAATTCAAGTGGATGAAATCCCTTCAACACCAGTTGTCTCCTCGCCTATGCCTCAGTTCACTGCTTAAGAGGCCGGCGTTGAAGAAATGGAAGATGAGGATGTGGACACTGGCTGTACCACACCCGTGCTAAATGATGACTTTTGGGAAAGTCAGCACCCCAACTCTCCAATGTTCACTCCACTTCAAGCAATTCCTCAGTCCCCTGCTGCTACTGAAGTACAAAAGGGATCTGAAGAACCTCATGCAACCCCATCTGTCCATGAAGAAATTCCAGCCACTTGTGCTGAAGAAAATGTAAATGAAGAATTGAACACCCAGGCTGCAGCTGAAGAAGAGCCTCAAATTCCTTAGTCTGTGGATCCTGAGATTGTGATTCCTGAGGTGGTGATGCAATTGACTAACACTCCTCAGCCCAAGCCAAAGGATCCCTTCTCAAAGAAGCAGAAATTCAAGGTTGATGACTTCTTCGTCGAGCATGTGTTCTTCACTGATTTCAACCCTTATGACAATGCTCGTCTTAGAAGGAAGCGCTTCTGGACTGCCAGCCAGGCCAATTTCTATTCTTCTATGCTTTTCAACAAGGACAAAGTCTTCGACCACGAGCATATTCCTCATGTGGACATGGAATCAATGCCTTTCTTCTCTCAAGTCCTCAGTATGCTTCATGATGCAGGCTTGCTCAACTTTTGCTCAGACATAGTTGATTGGAATGAAGAGCTTATTCTTCAGTTCTACACAACGTTGCACATCACAGGTGATGCTGATGATATCAACTCTTGGGTGTTGGACTGGATGACCGAAAACACTCACTATAAGGCACCGGCCTCTGAATTACTTCATGCCCTACCAATCAGTCCTCCACCTGAAGGTGCTCGTTGTTTGTACGAAGAGCTTGAACTCACTGCTCATTACATGCAAGTGCTCATGAAGCCTCTGAAGCCTGGTCAAGCCCCAAGGACCAAATTCCTCATGAAGGAATTTTCATATGTGCCAAGAACCATCTATCGCATTTTGACGTAGACTATAAGTCCTATCAAAGGCCACGACTCATCCGAAGAGGAAATTATTGGCATGATGAAGAATATGCTATTCAACATCATGCATGGCATCCCTATCAATTATCATGATTTCTTCATGAGGACTCTGACAAATGTTGCACTTTCACCATTTGAGCTGAAGCCTTATGCTCCTTGGATTATGAGATTCCTCAGAACAAGGTCTTCACTCAACTACAAAGCTGACTTTCAGAATCACCTCAGCTACTTGCCACCGATTGAAGTCCTCAAGCGGACATATTCCTCAGCTGATGAGAAGGGCAAGGCACCAGCTGTTATCGATGAAGGTATTCGTCCATTGGATGGCCAGTTCCGCAAAGCTGCATCTTATTCCACAAATGATGACTCTACCACCCATGATTCTGCTGCCAATGCATCCAAGCCAAATCCTCAAGCCACTGCTCCTTGTGTGATGATTGACCGTGAGCTGCTTCTTAGTCTTCACCAGAAGGTGGATCAAAACCACAAATGGGTTAAGCGTCAGTTTGGCTCTATTCTTCACAACATGACTTCTACACATAATGCAGTGAAGAAAAACCATTGCTACCTCCATGAGATTTTTGATCGCACCTGGGCTATTCTGTCACATCTCTATGGTGAAGAAGATCTGAAGCAAATGAGCTTCAAGGAATATTTTGACTGGTCTACTCCTCCACCGAAGAAATTTAAGAAGGTCAAGGTTCCTTCCTTGGTCGCCAGTTCATATTCCTCATCACGCGGCACAAACGAGTTTGAAGACTTGGACGACACTATGGCAGGCCCTACAACAACTCAAAACCCCAACAACGCTGGCGCTCCTCCATCTACATGATATTCTTCAGGGGCGTTAGTCCTCATTTTCAACCCTTTTGGTCATTCGATGACAAAGGGGGAGAAATTTGAGTTAGTCTTCAAGCGGGTCTATCTTATATGGGCGTTTTTTTCTCAAGTTACAACTCTCGTTCTTTTGATGACTTTGCTGGATCGAGTTGTAATCTTAAACTCTATGGTGGCCTGATACTTTTGATGAGTTCTTCTGCATGCTTATTCCTCATTAATGTCAATGCACGCATGTTACATCAGTCACCATATTTCATCATGCATTTCAAATTCTTCATATTATATGTCAAATGCGTGTATGAATTACAATATATAGGGGGAGATCTCCATGATTATACTCTTCAAGTGTGCATTGCTTCAAAAGCAAATTCCTCGCTATGCACATCTTCAGGGGGAGTACTTCTATATCTTGCAATCAAATTCCTAAATATCAGTATTTACACTTCATATGTTTATCCCCATTGAAAACTTAACCTATATTGTCATCAATCACCAAAAAGGGGGAGATTGTAAGTGCATCTAGTGCCCCTTAGTGATTTTGGTGTATTGAAGACTTATAGGTTAAGGGACTGATGCGTTTGTGAGTATACACAGGTCTATAAGTCTATGAGGAGTTTGATATTTACAGAGAAAGTCAACCCCTAAAAATGAAGTTCTTCAACTAAAGACTTTGGATTTCTGAAGACTTTTTGAAGACTTTGAAAGTGAAGAAATTGGTGTGACCTTGAAGACTTGGCAATCATTCGAGGAACATGAAGCGTGAAGACTTTTGTTTTTCATAGTTTCATTTTCTCTTTCTTGAGTCATAGGAAACACCGTACTGTTAAAGGGGGTCGAGGAAATACTAAGGAAAAATTTCCATGTGATGCTCAACTCAAAATCCTACACCTACCAATCCCTTCTAGTGAAGCCATTGGAAATCTCATACAGTTCAGTCAAATTTCTTCAGTAATAGAGACGAAGTTCTTCTGGTTGCTGAGGAATTTGTTCTGACTGAGGATTTAGGAATTCGCCAGTGCGGATTGCCTACACAGTGAGGAACATGATAGCCCTGAGGAATTTGAGAGTCAAAATTCCGACCGTTGCTGTGCTATGCGCCAGCTGTCCCAAAATATCTACCCACCTAACGGTCATATCATTGAAGGGCATTTATGTCTTATCATGTCGGGATGCTCCCTAGGCTATAAATAGCCGCCCCCTACAACCACTAGCTGGTTGGCTGCTCCGAGAGAAACTGACACTTGTCATTTGAGAGCATCCCATCCTCCGAGGACTTTGAGCGAAAATCATCAAGTGAGGAAAAACCAAACCCAACACACCTACAACCCAAAGTGATTGAGCATCACTAAAGAGATTGATCCTGCGTGGATCCGACACTTGTTACCTTTGAAGACTATGCTTCTTCCAGACGGTTAGGTGTCATGGTCTAGAGCATCCAAGAGGAATTGTGGATCGCCGAGTGACCTAGTCTGTGAAGGTTTGGAAGTCACCTGAAGACTTACCACGAGTGATTGGGCGAGGTTTGTGTGACCTTAGCTCAAGGAGAATACAGTGAGGTTTGTGTGTCCTCGAGTTTAAATACTCAGCCGCTCCAACCAGATGTACAACTGAGACAACAGTTGGAACTGGTCTACCAAATCATTGTCTTCACCGAGCTTACTGGTTCTATTTCCTCAACTCTTTCATTTCCTCATTTCTATTGTTGTGTGCTTGTTCATATCTATTTGAAGACTTTGACTGAAGACTTTTTCAATTTCCTCAGTTCAATTTCTTCAGTCTGTTGGTCTTCATCCTGTGTTATCCTGTGTTTCCGTTTTATGTACTCTATGCTTGTCTTCATTTCATCATGATGACTATGCTTCTGTTCTATTATGTTTACTTTTAAGTACTTATTCCGCTGCAAGTAGTTCTTCACTAAGGAATTTCCTCACCAGCAAATTCCTCAGTGAAGAACTCATAAAAATCGCCTATTCACCCCCCTCTAGTCGATATAACGCACTTTCAACTATTGAACAAGCGGAGGAACTATTGAATAACATATTGAAAAATTGTGATGATTGGACTCTTCCTGAACCACCACCTAAACCCACTCCAAAGAAGAGGGGTATCTTATATCTCAGTCCTTAAGATATGCAAGAGGCAAAGAAAAGTATGAAGGAAAAAGGTATTAAAGCAAAGGATGTTAAAAACTTACCTCCTATTGAAGAAATACATGGACTTGATGCACCACCACCGAAGGTGGTAGAGGTAAATTCTTTAATGAAATTTGATGGAAGTGATATCCCTTACAATAAACATCCCAGTCAATGCCTTTATGAGTTTGACAACTACATTAGGAAACAAGATCACTTTAATGAAAATGTTATGAAACAATTGAAATCTAATTCTAATATGATTGCTCGCTTGAGTGACTTGTTATTTAGAATTACTAATGATGTAAGAGCTGTAGGAAAACATGCTTCTATGGTTCAAACTCAACTAGAACAAGTTGTTAAATCTCAGGGAGAGTTGCTTAGTGAAATGAATAATAATATGAATGACTTTGTTGTTAAAGTAGCAACTAGAGGAGGTAAAATGACTCAGGAACCACTTTATCCAGAGGGACACCCTAAAAGAATTGAACAAGATTCTCAGAGAATCAACACTAATGCACCTAGTCCTTCTAAA
Source organism: Triticum dicoccoides (assembly GCF_002162155.2). Lineage (NCBI taxonomy): Eukaryota > Viridiplantae > Streptophyta > Magnoliopsida > Poales > Poaceae > Triticum > Triticum dicoccoides. Next base: position 187,942,816 of record NC_041381.1, read on the forward strand.
AAGAAGAAGAAAAAGAAAAATGACAGGACTTTGCATACCTCTAATGAACCTGAAGTAGAAAAACTTCCTGATAATACTAATGATGTTTCTATTTGTGATGCTGAAACTCAATCTGGTAATGAACATTTCTAGTGATAATGAAAAGTATTAAGATGATGTTTGTGAAGACACTCAACCAGACAATGATAAACAACCAGATAATGAAGTTGAAATAGAACCAACTGTTGATCTTGATAGCACACAACCTAAAAATAAAAGATATGATAAGAGAGACTTTGTTGCTAGAAAACATGGAAGAGAAAGAGAACCATGGGTTAAAAACCCATGCCCTTTCCACCAAAATCAACTAAGAAAAAGGATGATGAAGAATTTGAACGTTTTGCTGAACTACTTAGGCCAGTCTTTTTGCGCACTCACTTGACTGACATTTTAAAGATGGCCCCTTATGCAAAATATATGAAAGACATCATCACTAATATGAGAAAAATACCTGAATTTGAAATCTCCACCATGCTTGCTGATTATTCTTTTAAGGGTGGAGTACCTAAAAAACTTGGAGATCTAGGAATACCAACTATACCTTGCTCCATCAAAAGAAACTATGTTAAAACCGCTTTGTGTGATCTATGAGCTGGCGTTAGTGTTATGACTTTATCCTTATATAAAAGACTTCATTTGAATAAACTCACACCTACTGAAATATCTTTGGAAATGTCTGACAAATCAATTGCCATACCTATCGGTATTTGTGAGGATGTGTCCGTTGTTGTTGCGAATGTTACTATCTTAACTGTCTTTGTTATACTTGAGATGCCCGAGGACGATAACATGTTCATTATCCTTGGTAGACCCTTTTTGAATACTACAGGGGTTGTTATTGATTGCAACAAAAGCAAGGTCACTTTTCATAACAATGGTAATGAACATACGGTGCACTTTCCGAAGAAACATTTCCAAGTGAATGGTACTAATGTCATTGAAAAATCTCCGACACTCACTATTGGAAGTTTTCAACTACCTCTACCTACTACCAAAAAGAAATATGAAATGCTTATTGTTGGGGACATGCATATCCCCGTCGAGGTAACTTAGTGTTTTACGAAAGTACTTAGATTTCATGCTAATCGAAGGTGGTTGTTAATAAGACTTGATCAACCTTATTAATGGATCATTTTTAGAGGTATGAAGCTGATGAATCTAGTAAGCACAACCTTCTTCTCCCGATTTTTATTTTCTGTTTTTCTTAGTTAAATAAAATAAAATTCCAAGCTTTTTATGTTTTATGAATTTCTCGTTCAATAAAAAATGACCATAAAATAAAAGTTCTCAAAATGCCCTAAAAATTTAATGCGATATTTTAAATATTTTTGAATTTTCGGTACAAATAAAATCAGGGGGTGCACCAGGTGGGCACAACCCACCTGGGTGCGCCAGCATCCCCAGGCACGCCCTGGTGGGTTGTGGTTCCCACGTGTGTCCCCTCACTTATCTCTTTAGCCCATGTCATCTCCTACCTCTAGAAAAAAATCACCATTGCTCTCTCTCTCTCTCTCTCTCTCGTGTTCTTGCTCTCGAACCCGCGGATTTCGATCTCTTTACTTGAAGCTCTATTTTGAAACTGTTTTGGGGGATTGCTACTTGGTATGTGACTCCATTGCCCCAATTAGTTTTTGCTTTAGTAGATTATAATTTGAATAATTAGCTACTCTTGGTGCTGCTGTAGATGAGCTTGCATGTTGAATTCTTAGAGTTCTAAGTGGTTTGAGTGCTTAATATAGCCTCTATGCATCCTTATGAGTAGTTGCTATCAATCTTGTGAAGTTTTGTTGACAAAAATTTTGTGTCCCAAATTTTTTCAGAAATTGTTTGCAAATAAAAATGCAATTCTTTAGGAGTTCTTCGAGGAGGAAGTCTTTGGACGAATCATCTAGTACTGTCTCGGTACGTCGGTCTTATGTTGAACCAAGTGCAAGTTCAATACGAGACACCGCTATCAAATCATGCCTATGGCCATGCGACGATTTCATGGTGATTGCAGGTATTAAAGAAGAATTTGATAAATATGTTTACAACATCGAGCTCGGTCCCTACATTGAAGATAAGTGCAACCAACATCTCAGCCTCACAGAATTGTTTACTAAAGAATTTAAATTTCATCCTCATGAGTCTAGAGTTTCGTTTAAACTTTATGACTATCCATTTACCATGCCTCAAGAAGTGTTTTGTGGTATTTGTAAAATTCCATTTTGTGGTTTGCTGGACAAGCCACCAAGATCTGAGTATGAGTCATTTTTGATTAATCTTTGCTATGGTGAGGATAGAGGAGTGACACAAGGTAGAATAAAAAGTATTCATTTCCCATCAACGCAATATTTTGCACCCTTTAATGGCAAATGCATCATAGGCAAGCAAGATTGTAGTACACTATGTGCTCCTGACTTGAGCCTCATACACACTGCTTTTATCAGTATAAATGCTATAACGTTGGAGCGATTGTTGCATGCAGATTGCAACACAACGCTAGTAGTGGTTATTTTTATGGTGGGATTTATGTTTCTCGTTTAGCTAAGGAGGTAGGTGTTACACCTCTGCCTTATGATCCCATCTTGCCTACTCAGTACTTAGACTTTGATGCAATGAAACGCCATGATTTTCTTAAGGGCAAAATCACTGGTTATACTTATAACTTGAGGTTCAATAAAGAAACCATTATGCGTATTGCTTTGCCTGTGCCCGCTTTCTTTGATTTTGACAACAAAAGAAGACATTATGTTCTTGGGAGAGAGGCCGACGCGTACAAGGCGGATATTGATACGTATCCAACGTATCTATAATTTTTGACTGTTCCATGCTATTATATTACCCGTTTTGGATGTTTATGGGCTTTACTTTACACTTTTATATCATTTTTGGGACTAACCTACTAACCGGAGGCCCAGCCCGAATTGCTGTTTTTTTTGCCTATTTCAGTGTTTCAAAGAAAAGGAATATCAAACGGAGTCCAAACGGAATGAAACCTTTGGGAGCGATCTTTTTGGAACAAACGCAATCCAGGAGACTTGGAGTGGACGTCAAGCTGCAGACGAGGCGGCCACGAGGGTGCCCGGCGCGCCCTAAGGGGGTGTGCGCACTCCCACCCTCATGGGCCCCTCGTGGCTCCACCGACGTACTTCCTTCGCCTATATATACTCCCGTACCCTAAAAACATCCAGGAGTACTCTCTCTCTCTCTCTCTCTCTCTCTCTCTCTCTCTCTCTCTCTCTCTCTCGTGTTCTTGCTCTTGAACCCGCGGATTTCGATCTCTTTACTTGAAGCTCTATTTCAAAACTGTTTTGGGGGATTGCTACTTGGTATGTGACTCCATTGCTCCAATTAGTTTTTGCTTTAGTAGATTATAATTTGAATAATTAGCTACTCTTGGTGCTGCTGTAGATGAGCTTGCATGTTGAATTCTTAGAGTTCTAAGTGGTTTGAGTGCTTAATATAGCCTCTATGCATCCTTATGAGTAGTTGCTATCAATCTTGTGAAGTATTGTTGACAAAAAATTTGTGTCCCAATTTTTTTCAGAAATTGTTTGCAAATAAAAATGCAATTCTTTAGGAGTTCTTTGAGGAGGAAGTATTTGGAGGAATCATCTAGTACTGTCTCAATACGTCAGCCTTATGTTGAACCAAGTGCAAGTTCAATACGAGACACCGCTATCAAATCATGCCTATGGCCGTGCGATGATTTCATGGTGATTGCAGGTATTAAAGAAGAATTTGAGAAATATGTTCACAACATCGAGCTCGGTCCCTACATTGAAGATAAGTGCAACCAACATCTCATCCTCACAGAATTGTTTACTAAAGAATTTAAATTTCATCCTCATGAGTCTGGAGTTTCATTTAAACTTTATGACTGTCCATTTACCATGCCTCTAGAAGTGTTTTGTGGTATTTGTAAAATTCCATTTTGGGGTTCGCTGGACAAGCCACCAAGATCTGAGTATGAGTCATTTTTTATTAATCTTTGCTATGGTGAGGATAGAGGAGTGACACAAGGTAGAATAAAAAGTATTCATTTCCCATCAACGCAATATTTTGCACCCTTTAATGGCAAATGCATCATAGACAAGCAAGATTGTAGTACACTATGTTCTCCTGACTTGAGCCTCATACACACTGCTCTTATCGGTATAAATGCTATAACCTTAGAGCTATTGTTGCATGCAGATTGCAACACAACGCTAGTAGTGGTTATTTTTATGGTGGGATTTATGTTTCTCGTTTAGCTAAGGAGGTAGGTGTTACACCTCTGCCTTATGATCCCATCTTGCCTACTCAGTACTTAGACTTTGATGCCATGAAACACCATGATTTTCTTAAGGGAAAAATCACTGGTTATACTTATAACTTGAGGTTCAATAAAGAAACCATTATGCATATTGCTTTGCCTGTGCCTACTTTCTTTGATTTTGACAGCAAAAGAAGACATTATGTCCTTGAGAGAGAGGCCGACGCGTACAAGGCGGAGATTGATACGTATCCAACGTATCTATAATTTTTGATTGTTCCATGCTATTATATTACCCGTTTTGGATGTTTATGGGCTTTACTTTACACTTTTATATCATTTTTGGGACTAACCTACTAACCGGAGGCCCAGCCCGAATTGCTGTTTTTTTGCCTATTTCAGTGTTTCAAAGAAAAGGAATATCAAACAAAGTCCAAACGGAATGAAACCTTCGGGAGCGATCTTTTCGGAACAAACGCAATCCAGGAGACTTGGAGTGGACGTCAAGCTGCAGACGAGGCGGCCACGAGGGTGCCCGGCGCGCCCCCACCCTCATGGGCCCCTCGTGGCTCCACCGACGTACTTCCTTCGCCTATATATACTCCCGTACCCTGAAAACATCCAGGAGCACCACGAAAAACTATTTCCACCGCCGCAACCTTATATATCCATGAGATCCCATCTTGGATCCTTTGTCGGTGCTCCACCGGAGGGGGAATCGACCATGGAGGGCCTCTACATCATCTCCAAGGCCTATTTGATGAGTTGTGAGTAGTTTACCACAGACCTTCGGGTCCATAGTTATTAGCTAGATGGCTTATTCTCTCTCTTTGAATCTCAATACAAAGTTCTCCTCGATCTTCTTGGAGATCTATTCGATGTAACTCTTTTTGTGGTGTGTTTGTCGAGATCCGATGAATTGTGAGTTTATGATCAAGTTTATCTATGAGAAGTATTTGAATCTCCTCTAAATTCTTTTATGTGTGATTGGTTATCTTTGCAAGTCACTTGAATTATCAGTTTGGTTTGGCCTACTAGATTGATCTTTCTTGCAATGGGAGAAGTGCTTAGCTTTGGTTTCAATCTTGCGGTGTCCTTTCCCAGTGACAGCAGGGGCAGCAAGGCACGTATTGTATTGTTGCCATCGAGGATAAAAAGATGGGGTTTATATCATATTGCATAAGTTTATCCCTCTACATCATGCCATCTTTCTTAATGTGTTACTCTGTTCTTATGAACTTAATACTCTAGATGCAGGCAGGAGTCGGTCGATGTGTGGAGTAATAGTAGTAGATGCAAAATTGTTTCGATCTACTTGTCATGGACGTGATGCCTATATACATGATCATGCCTAGATACTCTCATAACTATGCACTTTTCTATCAATTGCTCGATAGTAATTTGTTCACCCACCGTAATACTTATGCTATCTTGAGAGAAGCCATTAGTGAAACCTATGGCCCCCAGGTCTATCTTTTATCATATAAGTTTCTGATCTACTTTTATTTGCAATCTTTACTTTCCAATCTATATCATAAAAATACCAAAAATATTTATCTTATCTTATTATCTCTATCAGATCTCACTTTCGCAAGTTACCGTGAAGGGATTGGCAACCCATTTATCGCGTTGGTTGTGAGGTCCTTGTTTGTTTGTGTAGGTGCGTGGGACTTTTGAGGAGCCTCCTACTGGATTGATACCTTGGTTCTCAAAAACTGAGGGAAATACTTATGCTACTTTGCTGCATCACCCTTTCCTCTTCAAGGGAAAACCAACGCAGTGCTCAAGAGGTAGCAGAGATCGAGGCAGCCCAGCGAGCTGAGGAGGCTGCACCAAGAGCCTCCGTGAGCTATCACTCTGACTATTATGCAGGCCGTGGATGGTGATTACCAAGCTAGGCCAAAAGCCTAAGCTTGGGGGAATACGTATTTCCACCGTCATTACATTCATGTTCACACATTTTATTGCAGTTGTCATTGTTCACACCTTTTCATTTATTATCCATGCCAGATTTGTTTTCTTGCTTTCTTATGTGTGTTTGAAAAACTTTGAGAAAATCCCAAAAAATGTTTCTTGCTTCTTTTCGGTTTCTCTTTCTAGTTTAGTTAGTAGTATTAAAAAGAAAACCCAAAAAGATTTCCTTGTTCTTCTTTTGCTTGTTGGGAGCTTTCCCGTGTAAATAGTTTTTCTCATTTTTCTTTTTCTTTTTCTTTAATTTGCTTTCTTCAAGAAAAATTAAAAACTCCAAAAATATTTCAGTGTGTTTCTCTGAAATTCTTTTCTTTTTATTGAGTCATACCAATGAGAAGACCACGATAAAATATTGAGTGGCTCTCATATGCATTGATATTGATCTAACAAAGAGCCCATATTACCTTTGTCACATCCCTAGCCTTGCTATGCACTTGGACTAGCTTGGTTGTTGCATCATGTCTGAAATGGGGATTGCTCAAACCCTAGCACCAGATCAAATCAACTAGGTTCAAATAAAAATATTCTCAATGAACCCAAAATGCCTTCAGAAAAGTTCATCATTTTTGGATTAGTCTAGAACCTCTCCCAAAAATGGTGCACATTTTTCTAGGCCATTCTGAATTTTTGAATTAAATCATTACTTATTTGCTTTTGGGCATTTAAATACTATAAAATATTTTAAATGCTCAAATAATCCCAAACTGAAATTTTTACTATAGGATATATTTCTAACAGTGGTCATGAGCAGTTGCATGAATTTTGGGATTGATTTAGTATTTTTAATAAAGCCACAAAGCTACAGAAAAATAGAAAACAGGAAAAGAGAGAGAGAGAGAGAGATTTTACCTGCTGTGCAGCCCACCTGGCCAGGCCACCTGGCGGCCCAGTTGGCCAGCCCAGCCAACTGGCCCAGCCCACCTCCTCCTGTCGTCTTCCTCCCCTCGCCCCGAAGCAGCTCGGTGGCGAGCGCTGGCGATGCCGTGGCCTCCTCCCTGCCTGCCTCACGCCCTCGAGGCCCTTCCAGCGCCACGGAGATGGCCACGCCCCCCTGGACCCCTCGACCTTTTTCCTTACTCCCTGGTTCTCTCTCCCTCTCTGGTTCTCTCTTCGCAGCCGCCCGAGAGCGACCGCCGCCGCCGTTTGCCGCCACCATGCCCAGAGCCACCCCCTCACCTTCCGCCATGCCCCAAGGCTCCGCCTCGACTCCACGGAGCTCCAAGACGAAGGACGCGCCTGCAGGATGCTCGAAGCGATGCCATCTTCATCACCTTCGTCACCGGCCGCCGGAGATCCCTCTCGCCGCCCCGCTCGCTCCGGTGCTTCCCCGAGCTCGCCGATGCCATCGCTGCACCCGCCGTGAGCTCCTCTGTCGTTTCCCCCTCTCCCCTGACTTGTTTTCTTCCTCTAACACCGATACCCGTCGGAGCCGAGAGCTCTTCGCCGCCGGCCATGTCGCCGCCGTAGCCACCGTTGCCTAGAGCTGCAACCGAGCACGCAGCCGTGCTTAGTGCACCCCTAGGAGGCCATAGCACCCATCCGCACCCTCTGCTGTGCTCCCTAACACAGACCCCAAGCTTGCCCGAACTCCGGCCGCCGCCGTGATCTCGACTCCGGCGAGTACAGCACACCCCGCCCGCTCCTTCCTGCTCCGTTGGATGCGGAAGAGCACGGGCTCCCTTCTAGTGGTCTCCCCGCCCCTAAACGCAGCCCCTAGCGCCGCCCAGTAGCAGCTCCGCCGCGTGGAATGGTCGCCGCCGGCCAAACTCCAGCGAGCCGACGTGGCTCCGTCATTAGGAGCTAACCCAGCTAACTAAACAACCTACAGCCACTGACAGTGGGCCCCACCCCTGGTCAAACCCGAGTCAGTGCTGGGTTTCACCGGGATTAGTTCCTATGTCACTGACGTGTGGACCCCGCACGTCAGGTTTGACCTGGACCTGGCCGTTGACTCACTGACGTCACGCCGGCGTCAGGCTGACGCAGTTAATTCTTTCTGGATTTAAATTTAATTCAGGAAATTTCAGAAAATACCCCAAACTTCTAAAAATCATATAAATTCAACCGTAACTCCAAATTAAATAATTTATATATGAAAAATGATCAGAAAAATCCAATCTATCCATCTGTATCATTTTCATGCATGTTAAAACAACTTATAGCTGCTGTTTAGGACAATTCAATTAAATGGCATTTAGGAAATCACATATGGAGTTTGAATTTGAATCTTGGATTCAAACCAACTTCATTTAATCTGGTTTTAGTTGCATTAGCACAAACCACATCATATTGCCATGTCACATTAATGCATCATATTGTTGCATTGCATTGATTGTGTTTCTTCTTTGTTTGTCGGTGCTTGTCCCCTCTCAGTAGACGTGTACCGACGATGTGATCGATGACACCGATGAAGAACTATACTATCTTCAGAAGTGCCAGGCAAGCAAAACCTCCTTGTTCATTCCGATACAATCCCACTCTCTCGCTCCTGCTCTCTTTTACTGCATTAGGACAACATCGATTCAACTATTACATGCTGCGGTAGTTGAACCCGTTTATCCTCTGCATGACCTGTCATTGCCACAGTAAATAGATGAAACCCACTAGCATGAGTAGGAGTTGTTTGAGCCCTGATGTGCCTACTCATTCATGCTTGTTTGTCATGCCTGCTACTGCTTAGAGTTGAGTCAGGTCTGATTCATCGGGGATGAATTGGAATGTGGTGAACATGTCCTACTGTTGAGAGCTAAGTGTGTGAACACGATTTGGTAAAGGTAGCGGTGAGAGGCCATGTAGGAGTACATGGTGGGTTGTATCATTGCAGCCGTCCTCAGGAACTGAGCTCTGTGTTTGTGATCCATGAACAGCTACTACCACACATTGGGATCCTTAATTGACTCTCTCGACTTATTAATCAACTCGATCTCTGTCCAGGAGTTGCAACTAGTTTCTGGTGTTTGTAGGTAGTGTTAGTAGTCTACCAAGTGGCACCCGGTACAGGTGGGCTTGGGACAGACTAGGCACAGTGGCACGGTGTACCAAGCGTAGATCCACCCGTCGGGGTGGGCTTGGGAACCCTGCACACATCGTTTGGGGCCGTGAGCGACACCCCGGCCGGATCTCCTTGCGGATGGAACCCGAATAGGCGATAAACCTGGACGAGAGACTTGTGTGGTTAGTCAGGTCGTGGCCGACACCCTCGCTGGGCTTCCGCTTGAAGGTTGCCGAGTACATGTCGTGTAAACGACGGTAAGTGGTGAGAGCGTGTGTGAAGAAGTACACCCCTGCAGGGTTAATATGATCTATTCGAATAGCCGTGTCTGCGGAAAAAGGACTTCTGGGTTGCCTGTACAGTTCATAGACAAGTGAAAGTGGATACTCTAAAATACGCAAGATAAGCGTGAGTGCTATGGATGGCGTTCTCGTAGGGAGACGGGAGCGGATCCATAGTGGTGTATTGATGTGGTGAATATGTGGACTCGTGTGCGCCACCTCAAAAGAGTTACTTGCAGTCGTAGTTCAGGTTAGCCACCGAGTCAAAGCTGGCTTGCTGCAGTTAAACCCCACCACCCCTTTGTTGATACTGATGCATATGTAGATAGATCTGATGTAAGTCTTGCTGGGTACATTTGTACTCACGTTGCTTACTTTATGTTTTTGCAGAGAGACTTCAGTCTCGCTAGTAGTACCGCGTGGACTTCGACGTTTAGCTTGTTACCTCAGCTACGATCTTGTGCCCTCGGCAGGATCTGGTAGATAGTCAGGCTTCTCAGCCTTTTTCATTTGTAGATGTCTGTACTCAGACATGTTAAGCTTCCGCAGGTGCTTTGACTTGTATGCTCTGGTTGTTGGGTCATGAGATCCATGTTTGTAATATCTCGCTCCTCGGAGCCTACTGAATAAAATACTTGAGTTGTAGAGTCATGTTGTGATGCCATGTTGTATTTGCACATATCGAGCATATTGTGTGTATGTTGTTGAAATGCTTGGTATGTGTGGGATCTGACTATCTAGTTGTTTATCCTTAGTAGCCTCTCTTACCGGGAAATGTCTCCTAGTGTTTCCACTGAGCCATGGTAGCTTGCTACTGCTCCGGAACACTTAGGCTGGCCGACATGTGTCCTTCTTCGTTCCTGTGTCTGTCCCTTCAGGGAAATGTCACGCGATGAACACCGGAGTCCTGTTAGCCCGCTACAGCCCGGTTCACCGGAGTCCTTCTAGCCCAGTGCTACAGCCTGGATTCACTTGCTGATGACCGACACGTTCGATGTTGGGTCATGGATGCCTGTCCCTGTAAGTTTGTGCCACTTTGGGTTTACGACTAGCCATGTCAGCCCGGGCTCCTTATCATATGGATGCTAGCGACACTATCATATACGTGTGCCAAAAGACGCAAACGGTCCCGGGCAAAGGTAAGGCGACACCCGTAGGGATACCGTGCGTGAGGCCGCAAAGTGATATGAGGTGTTACATGCTAGATCGATGTGGCATTGAGTCGGGGTCCTGACAGCTTTGGTATCAGAGCCTGACTGCCTGTAGGATTACCAAGCCAAACTGGTCGAATTTGAGTCTAGAAATTCTTTAGTTATATGTAGGGGAATTGATTGTGGGATTGGAACGTAAGGCTCTTTTTACTCCTTTACCTTATGCCCTTCTGATCTGAGTCAACCTGTTCTTTTCTACGGGGGTTAAGGAACTAGGTTTTCTCTTCTTCCTATCAGGATCACGTGTTACTAATCCGTAGACCTATTGGATTGATGGTTCTAAGCTTCAGTGCAGTTCCTACTACTTCAATATGTTAATTGTTGATCTCGAAAACCTTGATATTGTGCTTCTGAGTGGCGATGCCACCATTTTTGTAGCATGTCTAAATTCTTTTGAGTATTTACGGCCGTTATGCTGTCCGAGTCATCCCAGGTTTCTAAATAGTCTGATGCATTTGCAAATCCCTCCTTACCGGTCCGAAGTTCCTTTGTGCCAGATCAACCACACTAATTAGTGTGTTGAGGTACTTCATTTCCTCGACATATATGTTGGAGTTATCATTATGACCCTAGGTGTCTTAGAGTACCACCTAGTAAGCTAGCCATGATTTGTGTTCCCAGTGTGATGATTCTGGCCTTTATTCTCGAAAGCATCCCGTGATGCCACTTAGTAGTAGGTATTCTACTCCTTGGGTTTTGAACCCGAGATTCACGCTACTTACTTCATGTTGATAGTGTTGCTAGTCCTCTAGGATATTAGTAACCTTTGCATTAGTCCTCGAGGTCTGTGGTATTTCCTTCTTCCAAATACTATGAACCACTTATGGCAGAAGTTTGTTGGATCAAAAGATCATAACAGGAGTGCTCTCGATGAGTTCTTCATTCTATATTGTGACTCTGCCAGCTCTACCTTTCTGCATGGGTTATCCGGAAGAAACCTGTTGAACTTGGTTCGACATGCTAATCCATGCATCCACAACTCAGAAAATCATATGTACTTTTGAGTTGTCCCATTTTAGATGTCTTCCGACCCTCGTCTATCAATTGATAGTCAAGAGTATGTGTGCATTTGTTCATCGATGTCTATTACTCCTGTGGTCCGTCAAGCCATTCTGTTTCAGAATGAATAGGAGAAACAAACTCCAGTACCTCATCCATTTCTAGGATTGGGTTAAAGCAGTTGTATTCTGCAGATCAAAATGCCAATCTAGATTTTGTTCTGTTCTACCCTGGAGTATTACCCTCTTTATGTCAAGAATATCATATGAATTGCACACCATCTTATGAACTCTTGATACAATGATACTTCTCGCCCTCATTATTTGTTTCTCGGTCCCCGTGTTATTGTAATCGGAACACCGACAGATGAATCATGCTGCGTGAAGTCAATACTCCTAGCAACCTTGTTGCTTGGTAGTTAAAGGACAATAATTTCATTCTTAGCGTGTTGGATCATGAATTATCATTCTAAGATTGATCATGCTACCTAGTCCATTTTCCCTGGCGCACTCCTCGATCAATGAGAGAGGATTGTGTCAATCCATCACTCTCTTGATCACATCGTCTTGCCCTGAAAAGCAAGATTGATCTCGAGCTTAATAATATATCGGTGGTTCGTGATTTTTCGAATGTCTTCTCGAAAGTATTACCAGGTTGTCACCTGACCGCTATGTTGAGTTCGTGATCAAGATGGTTTCTTGTAAACCACCCCTTCTCCAAGAATCTGTGTGGGATACCCCTGAGCTAGTTGGTCAAGCTAAACAACAACTTGGAGAGTTGGAAGATAAAAGCTTGTCTGACTTAGTTCATGTTAAGGGATATCTTTTTGTGTGTGTGTGTTGAAGAAAGATGATATCTTCACTGATTGGTCCCTGTGATCAGTTAATGGACCTATCATCTTATCCAATCTTTGATTTGAGTGTGGGCTATTCTCAAATCAAATCAGAACCAACGATATTCGTAATGTTGTCTTACTCGTGGTTGTCTCCTTGAGCATACACCATTATATTTTTCGGGTCTGACCAATACTATCACCTTGTTCACATAATGGCGGAATTCCAGTGATATGGAAATTATGAAGAGTTGTTGTTGAGCCCATCAGCAGCATTTTATCTCCTCCGTGATTCATGTTGAACATCAACCTAGTGTTGGAAACTTTGTAAGCAATGCCTTCGTGTTCCGTTCATGAATCTTGTGCTTGGATGGAAGAAGAGACTTCCTCTAATTCACGTGCACTTGATGTAGGTTGCCGCCGTAGATCTGAGAAAGATTATTTTTGCTTTTAGGGAATCGTTCCAAGTTGGTCATGCACACGTGTGAAGTACTCTATGGTTTGGTAGGTTGGCCGCCTCCATTCTATATGGGTTTCCTAGCACACCAAGCCACTGATTGAGTTGTTCAAAGATAAAGGAGTCTGTCCAAGGTGAACTCTTTGGACTTCCACGCGTGGAGACTTCGATGTCATTGATGACGGTTCCCTATCAGAACTCGGTAGTGTTTTATTGTAAGACTACCATGTGATCATGTTTTGTCTGAGACAACGTGTTCACATGTTTGTAGCAGAACCAGCTCATGTTTTGGAGCTTACTATCGTAGTTCATTTCCCGAGAATCTCACAACGTCATCTCGTCGATTTGTGTTGCAAACTTTCATTTTTCTTCCTAGACTCGATGAGTCTGGAATATCCTAACACCAACCAGATCTGAATCTCAGGCAGATATGATTGTTGGAACATTTCCCAAGAACTATAATAATGGTCTCTCTGTAACTGGTTAAGTGGATGTCGTGGCCAACACACCCAACCGGAAGACCTATTATTGTAGTATCTTGATTGAGGAAGTTGGCCACCTCCCCATGAGGATTTCCTATGGATTTACTTCCGTAGTTATTCCTTATGATTTTTGTGATCCCAAAGTCCGACCTTTACTTGATGTCCTAGATATCAACCCAGTTTAATAAATGGGTTGCGCTGGCACATCAAGGAGAACATTAGAAGCGGAGTGCTAAATGTCTCTCAGTCGATCATCCAGATTCTGTTTCCTTGGCCTCGCTAAGGTGAAATCTGAGAAGGTTATCTTCCTTTGTATCTGCATCGTCCATTGCTGTTCATCATGGTAGTAAGATGTGTTGCCAGGATCCTTGACATGGATGTTGGTAAAACCTTGATGAATAGGGAAATGCTCAAGTTCCTGAGAGCACGCGCAAGCAAAATCATCCCTTACATTGTCTTCAACAAGGTAGTCCACATCCTAGTCTGGGTATGTCATTCTATCGAACTCCTCCAAATGATCGTTTGTGATTTGCCTTAAGCTGGTATGAAGAGTTCCAATGATCTTTGAATCAAAGGTAATTCTTTTTGCCATTTAAGGGATGACTCTATGAGTCACCTCATCTAAGATGTCTCGTTATGGCATCATGGCAACTCAGCTCCTCGCTACGTTGACAACTGTTCATCACCTTCTTAAGTGTGAAATTGTTGTGTACCTAGTGAACCCTCGTCATCGGTTCCACTCCATCCCTTTAGATGTGTGCTTTGTGTCTCAGCTCGAGAGATGTTTCCATGTCTCAATCCATGAGTTGATCCTAAGTTGTTCGATCTTCGAGGAGATCGATCCTTCTAGAGTTTTCCCTTTCTTCTTGTCATCATGTTGAATGAAGATCTCGAAAGCAAAGACGTCAAGATCGATTTGAAGCAATGAGTCAACATCTTCAAGAAGGGCAAATGGATCATGAAGATTGTGATAGTTTTGTGACCCCCCCTTTCCTCTTACCTCACGTCTTGAATCTCGGGGCGAGATTCTTGTTTAGTGGGGGTGAGTTGTCACATCCCTAGCCTTGCTATGCACTTGGACTAGCTTGGTTGTTGCATCATGTCTAATTTATTTGAAAGTTGAAATGGGGATTGCTCAAACCCTAGCAACATATCAAATCAACTAGGTTCAAATAAAAATATTCTCAATGAACCCAAAATGCCTTCAGAAAAGTTCATCATTTTTGGATTAGTCTAGAACCTCTCCCAAAAATGGTGCACATTTTTCTAGGCCATTCTGGATTTTTGAATTAAATCATTACTTATTTGCTTTTGAGCATTTAAATACTATAAAATATTTTAAATGCTCAAATAATCCCAAACTGAAATGTTTACTGTAGGATATATTTCTAACAGTGGTCATGAGCAGTTGCATGAATTTTGGGATTGATTTAGTATTTTTAATAAAGCCACAAAGCTGCAGAAAAATAGAAAACAGGAAAAGAGAGAGAGAGAGAGAGAGAGAGAGAGAGAGAGAGAGAGAGAGAGATTTTACCTGCTGTGCAGCCCACCTGGCCAGGCCACCTGGCGGCCCAGTTGGCCAGCCCAGCCACCTGGCCCAGCCCACCTCCTCCTGTCGTCTTCCTCCCCTCGCCCCGAAGCAGCTCAGTGGCGAGCGTTGGCGCTGCCGTGGCCTCCTCCCTGCCTGCCTCACGCCCTCGAGGCCCTTCCAGCGCCACGGAGACGGCCACGCTCCCCTGGACCCCTCGACCTTTTTCCTCACACCCTGGTTCTCTCTCCCTCTCTGGTTCTCTCTTCGCAGCCGCCCGAGAGCGACCGCCGCCACCGTTCGCCGCCACCGTGCCCAGAGCCACCCCTCACCTTCCGCCATGCCCCAAGGCTCCGCCTCGACTCCACGGAGCTCCAAGACGAAGGACGCGCCTGCGGGATGCTCGAAGCGACGCCATCTTCATCACCTTCGTCGCCGGCCGCCGGAGATCCCTCTCGCCACCCCGCTCGCTCCGGTGCTTCCCCGAGCTCGCCGATGCCATCGCTGCACCCGTCGTAAGCTCCTCTGTCGTTTCCCCCTCTCCCCTGACTCGTTTTCTTCCTCTAACACCGATACCCGTCGGAGCCGAGAGCTCTTCGCCGCCGGCCATGTCGCCGTCGTAGCCACCGTTGCCTAGAGCTGCAACCGAGCACGCAGCCGTGCTCAGTGCACCCCCAGGAGGCCATAGCACCCATCCGCACCCTCAGTTGTGCTCCCTAACACAGACCCCGAGCTCGCCCGAACTCCGGCCGCCGCCGTGAGCTCGACTCCGGCGAGTACAGCACACCCCGCCCGCTCCTTCCTGCTCCGTTGGATGCGGAAGAGCCCGGGCTCCCTTCTGGTGGTCTCCCCGCCCCTAAACGCAGCCCCTAGCGCCGCCCAGTAGTAGCTCCGCCGCGCAGAATGGTCGCCGCCGGCCAAACTCCGGCGAGCCGACTTGGCGCCGTCATTAGGAGCTAACCCAGCTAACTAAACAACCTACAGCCACTGACAGTGGGCCCCACCCCTGGTCAAACCCCAGTCAGCGCTGGGTTTGACCGGGATTAGTTCCTATGTCACTAACGTGTGGACCCCGCACGTCAGGTTTGACCTGGACCTGGCCGTTGACTCGCTGACGTCACGGTGGCGTCAGGCTGACGCAGTTAATTCTTTCTGGATTTAAATTTAATTCAGGAAATTTCAGAAAATACCTCAAACTTCTAAAAATCATATAATTCAACCGTAACTCCAAATTAAATAATTTATATATGAAAAATGATCAGAAAAATCCAATCTATCCATCTGTATCATTTTCATGCATGTTAGAACAACTTATAGCTGCTGTTTAGGACAATTCAATTAAATGGCATTTAGGAAATCACATATGGAGTTTGAATTTGAATCTTGGATTCAAACCAACTTCATTTAATCTGGTTTTAGTTGCATTAGCACAAACCATAGCATATTGCCATGTCACATTCATGCATCATATTGTTGCATTGCATTGATTGTGTTTCTTCTTTGTTTGTCGGTGCTTGTCCCCTCTCAGTAGACGTGTACCGACGATGTGATCAATGACACCGATGAAGAACTATACTATCTTCAGAAGTGCCAGGCAAGCAAAACCTCCTTGTTCATTCCGATACAATCCCACTCTCTCGCTCCTGCTCTCTTTTACTGCATTAGGACAACACCGATTCAACTGTTACATGCTGCGGTAGTTGAACCCCTTTATCCTCTGCATGACCTGTCATTGCCACAGTAAATAGATGAAACCCACTAGCATGAGTAGGAGTTGTTTGAGCCCTGATGTGCCTACTCATTCATGCTTGTTTGTCATGCCTGCTACTGCTTAGAGTTGAGTCAGGTCTGATTCATCGGGGATGAATTGGAATGTGGTGAACATGTCCTACTGTTGAGAGCTAAGTGTGTGAACACGATTTGGTAAAGGTAGCGGTGAGAGGCCATGTAGGAGTACATGGTGGGTTGTATCATTGCAGCCGTCCTTAGGAACTGAGCTCTGTGTTTGTGATCCATGAACAGCTACTACCACACATTGGGATCCTTAATTGACTCTCTCGACTTATTAATCAACTCGATCTCTGTCCAGGAGTTGCAACTAGTTTCTGGTGTTTGTAGGTAGTGTTAGTAGTCTACCAAGTGGCACCCGGTACAGGTGGGCTTGGGACAGACTAGGCACAGTGGCACGGTGTACCAAGCGTAGATCCACCCATCGGGGTGGGCTTGGGAACCCTGCACACATCGTTTGGGGCCGTGAGCGACACCCCGGCCGGATCTCCTTGCGGATGGAACCCGAATAGGCGATAAACCTGGACGAGAGACTTGTGTGGTTAGTCAGGTCGTGGCCGACACCCTCGCTGGGCTTCCGCTTGAAGGTTGCCGAGTACATGTCGTGTAAACGGCGGTAAGTGGTGAGAGCGTGTGTGAAGAAGTACACCCCTGCAGGGTTAATATGATCTATTCGAATAGCCGTGTCCACGGAAAAAGGACTTCTGGGTTGTCTGTACAGTTCATAGACAAGTGAAAGTGGATACTCTAAAATACGCAAGATAAGCGTGAGTGCTATGGATGGCGTTCTCGTAGGGAGACGGGAGCGGATCCATAGTGGTGTATTGATATGGTGAATATGTGGACTCGTGTGCGCCACCTCAAAAGAGTTACTTGCAGTCGTAGTTCAGGTTAGCCACCGAGTCAAAGCTGGCTTGCTGCAGTTAAACCCCACCACCCCTTTGTTGATACTGATGCATATGTAGATAGATCTGATGTAAGTCTTGCTGGGTACATTTGTACTCACGTTGCTTAATTTATGTTTTTGCAGAGAGACTTCAGTCTCGCTAGTAGTACCGCGTGGACTTCGACGTTTAGCTTGTTACCTCAGCTACGATCTTGTGCCCTCGGCAGGATCTGGTAGATAGTCAGGCTTCTCAGCCTTTTTCATTTGTAGATGTCTGTACTCAGACATGTTAAGCTTCCGCAGGTGCTTTGACTTGTATGCTCTGGTTGTTGGGTCATGAGACCCATGTTTGTAATATCTCGCCCCTCGGAGCCTATTGAATAAAATACTTGAGTTGTAGAGTCATGTTGTGATGCTATGTAGTATTTGCACATATCAAGCATATTGTGTGTATGTTGTTGAAATGCTTGGTATGTGTGGGATCTGACTATCTAGTTGTTTATCCTTAGTAGCCTCTCTTACCGGGAAATGTCTCCTAGTGTTTCCACTGAGCCATGGTAGCTTGCTACTGCTCCGAAACACTTAGGCTGGCCGACATGTGTCCTTCTTCATTCCTGTGTCTGTCCCTTCACGGAAATGTCACGCGATGAACACCGGAGTCCTGTTAGCCCGCTACAGCCCGGTTCACCGGAGTCCTGCTAGCCCAGTGCTACAGCCTGGATTCACTCGCTGATGACCGACACGTTCGATGTTGGGTCATGGATGCCTGTCCCTGTAAGTTTGTGCCACTTTGGGTTTACGACTAGCCATGTCAGCCCGGGCTCCTTATCATATGGATGCTAGCGACACTATCATATACGTGTGCCAAAAGACGCAAACGGTCTCGGGCAAAGGTAAGGCGACACCCGTGGGGATACCGTGCGTGAGGCCGCAAAGTGATATGAGGTGTTACATGCTAGATCGATGTGGCATTGAGTTGGGGTCCTGACAACCTTGTCTTCTCCTTTTCAATAAATGTTTGCAGATTCTAGTTTAGTCCATGACACTCTTGCACTATTATGATTTTCATATCATTTGGTCGTGCAAGTGAAAGGCAATAATGACGATATTTGACGAACTGGCTGTGGTAGAGAGAAACAGTATGAACTCAACTTGTTCTGTTTTTGTAAATATGTTTAACCTAGTATTCATGATTCAGCTTATTATGATCAAACATGTTTGCAATGTCAATTAGAGATTATAGTTTCTCATGCCATGCTTAAGTAGCTAGGAGTGGATAATGATTTATCTTGGATGTCAACATGCATTAAAATGATTGTGGTGTAGTATGATGATATGGTATCCTCCTCTGAATGTTTCAAGTGGCTTGACTTGGCACATGGTCGTGAATGTAGTTGAATCAAAACCAACATAGCCTCTACGATATTTATGTTCATGGTGTCCATATCCTACTCATGCTAGTATTCAATGTTTAATTATGCATAATGCATGTTCATGACCGTTTTTGCTCTCTAGCTGGACGCTTCTCAACCTATTTGCTAGCCTTTGTGTGTACTAAGCGGGAATATTGCTTGTGCATCAAAATCCTAAAACCCAAGTTATTCCATATGAGTCCACAATATCTACCTATATGCAGTATTACCCTGCCGTTCCAAGTAAATTCGTATGTGCCACCTCTAAAACTTCAAATAAACTTCTGTTTTTGTGTGCCTGGATTGTTCATAGAGAGACAGGGGTAGTCGGTATTTTCCATGCTAAGCGGGTTATTCTCATGATGAGTGTTTATTCACTCGTCCTTGCACGAGAGGGGCGGTAATAGGGATTCCCAGTCCCTGATACGTCTCTAACGTATCTATAATTTTTTATTGTTACATGCTATTATATTATCTGTTTTGGATGTTTAATATGCATTTATATGCTATTTTATATTATTTTTGGGACTAATTTATTAACCTAGATCCCAGTGCCAGTTTCTGTTTTTTTGCCTGTTTTAGAGTTTCGTAGAAAAGGAATACCAAACGGAGTCCAAACTGAATGAAACTTTCGCGATGATCTTTCTTGGACCAGAAGCAAACCAGGAGACTTGGAGATGAAGTCGGGGACTCAACAAGGCGGCCACGAGGGAGGAGGGCGCGCCCAGGGGGTAGGGCGTGCCCCTACCTTATGGGCCCCTCAGAGCTCTCCTGAGCTAGTTCCTTCGCCTATATATACTCTTATACCCCAAAAACATCAGGGGGAGCCACGAAAATACTTTTCCACCGCCCCAACCTTATATACCCGTGAGATCCCATCTAGGGGCCTTTTCCGGTGTCCTGCCGGAGGGGGATTTGATCATGGAGGGCTTCTACATCAACACCATTACCCTTCCGATGAAGCATGAGTAGTTTACCACCGACCTACGGGTCCATAGCTAGTAGCTAGATGGCTTCTTCTCTCTCTTTGGTTCTCAATACCATGTTCTCCTAAATGTTCTTGGAGATCTATTCGATGTAATATTCTTTTGCGGTGTGTTTGTCGAGATCCGATGAATTCCGGAATTATGATCAGATTATCTATGAATATTATTTGAGTCTTCTCTGAATTCTTATATGCATGATTTGATATATTTGCAAGTCTCTTCGAATTATCGGTTTAGTTTGGCCTACTAGATTGGTTTTTCTTGCAATGGGAGAAGTGCTTAGCTTTGGGTTCAATCTTGCGGTGTCCTTTCCCAGTGACAGTAGGGGCAGCAAGGCACGTATTGTATTGTTGCCATCGAGGATAAAAAGATGGGGTTTTCATCATATTGCTTGAGTTAATTCCTCTACATCGTGTCATCTTACTTAATGAGTTACTCCGTCCTTTATGAACTTAATACTCTAGATGCATGCTGGATAGCGATCGATGTGTGGAGTAATAGTAGTAGATGCAGAATCGTTTCGGTCTACTTGACACAGATGTGATGCCTATATTTATGATCATTGCCTTAGATATCTTCATAACTATGCGCTCTTCTATCAATTGTTCAAAAGTAATTTGATCACCCACCATAATATATGCTATCTTGAGAGAAGCCACTAGTGAAAAACTATGGCCCCCGGGTCTCTTTTTCATCATATAAGTTCTGTTTTACATCATACTAGTTTCCGATCTACTATTTTGCAATATTTTACTTTCAGATCTATAAACCAAAAATACCAAAAATATTTACTTTACCGTTTATCTATCTCTATCAGATCTCACTTTTGCAAGTAATCATGAAGGGATTTACAACCCCTTTATCGCGTTGGGTGCACGTTTGTTGATTGTTTGTGCAGGTATTTGGTGACTTGTGCATCGTATCCTACTGGATTGATACCTTGGTTCTCAAACTGAGGGAAATACTTACTCTACTTTGCTGCATCACCCTTTCCTCTTCAAGGGAAAAACCAACACAAGCTCAAGAGGTAGCAAGAAGAATTTCTGGCGCTGTTGCCGGGGAGATCTATGCCAAGTCAAGCCATACCAAGTACACATCATAAACTCTCATCTCTTGCATTACGTTATTCACCATTCGCCTCTTGTTTTCCTCTCCCCCACCTCTAAAATGATTTTCGAAAAAATTCGCCCTTTTCTTTGCCCTTCTTCCATTCGATCTTTTGTTCGCTTGTGTTACCATGTGCCTTCTTTTTGCTTGCATCTTCGCTTGCTAAAAGTTTATGGATCCTCATCCACTTGCTAATTCTTTTAAGAGATCCAATTATGATGAACAATTGCTAGTGAGTTGGGTGCGCTAGATTATCTTTACGATGTTTTGCTTGAAATCCGTGAATCTGAAAATTGTGATGAAGTGCTTTATGAAGTGATTCACGATAGATCTTTGAATAAAAACATTATTGCAATGCTGTTATTATAAATTCTATTAATGTCAATTATGCTAAAAGTATGCAAAATCCTAAGCTTGGGGATGCTAGTTTTTCTATGTCTACTATTTGTTGCAATGATCATGATTGGGGTGATTCTTATTATGATCTTGAAAATTTATTTAAGCCCCATGATAAAATATGAGATTGATAACAATGTTTGCAATAATATTAAAAGTGGGTTTTTAGGAGTGTCAACTTTAGATCCCACATATTTGGAGAATGTTCAATCTTATGATATTTTTGGTAAAAGTGGGTTTGAAGAGGTCATAACTTTAGTTAATGTTAATCCCACTATTTTGGAAGAGTGTCAACTTTGCATGCATGTGGATCGTGTTGAGAATATGTTTTGTGATAGCTATATTGTTTAATTTGCCTATGATCCTACATGTAATTATTATGAGAGAGGAAAATGTGGTTGTAGAAATTTTCGTGTTACTAAATTACCTCTCTTCATGTTGAGATTGCTATCGTCTCTTTCTTCTTCCTTGCATATGCTAATTTTTGCTTGCCTTAATAATTTGTTTGCTTATAAAATGACTATGCGTAGGAAGTATGTTAGACTTAGATGAATTTGTTGCATGTTTTATGATGCTCTCTTTGTGCTTCAATTCTTGTCTTTTGTATGAGCATCATTGAATTATCAATACCTAGCTAAGGGCGTTAAATGATAGCGCTTGTTGGGAGGCAACCCAACTTTATTTTTGTTCTTTGCTTTTTGTTCCTGTTTAGTAATATATAATTCGTCTAGCCTTTGGTTAGATGTGGTTTTATGTTTTAATTAGTGTTTGTGCCAAGTTAAACCTTTAGGATAACTTACAGTGATAGTTATGTTGATCCTGCTGAAAATCAGAAACTTTTGCGCCCAGGAAAATAATTTTCAAAATTCACAGAAACGTGATTTTGATCTGATTCGTTTTGATCAGGATTGGTACATAAATTTCTCAGGTCGTCCTAATTCTTCAGATTTTTTGGAGTTACATAAGTATTCGAGAGTTACAGATTGCTAAAGACTGTTCTGTTTTTGACAGATTCTGTTTTCTGCGTGTTGTTTGCTTATTTTGATGAATCTATGGGTAGTATTGGGGGTATGAACTATCTTATTACTGTGCTAATAATCATTTTGATGCAGATATTTAATTTCAGATGTGGTTGAATTGACAACCCAACTGCTAATACTTACAAATATTCTTTGGCTCCCCTTGTGTCGAATCTATAAATTTGGATTGAATACTCTACCCTCAAAAACTGTTGCGATCCCCTATACTTGTGGGTTATCAGGCGCCCCTCCCTTCCTTCATAGGCGCGTGGCAGGGGGTAGGCAGGAGGGGAGGCGCCCCCCTTTCCACTTCCTGCATGTGGAAGAGAAGGAAAGAGAGGGTTGGCCCTCTCCCTTCCTTCCCTAGGGCCGGTGCCATGTACTCTCCCTCGTTGGCCCGTTTGGCTCAATATGCTCCCGTGGCCTCCCGGAACCCCTTCCGGTGATCCAATAAATACCCGGTGCATTTCGAAATATTTCCGGAGACCAAATACTATCATCCCATATATCAATCTTTACCTCCGGACCATTCTAGAGCTCGTGTTCATGTCTGTAATATCATCCGAGATTCCGCGCAACATTCGGTCACCAACTCATATAACTCGTATAATAATATATCGTCAAGGAACGTTAAGCGTGCGGACCCTACGAGTTCGAGAATGATGTATACATGACCAAGACGCTTCTCCGGTCAATAATCAATAGCGCGACCTGGATGCCCATATAGGTTCCTACATATTCTACGTAGATCTTTATCGGTCGAACCTTTATGACAACATACGTAGTTCCCTTTGTCTGCCGGTAGGTTACTTGCCCGAGATTTGATCGTTGGTATCTTCATACCTAGTTCAATCTTGTTACCGGCAAGTCTCTTTACTCGTTCCGTAGTACATCATCTTGCAACTAACTCCTTAGTCACTTTGCTTGCAAGCTTCTTGTGATGCTATATTACCGAGAGGGCCCAGAGATACCTCTTCATCATACGGAATGACAAATCCCAATCTCGATACATGATAACCCACAAGTATAGGGGATCGTTTGTAGCCTTCTTTGATAATAAGAGTGTCGAACCCAACGAGTAGCTAAAGGCAGAACAAATATTCCCTCAAGTTCTATCGACCACCGATACAACTCTACGCACACATGACATTTGCTTTACCTAGAACAAGTATGAAACTATTTTTCAAGAATAAAACTACGAGTACTTTGTGAGAATAAAACTAGGAATAAATTGCAAGACAATAAAAGTGGATAGCTTTTGTCAACAAGAAAGTCATTTGTCCCTAGGCAATCGATAACAAGTACCGGTAATCATTCTTGTAATTTTATATGAGGCAGAGGCATGAGCTAACTTACTTTCTCTACTTGGATCATATGCACTTATGATTGTAACTCTAGCAAGCATCCGCAACTACTAAAGATCATTAAGGTCGTGAAACCCAACCATAGCATTAAGTATCAAGTCCTCTTTACTCCCATACGCCATAACCCACTTATCCACGTTTAGGCTGCTGTCACCCCCGCAACACTGACAATAAGCAAACCATGAACATATTGCAACATCCTACAGCGGGGCCCCCTCATGTTCGCGAGACAGAGGGCACCGTAGGACAACACCATAAATTAAATATACAATCATACCAACCAAGATCACGATTAACCCATAGGACAAAACGGATCTACTCAAACATCATAGGATAACCATAGATCATTGGGAAATAATATATGGATTTGAGCATCATGTTTAAGTAGAGATTACAGCAGGGAGAAGGGGTGTTACACTGCTGCATAGAAGGGGAGAGAGTTGGTGTTGATGGTAGCAAGATTGTTGATGTAGATCACCGTCACGATCCTAGCCCCGGCGGCACTCCGGCGCCATCGGGAGAGAGGGGGAGAGAGCCCCCTTCATTCTTCTTCTTCCTTGCCCCCACCCCTAGATGGGAGGAGGGTTCCCCCTCTGGTCCATGGCCTCCATGGCAGCATAGGGGCGGGAGC
>NC_041381.1:187967667-188010135 GCF_002162155.2 Triticum dicoccoides
TTCCCACTCCCCAGATCTGGCCCTTCAAGGTTTCTTAAATTCCCGGAGATCCGTAACTCCGATTGCGCTGATCTTTTTACACGATTTTTTTCCGGATATAAGCTTCCTTGGACCCGAAGTAAAGCTCAAACCGACGTTCGAGGAGGGCACAATACACCAGGGCGCGCCTGGGCCTGGTGGCACACCCTGGTGGGTTGTGGTGGCCTCGGGCCTCCGTTTACATTGATTCCACCTCCTAAAATTCACAAATATTCCAAAATAATTCTCCGTAGAGTTTCATCATGTTTGGACTTCGTTTGATATGGATTTTTTGTGATACAAAAACAAGCAACAAACAGGAACTGGCAGTGGGCACTGGATAAGTAAGTTAGTCCAAATAAATCTTATAAAAAGTTGCCAAAAGTAAGTGAAAGTTGTATAATATTGGCATGAAACAATCAAAAATTATAGATACGACGGAGATGTATCAGCATCCCCAAGCTTAATTCCCGCTCGTCCTCGAGTAGGTAAATGATAAAAAAGATAATTTTTGATGTGGAATGTTACCTAGCATAAACTTGATCATATATCTAATCATGGCATGAGTATTAAGACATAAGTGATTCAAAGAAATAGTCTATAACTTGACATAAAGACATCAATACTCAGGCATCCCAACAAACAATCATGTCTTTCAGAATATCAAATGCTAAAGAACGTTATCCCTACAAAATCATATAGCCTTGTCATGCTCTGTCTTCTTAACACAAAGTATAAATCATGTACTAACCCGGTGTCGGCCAAGCAATTGGTTCATACTTTTTAACGCGCTTCAGCTTTTTCAACCCTCACGCAATACATGAGTGCAAGCCATGTATAGAGCACTATGGATGGAATAGAGTATGATGATAGGGGTAAATATAGAGAAGACAAAAAAGTAAGATAGTCTCACATCGACGCGGCTAACCAACGGGCTATGGAGATGCCCATCAATTGATATCAATGCGAGGAGTAGGGACTGCCATGCAACGAATGCACTAAGAGCTATAAGTGTATGAAAGCTCAATATGAAACTAAGTGGGTGTGCATCTAATCCTATAATGAAAATTCCCACTAGTATATGCAAGTGACAACATAGGAGACTCCATATGAAAAACATGGTGCTACTTTGAAGCACAAGTGTGGTAAAGGATACTAACAATGCCCCTTCTCTCTTTGTTTAATTTTTTCTCTCTTTTTCTTTTTTTTTCTTTTTTCTTTTTTCTTTTTTCCTTTTTCCCTTTTCTCTCTCTCATTGTCCGGAGGCTCATCCCGACTTGTGGGGTATCATAGTCTTCATCATCCTTTCCTCACTGGGGTACTGCTCTAAAAATGAATAATGATGATCATCACACTTCTATTTACTTATAACTCAAAAGAAATAAAAATTACAACTCGATACCTATGACAAAATATGACTCTATATGAATGCCTCTGGCAGTACCAGGATGTGCAATGCTCTAGCATAACATGTATGAAAAATGATGAACGCTGGCTGAGCCACAACTACTGTGCTAGCTATATGATCATGCAAAGCAATATGACAATGAATGCTCAAGTAATCAAACGGAAGCGGTGGAAGTTGCATGGCAATATATCTCGGAATGGCTATGGAGAGGCCATAATAGGTAGGTATGGTGGCTGTTTTGAGGAAGATATAATAAGGCTTATGTGTGATAGAGCGTATCATATCACAGGGTTTGGATGCACCTGCAAAGTTTGCACCGACTCTCGAGGTGAGAAAGGGCAATGCACGGTACCGTAGAGGCTAGCAAATTGCGGAAAGGTAAGAGTGCGTATAATCCATGGACTCACAATAGTCATAAAGAACTCATATACTTATTGCAAAAGTTTATTAGCCCTCGAAGCAAAGTACTACTACGCATGCTCCTAGGGGGGAGGTGGTAGGAGTTAACCATCACGCGCCCCCGACCTTCACACAAAGATAGACAATCAAGGATAAATTGTGCTCCAACTTCCCGGCATAACGAGAGACTATACGTGCATGCTTCGGGAATCACAAACATTAACACCAATATTCTTACTAACCACAACCGTTTACTAGTACTTCCCACATATTATCATCTCTATATCACAAAACCATTGCAAGGAATCAAACATATCATATTCAGTGATCCATAAGTTTTATGTAGGATTTTGTGACTAACCATGCAAATGACCAATTCCTGTTGACTCTCTAAACAGCTATAAATGAAGCATGAGAGTTTAATTCTTTCTACAAAATATCATGCTCTAACAAATATAAGTGAAGCAAAAGAGCATTCTATGAACATAGGTTTTCTATGTGAAGAGAAACAGGCAATCCAAACTTCAAATGACATAAGTGAAGCACATGAAGCATTCTATAAAGCCATACTCAAAAGATATAAGTGAAGTGCAATGAGCATTTTATAAATCAACCATGGACTATCTCATACCAGCATGGTGCGTAAAACAAAAATGAAAACTAAATGCAAAAGACACTCCAAAATTTGCACATATCATATGAACGAAACGAAGACGAAAACATACCGATACTTGTTGAAGAAAGATGGGATGCCTTCCGGGGCATCCCCAAGCTTAGACGCTTGAGTCTCCTTGAATCTTTACTTGGGGTGCCTTGGTCATCCCCAAGCTTGAGCTCTTGGCTCTCCTCCTTCTCCTCATATCGAGACCTCCTCGATCTTTGATCACTTCATCCACACAAAACTCAACAGAAAGCTCGATAAGATCCGTTAGTATAATAAAGCAAATCACTACTCTAAGTGATGTATCAAACCAATTCAAATTTTGTTTTTGCACTGTATCTACTGTAATATAACTTTTCCATGGCTCATACCACCGATAAAAATCGATAGTTTCATCAAAACAAGCAAAACAATGCATCAAAAACAGAATCTATCTTAAACAGGACAGTTTGTAGTAATCTGAACATCTACCATAATTCTGGTACTCCAAAAATTCTGAAATAATTATGAAAAAAATAAACAATTTGTATAGCAAGACTGTGCGAAAAATTTCAGAAACATTTGACATTCTAGTAAAAATGTAAAATCGCGCGCTACAACCAAAGTTTATGTTTTTACACTGCACATACCAAGAAGCAATCTACTCATCCTAAAGGCAAATCTTGGCACATTATTTTTATAATACAGTGGAATTATACAAGGTGATAATTATTTTTGTGAGAATCTTCATGAAAAATTCTACATTGTTTCCATGAGCGTGAACACAAGTGTTCAAGGTCGACCCTCACTTCCGCAATGCATCACCTTTCAACCGCTTCTCTTTCGTGAAAAGTTTTAAGTTCCCCTCTATTTTTTGTTTTTAAACTTTATAAAAGCACTCAACAGAAATAAATGACTCTCTAAATGGGTTGTCTCCCTGGCAGTGATTTCTTTAAAGCCATTAAGCTAGGCATAAAGTGCTCAAGTAATGGATCCACCCGGATCCCAAGGTATATCAAAGCCAATTTTAATTAACAGTGATTTGGCATTTAGTAGTGAGCACAAAGCAACATATATAACACAATGGCGAAGTCTAACTCTCTTCCTATGCATCGGCATGTCATACAAGAACAATTCATGCACATCAAGTAAAGGCCAATACATAGCATAAGTAGTTTCTTGCAATTTTTTCATGTTGGAAACATAGAGAGGTGGAGATGTAGTTCCTCTCTCATAATAATTGCAAGTAGGAGCAGCAAGCACATGCATATTATATTCATTAAAACCATCATGTGCAACGGTAAAAGGCAACCCATCAATATAATCCTTAATAAGAACAAACTTCTCCGATATTGTGTAGTTTGGAGAATTCAAAAAGATAGTAGGACTATCATGTGTGGGTGCAATAGAAAAAAAATATTCATTCTTAATATAAGGAACCATAGGAAGTTCATCTCCATAAGCATAATTCATATTGGCATCAAGGCCACGAGCATAGCAAGCATCATCAAAAAGGGATATTTCGAAAGAATTAGCGGGGTCATAGCAATTATCATAGCATTCATCCTTCGGTAAGAACGAAGGGACATTAAACAATGTATGAGTTGAAGAGTTACTCTCATTAGAAGGTGGGTACGGGTAGCTAATCCGCTCTTCCCCCGTTTGTTCTTCACTCTCCTCATCATCTTTTTCATCCAATGAGCTCACGGTTTCATCAATTCCTTCTTCCATAGACTCCTGCAAAATATTAGTCTCCTCTTGAACAGCGGAGATTTTCTCAATAAATGCATCAATATTGGAATTGTATTTATAATTATCATAGCAATATTTAAGGATGGCAAAATTTTCGGGTCTATAAACATCCTCATCAAAAGCTTCATACTTCAAAAACAAAGATTCAATTTCATAAGAACCCTTAAAAGCAACAGATTCTTCTATTTGTTCTACATCATAGTGATCATATATACCATTAGCATAAGAAGCCAAGGTTTCATTATCATTAAATTCACATGAAAAGGGAAGATGTGGAGTGTTCATCCTAGAGCAACAAGTATAATCATATCTCAAGCATAGCTCCCAAGCATACCAATGCAACATATGAATTTGATCCCATAACAATTTCCCTTTATGAGTCAACCGATAATCCCTAAAGTATTCACATTGATCCAACATTACTCCCATTATATAGTTGAACGGGGTTTTCTTAGGATTATCAAAGTAGTGCATAATATTTCTCACATAACGAGCATCGAGGGTTTTAGGAGGTTCCCCATCTCCATGAGTAGCAAGTACCACTAATTTGTTTGGTGTTTCGTGTTCCATATCCATAACTAAAGATGGAGAACAACTTAGAACAGAAAATAAAAACTACGTAGTGATAAAGCAAACAAGCACACACGAGAATATTCACCTCACGTAATTGCTCCCCGGCAATGGCGCCAGAAAAAGGTCTTGATAACCCACAAGTATAGGGGATCATTTGTAGCCTTCTTCAATAAATAAGAGTGTCGAACCCAACGAGGAGTTAAAGGCAGAACGAATAATCCCTCAAGTTCTATCGACCACCGATACAACTCTACGCACATTTGACGTTTGCTTTACCTAGAAGAAACTATTTTGCAAGAATAAGACTACGAGTACTTTGCGAGAATAAAACTAAGAATAAATTGCAAGACAATAAAAGTGGATAGCTTTTGTCAACAAGAAAGTCATGTGTCCCTAGGCAATCGATAACAAGTACCGGTAATCATTCTTGTAATTTTATATGAAAAAGAGGCATGAACTAACATACTTTCTCTACTTGGATCATATGCACTTATGATTGGAACTCTAGCAAGTATCTGTAAATACTAAATATCATTAATGATAGGTGGGAACCCGATCAACGAGTTCACGCCTGAGGGTGGCCCGATCTTCACGTCACAGGATCGAATCGGGAGGGATAACTAGCTGCAAGCAGCCGGGATAACTAGCTTTATACCTGTCAAGGTTGGATGCAACTCATACGTTGGGGATGGCTGACCGAAGCTACAAGAACTCCAACCGTTGTCCAAACAATCGCAGAACCACAAACTGGGACTAATCCACACAAAACGGCCGGAACCGTAGAGCATGAACTAGGGGGAACCAGAGGCTCCTTCTCGCGAATCCGAATGAACTCACAAGAGCAAAGGTAGCAAGATCTCTCGGATCTCTCTAGCGGTCTTGCTGCATAAGCTTGTAGCTGAATGGTTTGACAAAAAGGTGTTCTAGAGGATGGGGAAGATGGGGTTTTATAGCAAGGACAACCCCCCTTAGCTAGGTGTGAAAATGATTTCAAAAGTAAGCAGGTTTGCATGGCTTCCTTGGGTGAATAAGCAGTCCTCTTTGGAAGTTGTTGGAGAGCTCCTAGAAAATTCGTGAAGTCTTGACCACTTGGATACCTTCCACGAGAATGACTAGTACTTTTGACTCACAACTCCAAATGATGTGAGGTTTTTTTGCATTGGAAAGATAATTTTATGTAGCTTCTGTTAATGTACCCCTATGGCCCCGTCTCTCCACCATATGGGTGTGCCACCACGAAACATCAGAGGTAAAAACTGACAGCATCAGCTTCACTTGAAACTTGTTTTCTTCAAACTCGTTCGTCTAGACCGGTTGCTTTAAGAGCTCATAGGTTGTTGGATTTCTTCCATGTGATACCTAAGTTCAACCAACAACAATGGGGATGAAAGTGCAGCCATGTGTTCAAGATTGTGGTATGAACTTAAGTTAGCGTTCACCTGGCCATGTGCTTGCTTGATTCGGCTTAGTAATTCTTTCCACCTAAATTGTGCACTTTTTTGAAATGTCATGTATGATGTACCCATGTGCTCATAATCCTACCTCCCTTGATGAAGAGTCGTCCTCGACTCTCTTTGATCTGCAAAAGATAAGTAGAAGGGAAGTAGATAATATCCATGCAAAGAAATGATGCAATTCTCATTTGTAGCTTTCACCTTTGAATTGTGTTGCATCTGATCATGTACTTGTTTTTCACAACTTGGAGTTCGTCCAAGGATGATTGGTCTTGTTCCAATGACCGAGATGTCGTGATCATCCCCCCTTTCTTGAGAAGGAGTCGTCCTCGACTCTACTGAAGGAAATATGCCCTAGAGGCAATAATAAAGTTATTATTTATTTCCTTATAATCATGATAAATGTTTATTATTCATGCTAGAATTGTATTTACCGGAAACATAATACATGTGTGAATACATAGACAAACAAAGTGTCACTAGTATGCCTCTACTTGACTAGCTCGTTAATCAAAGATGGTTATGTTTCCTAACCATGAACAATGAGTTGTTATTTGATTAACGAGGTCACATCATTAGCAGAATGATCTGATTGACATGACCCATTCCATTAGCTTAGCACCCGATCGTTTAGTATGTTGCTATTGCTTTCTTCATGACTTATACATGTTCCTATGACTATGAGATTATGCAACTCCCGTTTACCGGAGGAACACTTTGGGTACTACCAAACGTCACAACGTAACTGGGTGATTATAAAGGAGTACTACAGGTGTCTCCAATGGTCGATGTTGGGTTGGCGTATTTCGAGATTAGGATTTGTCACTCGGATTGTCGGAGAGGTATCTCTGGGCCCTCTCGGCAATACACATCACATAAGCCTTGCAAGCATTACAACTAATATGTTAGTTGTGAGATGATGTATTACGGAACGAGTAAAGAGACTTGCCGGTAACGAGATTGAACTAGGTATTGGATACCGACGATCGAATCTCGGGCAAGTA
This sequence comes from Triticum dicoccoides, assembly GCF_002162155.2. Classification (NCBI taxonomy): domain Eukaryota; kingdom Viridiplantae; phylum Streptophyta; class Magnoliopsida; order Poales; family Poaceae; genus Triticum; species Triticum dicoccoides. The sequence continues at coordinate 187,974,916 of NC_041381.1, forward strand.
ACATACCGATGACAAAGGGAACAACGTATGTTGTTATGCGGTCTGACCGATAAAGATCTTCGTAGAATATGTAGGAGCCAATATGGGCATCCAGGTCCCGCTATTGGTTATTGACCAGAGACGTGTCTCGGTCATGTCTACATTGTTCTCGAACCCGTAGGGTCCGCACGCTTAAGGTTACGATGACAGTTATATTATGAGTTTATGCATTTTGATGTACCGAAGGTTGTTTGGAGTCCCGGATGTGATCACGGACATGACGAGGAGTCTCGAAATGGTCGAGACGTAAAGATTGATATTGGAAGCCTATATTTGGATATCGGAAGTGTTCCGGGTGAAATCGGGATTTTACCGGAATACCGGGAGGGTTACCGGAACCCCCCGGGAGCTATTTGGGCCATAGTGGGCCTTAGTGGAAAAGAGAAGGGGCTGCCCTAGATGGGCTGCGCGCCCCCCTTCCCCTAGTCCTATTAGGACTAGGAGAGGTGGCCGGCCCCCTCCTCCTCTTTTCCCCTCCGAGGAATCCTAGTTGGACTAGGATTGGAGGGGGAATCCTACTCCCAGAGGGAGTAGGACTCTCCTGCGCCTCCCCCCCTTGGCCGGCCAGCCTCCCCTCCTCTCCTCCTTTATATACGGAGGCAGGGGCACCTCTAAACACACAAGTTGACACAAGTTGATCCACGTGATCTATTCCTTAGCCGTGTGCGGTGCCCCCTGCCACCATATTCCTCGATAATACTGTAGCGGAGTTTAGGCGAAGCCCTGCTGCTGTAGTTTATCAAGATCGTCACCACGCCGTCGTGCTGACGAAACTCTTCCCCGACACTTTGCTGGATCGGAGTCCGGGGATCGTCATCGAGCTGAACGTGTGCTCGAACTCGGAGGTGCCGTAGTTTCGGTACTTGATCGGTTGGATCGTGAAGACGTACGACTACTTCCTCTACGTCGTGTCATCGCTTCCGCAGTCGGTCTGCGTTGGGTACGTAGACAACACTCTCCCCTCGTTGCTATGCATCACATGATCCTGTGTGTGCGTAGGAATTTTTTTGAAATTACTACGAAACCCAACAGTGGCATCCGAGCCTAGGTTATTTATGTTGATGTTATATGCACGAGTAGAACACAAGTGAGTTGTGGACGATACAAGTCATACTGCCTACCAGCATGTCATACTTTGGTTCGGCGGTATTGTTGGACGAGACGACCCGGACCAACCTTACGCGTACGCTTACGCGAGACCGGTTCCCTCGACGTGCTTTGCACAGAGATGGCTTGCGGGCGACTGTCTCTCCAACTTTAGTTGAACCAAGTATGGCTACGCCCGGTCCTTGCGAAGGTTAAAACGGAGTCTATTTGACAAACTATCGTTGTGGTTTTGATGCGTAGGTGAGATTGGTTCTTACTTAAGCCCATAGCAGCCACGTAAAACAAGCAACAACAAAGTAGAGGACGTCTAACTTGTTTTTGCAGGGCATGTTGTGATGTGATATGGTCAAAGCATGATGCTGAATTTTATTGTATGAGATGATCATGTTTTGTAACCGAGTTATCGGCAACTGGCAGGAGCCATATGGTTGTCGCTTTATTGTATGCAATGCAATCGCGATGTAATGCTTTACTTTATTACTAAACGGTAGTGATAGTCGTGGAAGCATAAGATTGGCGAGACGACAACGATGCTACGATGGAGATCAAGGTGTCGCGCCGGTGACGATGGTGATCATGACGGTGCTTCGGAGATGGAGATCACAAGCACAAGATGATGATGACCATATCATATCACTTATATTGATTGCATGTGATGTTTATCTTTTATGCATCTTATCTTGCTTTGATTGACGGTAGCATTATAAGATGATCTCTCACTAAATTATCAAGAAGTGTTCTCCCTGAGTATGCACCGTTGCCAAAGTTCGTCGTGCCCAGACACCACGTGATGATCGGGTGTGATAAGCTCTACGTCCATCTACAACGGGTGCAAGCCAGTTTTGCACACGCAGAATACTCAGGTTAAACTTGACGAGCCTAGCATATGCAGATATGGCCTCGGAACACGGAGACCGAAAGGTCGAGCGTGAATCATATAGTAGATATGATCAACATAACGATGTTCACCATTGAAAACTACTCCATCTCACGTGATGATCGGTCATGGTTTAGTTGATTTGGATCACGTAATCACTTAGAGGATTAGAGGGATGTCTATCTAAGTGGGAGTTCTTAAATAATATGATTAATTGAACTTAAATTTATCATGAACTTAGTACCTGATAGTATCTTGCTTATGTTGATTGTAGATAGATGGCTCGTGCTGTTGTTCCGTTGAATTTTAATGCGTTCCTTGAGAAAGCAAAGTTGAAAGATGATGGTAGCAATTACACGGACTGGGTCCGTAACTTGAGGATTATCCTCATTGCTGCACAGAAAAATTACGTCCTGGAAGCACCGCTGGGTGCCAGGCCTGCTGCTGGAGCAACACCAGATGTTATGAATGTCTGGCAGAGCAAAGCTGATGACTACTCGATAGTTCAGTGTGCCATGCTTTACGGCTTAGAATCGGGACTTCAACGACGTTTTGAACGTCATGGAGCATATGAGATGTTCCAGGAGTTGAAGTTAATATTTCAAGCAAATGCCCGAATTGAGAGATATGAAGTCTCCAATAAGTTCTATAGCTGCAAGATGGACGAGAACAGTTCTGTCAGTGAGCATATACTCAAAATGTCTGGGTATAATAATCACTTGATTCAATTGGGAGTTAATCTTCCGGATGATTGCGTCATTGACAGAATTCTCCAATCACTGCCACCAAGCTACAAGAGCTTTGTGATGAACTATAATATGCAAGGGATGAACAAGACTATTCCCGAGCTCTTCGCAATGCTGAAAGCTGCGGAGGTAGAAATCAAGAAGGAGCATCAAGTGTTGATGGTTAACAAGACCACTAGTTTCAAGAAAAAGGGCAAAGGGAAATTAAAGGGGAACTTCAAGAAGAACGGCAAGCAAGTTGCTGCTCAAGAGAAGAAACCCAAGTCTGGACCTAAGCCTGAAACTGAGTGCTTCTACTACAAGCAGACTGGTCACTGGAAGCGGAACTGCCCCAAGTATTTGGCGGATAAGAAGGATGGCAAGGTGAACAAAGGTATATGTGATATACATGTCATTGATGTGTACCTTCCTAGAGCTCGCAGTAGCACCTGGGTATTTGATACTGGTTCTGTTGCTAATATTTGCAACTCGAAACAGGGACTACAGAATAAGCGGGCACTGGCAAAGGACGAGGTGACGATGCGCGTGGGAAACGGTTCCAAAGTCGATGTGATCGCGGTTGGCACGCTACCTCTACATCTACCTTCGGGATTAATATTAGACCTAAGTAATTGTTATTTGGTGCCAGCGTTGAGCATGAACATTATATCTGGATCTTGTTTAATGCGAGACGGTTATTCATTTAAATCAGAGAATAATGGTTGTTCTATTTATATGAGTAACATCTTTTATGGTCATGCACCCTTGAAGAGTGGTCTATTTTTATTAAATCTCGATAGTAGTAATACACATATTCATAATGTTGAAACCAAAAGATGCAGAGTTGATAATGAAAGTGCAACTTATTTGTGGCACTGTCGATTAGGTCATATCGGTATAAAGCGCATGAGGAAACTCCATGCCGATGGACTTTTGGAACCACTTGATTATGAATCACTTGGTACTTGCGAACCGTGCCTCATGGGCAAGATGACTAAAACACCGTTCTCCGGTACTATGGAGAGAGCAACAGATTTGTTGGAAATCATACATACCGATGTATGTGGCCCGATGAATATTGAGGCTCGTGGCGGATATCGTTATTTTCTCACCTTCACAGATGATTTAAGCAGATATGGGTATATCTACTTAATGAAACATAAGTTTGAAACATTTGAAAAGTTCAAAGAATTTCAGAGTGAAGTTGAAAATCATCGTAACAAGAAAATAAAGTTTCTACGATCTGATCGTGGAGGAGAATATTTGAGTTACGAGTTTGGTGTACATTTGAAAAACTGTGGAATAGTTTCGCAACTCACGCCACCCGGAACACCACAGCGTAATGGTGTGTCCGAACGTCGTAATCGTACTTTACTAGATATGGTGCGATCTATGATGTCTCTTACTGATTTACCGCTATGTTTTTGGGGATATGCTTTAGAGACGGCCGCATTCACGTTAAATAGGGCACCATCAAAATCCGTTGAGACGACACCTTATGAACTGTGGTTTGGCAAGAAACCAAAGTTGTCGTTTCTTAAAGTTTGGGGCTGCGATGCTTATGTGAAAAAACTTCAACCTGATAAGATCGAACCCAAATCGGAGAAATGTGTCTTCATAGGATACCCAAAGGAAACTGTTGGGTACACCTTCTATCATAGATCCGAAGGCAAGACATTCGTTGCTAAGAATGGATCATTTCTAGAGAAGGAGTTTCTCTCGAAAGAAGTGAGTGGGAGGAAAGTAGAACTTGACGAGGTAACTGTACCTGCTCCCTTACTGGAAAGTAGTTCATCACAGAAAACTGTTTCAGTGACACCTACACCAGTTAGTGAGGAAGCCAATGATAATGATCATGAAACTTCAGATCAAGATACTGCTGAACCTCGTAGATCAACCAGAGTAAGATCCGCACCAGAGTGGTACGGTAATCCTGTTCTGGAGGTCATGCTACTAGATCATGATGAACCTACGAACTATGAAGAAGCGATGGTGAGCCCAGATTCCGCAAAGTGGCTTGAAGCCATGAAATCTGAGATGGGATCCATGTATGAGAACAAAGTATGGACTTTGGTTGACTTGCCCGATGATCGGCAAGCAATTGAGAATAAATGGATCTTTAAGAAGAAGACTGACGCTGATGGTAATATTACTGTCTACAAAGCTCGACTTGTCGCAAAAGGTTTTCGGCAAGTTCAAGGGATTGACTACGATGAGACCTTCTCACCCGTAGCGATGCTTAAAGTCCGTCCGAATCATGTTAGCAATTGCCGCATTTTATGATTATGAAATTTGGCAAATGGATGTCAAAACTGCATTCCTGAATGGATTTCTGGAAGAAGAGTTGTATATGATGCAACCAGAAGGTTTTGTCGATCCAAAGGGAGCTAACAAAGTGTGCAAGCTCCAGCGATCCATTTATGGACTGGTGCAAGCCTCTCGGAGTTGGAATAAACGTTTTGATAGTGTGATCAAAGCATTTGGTTTTATACAGACTTTCGGAGAAGCCTGTATTTACAAGAAAGTGAGTGGGAGCTCTGTAGCATTTCTGATATTATATGTGGATGACATATTACTGATTGGAAATGATATAGAATTTCTGGATAGCATAAAGGGATACTTGAATAAAAGTTTTTCAATGAAAGACCTCGGTGAAGCTGCTTACATATTAGGCATTAAGATCTATAGAGATAGATCAAAACGCTTAATTGGACTTTCACAAAGCACATACCTTGACAAAATTTTGAAGAAGTTCAAAATGGATCAAGCGAAGAAAGGGTTCTTGCCTGTGTTACAAGGTGTGAAATTGAGTAAGACTCAATGCCCGACCACTGCAGAAGATAGTGAGAATATGAAAGATGTTCCCTATGCATCAGCCATAGGATCTATCATGTATGCAATGATGTGTACTAGACCTGATGTGTGCCTTGCTATAAGTTTAGCAGGGAGGTACCAAAGTAATCCAGGAGTGGATCACTGGACAGCGGTCAAGAACATCCTGAAATACCTGAAAAGGACTAAGGATATGTTTCTCGTATATGGAGGTGACAAAGAGCTCATCGTAAAAGGTTATGTTGATGCAAGCTTTGACACTGATCCGGACGATTCTAAATCGCAAACCGGATACGTGTTTACATTAAACGGTGGAGCTGTCAGTTGGTGCAGTTCTAAACAAAGCGTCGTAGCGGGATCTACATGTGAAGCGGAATACATAGCTGCTTCAGAAGCAACAAATGAAGGAGTCTGGATGAAGGAGTTCATATCCGATCTAGGTGTCATACCTAGTGCATCGGGTCCAATGAAAATCTTTTGTGACAATACTGGTGCAATTGCCTTGGCAAAGGAATCCAGATTTCACAAAAGGACCAAACACATCAAGAGACGCTTCAACTCCATCCGGGATCTAGTCCAGGTGGGAGACATAGAGATTTGCAAGATACATACGGATCTGAATGTTGCAGACCCGTTGACTAAGCCTCTTCCACGAGCAAAACATGATCAGCACCAAGGCTCCATGGGTGTTAGAATCATTACAGTGTAATCTAGATTATTGACTCTAGTGCAAGTGGGAGACTGAAGGAAATATGCCCTAGAGGCAATAATAAAGTTATTATTTATTTCCTTATAATCATGATAAATGTTTATTATTCATGCTAGAATTATATTTACCGGAAACATAATACATGTGTGAATACATAGACAAACAAAGTGTCACTAGTATGCCTCTACTTGACTAGCTCGTTAATCAAAGATGGTTATGTTTCCTAACCATGAACAATGAGTTGTTATTTGATTAACGAGGTCACATCATTAGCAGAATGATCTGATTGACATGACCCATTCCATTAGCTTAGCACCCGATCGTTTAGTATGTTGCTATTGCTTTCTTCATGACTTATACATGTTCCTATGACTATGAGATTATGCAACTCCCGTTTACCGGAGGAACACTTTGGGTACTACCAAACGTCACAACGTAACTGGGTGATTATAAAGGAGTACTACAGGTGTCTCCAATGGTCGATGTTGGGTTGGCGTATTTCGAGATTAGGATTTGTCACTCCGATTGTCGGAGAGGTATCTCTGGCCCCTCTCGGTAATACACATCACATAAGCCTTGCAAGCATTACAACTAATATGTTAGTTGTGAGATGATGTATTACGAAACGAGTAAAGAGACTTGCCGGTAACGAGATTGAACTAGGTATTGGATACCGACGATCGAATCTCGGGCAAGTAACATACCGATGACAAAGGGAACAACGTATGTTGTTATGCGGTCTGACCGATAAAGATCTTCGTAGAATATGTAGGAGCCAATATGGGCATCCAGGTCCCGCTATTGGTTATTGACCAGAGACGTGTCTTGGTCATGTCTACATTGTTCTCGAACCCGTAGGGTCCGCACGCTTAAGGTTACGATGACCGTTATATTATGAGTTTATACATTTTGATGTACCGAAGGTTGTTCGGAGTCCCGGATGTGATCACGGACATGACGAGGAGTCTCTAAATGGTCGAGACGTAAAGATTGATATATTGGAAGCCTATATTTGGATATCGGAAGTGTTCCGGGTGAAATCGGGATTTTACCGGAATACCGGGAGGGTTACCGGAACCCCCCGGGAGCTATTTGGGCCATAGTGGGCCTTAGTGGAAAAGAGAAGGGGCTGCCCTAGATGGGCTGCGCGCCCCCCCCTTCCCCTAGTCCTATTAGGACTAGGAGAGGTGGCCGGCCCCCTCCTCCTCTTTTCCCCTCCGAGGAATCCTAGTTGGACTAGGATTGGAGGGGGAATCCTACTCCCAGAGGGAGTAGGACTCTCCTGCGCCTCCCCCCCTTGGCCGGCCAGCCTCCCCTCCTCTCCTCCTTTATATACGGAGGCAGGGGCACCTCTAAACACACAAGTTGACACAAGTTGATCCACGTGATCTATTCCTTAGCCGTGTGCGGTGCCCCCTGCCACCATATTCCTCGATAATACTGTAGCGGAGTTTAGGCGAAGCCCTGCTGCTGTAGTTTATCAAGATCGTCACCACGCCGTCGTGCTGACGAAACTCTTCCCCGACACTTTGCTAGATCGGAGTCCGGGGATCGTCATCGAGCTGAACGTGTGCTCGAACTCGGAGGTGCCGTAGTTTCGGTACTTGATCGGTTGGATCGTGAAGACGTACGACTACTTCCTCTACGTCGTGTCATCGCTTCCGCAGTCGGTCTGCGTTGGGTACGTAGACAACACTCTCCCCTCGTTGCTATGCATCACATGATCCTGTGTGTGCGTAGGAAAATTTTTGAAATTACTAGAAACCCAACATCTACTTGGTCATAACACAAAAGAAAGCAGGGCAATACCAAATCATAATGCAAAGGTTTCATGATATAGAGTATTTTAGTTTTCAGCTTTGCTATCTTATGGACAATGCAAACATGATATTTTGTTCGACTTAGGAGTTCCTTCCAGCAAATATTTCCATGGAGCACAAATTTGTAACCCATCATCATCATGTTCTTATCAGACTTCCTCTCTAGGAGAAAAGTTGTCCTCAACTTTATTTGGTATGCAAAATTATAGCACGAGGCACTACAAAAAAATACACTTCCGTGATGATACGTGTTTGTCATAGTAGGTTGCGTTTTTTGTCATGCATGTACATCTATAACAAATTTATGACAGAATCGAGATAGTCATACCTGTGCTGTCGTAGAAGTGTTCGATGACATTACCAAAATTATCATCACGGAAGTGTCCACTTCCATGACGATAAATCGCGCATCACAGAAGTGCTTTCGTCAAGGGTGACCGACACGTGGCATCCACCGTAACGGAACGCCATTAAGCTATGGGGTCGGGTTTTGGATCCGATAACCCGTTAACAGCCCCGACCAATGGGGATTTTCCACGTGTAAAATCAATATTGGATGGAGGAAACACGTGTTGGCTCATTGTTGGGACAGATGTCATCCACTCATTGGACAGAAGGCGCCTATGATATGTCAACACGTGGCACGGCCCAACAGAGGACCATTCCTGTGAAAAGGCCGGCCCATTTGACTTGGTCAAAAGGTGACGGGTCGGCCCATGGAAAGCCTGTTAACGGCATGTTCGCATATAGCCCATTTACAGCCCACTAACCCAAGGCCCGTTACACCCTATCCAAATTAGGCCCAGTAGCGTCATCTGGGCCATCCAATATGATTCTAGCTCGTTTTCACTTCTGGCCCATGTATGGCCCATGACGTCTTTCGGCCCATATGAGGCCCTATCTAACTCTTGGCCTATTAACGCCCCGTGGTGAAACTGGCCCACAATGAACTGTGTATTACTTTAGACCCATTAACGGCCCGTGGTGAAACTGGCCCGTAATGAACAGTGTATCACTTTATACCCATTAAGGGCACGTTATTCAGTTGGGCCGTTTCCAGCCCATGTTATCTTTCAGCCTTCTCAGAGCCCATTTATTCTTGGGCTCATTTGTAGCATTTGGTTACTTACGACCCGTTACCGTCATTTTCTGCTTGTGGGCCAAATTTAGCCCGTCGTTACAGTCGGCCCGTTTGTGGCCCGTTAATCTGTTGGGCCATTTTCATAGCATCACCAAATATGGCCTATTAACAGCCCGTTATGGCCAGCCAATAAAGCGTACAATTTCCATTATAGGCCCGTCTACGGCCCATTAAAGGCTAGTACAAGACCCATAAATGAGTCGGCGGCCCATGGATCCTACGTGACGTAGAAGGCCCATGGATCCTGCGATACGTAGAAGGCCCATGGACACTGCGAGACGTAGAAGTCCCATGGATCCTGCGAGACGTAGAAGGCCCATGGATCCTACGAGACGTAGAAGGCCCATGGATCCTACGAGACGTAGAAGGCCCATGGTCGGGCGAGTTGGCCCCCGTTTGAACGATATAGCATATTCAAAGAATTATCCTACTCAATACTATCACCTCTAAAAAGCGTACACTATACAACAAAGAGATCAAGACATAGAAAGGTGGAATAATCCTACACTATACAATAAAGAAATTACAGCCGATTATACCCACTTGGCATTATGGTACGGCACAGGTGATAATAAAGCATAGACAAACAACAAATTACATACACTGGGAAAATATGGCTCATACATCATGGACGCGCATCAACTTAACTCCATTTGAACTATAATCTCTTCAGAAAATAGGATTGGCCGGATTCAGATAGCACAAATTTCAGTCTGCAAAATCTCCAATTCCTTCATGGTTACCTCGGTGTCTTGTTTCATTTTTTTGACTCATGCATCTAATACCCGCATGTCCAGTCTCGACTTGTTGATTATATGTTGACAATCATGTACACGTTGTCTTGCCACCTCTAGTTGATGCTCGAGAACATCAGCACATTCCAATTCCAATCCATAATCATTCGGTAACGGCCAAGCCACACTGCTCGCAGATATTTGTGTTGATGTCACTTCATCCTGAAATGTTTCTATAAGTACACATGACTAGGGCAAAAATATAGTTACAACAGTGAAGCGAACAAGACACTATTTTGTACTACATGGCAAACAGGACTAACAATAATGTTACACGTCACTTTCACAAAAAAATGTTACACGTCATGAAGCATAAGCAGGTGATATTTTAAAAATTATAAAAAAGATAGTCTGTGCAGCCTGTATACAGAAATCCCTCTTAGCTCACCAGAGGAGCATGATGTTGGGGCCCAATCGAAAACACAGACAAGTTACAAATTTAGACAGCATGTTACGTATAAGTAAGCAAGCAGTTGGCCATTCTGTACCTCAATTAAAGTCTTAGGGAGCATAATGAATAGCAGAGGGTTTCATACAAACATACTACAGCAGGCAAAACTATGCAATCATTAGCATAGTATAGACTAGATTCTGAGCCTCATGCAATAATAGTTGGTTAATAGACTTCAAAGCTTCGGGCACACTTCGACAGAGTAATTAAATGGTAAGGCCTTTAATTATGTCAACTAATAGTGATACAAGTACCGAACATCAGGCATAATTATTTGGGCATCTCATTAAGTGAGGACAAATAAAGCAATTGAAAAGAGAAAATTAACTATGCCTGAAACAAACAAGGAATTGAACTATTGAGTTGCATATAGTGACTTACCTTAGCAGGTTGAAGAGGCTCAGCGCAGCTCCTACTTCTCTTGCAAGGCTCCTTCCTAACATCTTGTACTTGGAAATTCTCAATCTTATCTTCATTGCACCCCCTCTGCAAGGTGACACAAACTAGTTACTCGTCTCCTTGGAAGATAAATATGCATATTTTCCAGTCTGTGAACACAAAAGGATGAGATTATAACAAAACAACACCACATAATGAAACATGCCACATCTCTTGCACTTGCACACAATGAAATGAGCATTTACTATGTCTGCACTATGTAAAAATTAGGCATACCTTCGAACTGGATCTCCAGGTACTCTTGGAGAGCCTACTGTAGTGTACAGCCAAACCTTTATTCACCTATGAGTTAGACAAGGCCCCACTACAGCAGCCCTTAGTGTTTAAATCATTGACAAGCGCTGTTAGAGCGTTAGGTCAAGAACAACAAGTAATCAAAACAAATAGTCCTAGTATGGCTGGCTGATGCAAACAAGCAATTGAACAGATGTGTGAGCAAATCTTACATATCAAGAAAAAAAGCAAAGAAGGAGGCTTAAAGACCATCACTTGACTGACCAGATTTAAGGGGCATTTAAACATCATGTGCAATGTATGAACTAACATAAACATTGCATATTCCAGATTCTACAATGGAATGCACATGTATTAGGTTATGCCATGTATGATGATGCCTAAATGTACAGATAGCAGGCAAGATTGATTCATCATTGCACGCACAATTGAATTGCAGGTTAAGGGCCAGTTCGATTCTGCCTTTTTAGGGTATATTGTCAAAATAAGCCATAAAAGATGTAAAGAAGTCATTTTTGAGTTATGGGCTTGGTCTTAACTAATTTCGCTTTGGAGGGGGGGGGGTGTTTCGGGTAGAACCTCACTAAAAATTGAAGGGAAGGGGAATAGTGAAATGACTCTATTGTCTGCCTATATTACACTCAAAATGCAACTGCTGATGCCTGTGTCACACCTGACCCTCAAGTAAAAACAAACACGCAAGCATTCATTTCCCTACCCGCTTGCATCTCCTCTCCCCTTTCCCTCTACCTCGATCCCCTTCCTGCAGCACTAGGGTTCCTCCAGCGAGCCGTCGCCACTAGTCCCATCTGGCCTGGTCCTCGACGATGCTATGTCCAGCTAGGCTACATCGCCGGTGGGTAGGGGCAAATCTCCCTGGCTGCTCCTCCCTCTGGCGCCACCCCTCATTCTCATGGTCTCCAGCAGCTGCTCCACTGTGGTTCGTCCAACGCACTACTCCAGCAGGCGCTGCACAACTATGGCTGATGCCACACTGCGGCAGAAGTCACCTTGTTCCCCCTCCCCTCCTCCTAGTCCATGGCCTTGAGGTGTTGTTGAAGGATGAGCTCATCCAACAAGGTGAGGATCTCCTCTGGTTTTTTGCCAAATTTTCATTCTGATCCACTATACGATGAATTGCTATGAGCTGCTTCTGCTGCTGCTATATGATGCATTGCTATGAGCTGCTCCTGCTACTACTATATGATGAATTGCTATGAGCTGCTTCTGTTGTATGATGACTTGCTATGAGCTGCTGCTGCTGCTATATGATGAATTGCTATGAGCTACTGCTGCTATATGATGAGTTGCTACAAGCTGCTCCTACTGCTGTTATATGATGAATTGCTATGAGCTGCTCCTGCTGCTGCTATATGATGAATTGCTATGAGCTGCTGCTGGTATATGATGAATTGCAGACTGCTACTGCTGTATGATGAGTTGCTATGACCTGCTGCTGCTGCTATATGATGCTTTCCGGTGGTGCTGCTATATGATAATAACCAGCCACTTGGACCATCGAATTTCAACAAATAATTGTTCTTCATTTAAATGTGGGTCATGCGTTCTTCATTTAAATTAGGCAATGTGATCTCTATGGAAAACATTGACCAAAGTAGATTGTGCCAAGTAGATGGTATCTTTGTATTTGCATTTTGAGCAAATAGTGATGGTCTATTTTCCTATCATATTAATTACTGCACCGGGTTCAATTTGTGATGTTTGCAAGTCAAATTAATTTCCATATGTGCAGCAAAATGAAAAATATATATAATGCAATCTAGACTTTCCACTGATCATACCAAAGATAAGCTGAAAACGCAATGAAAAGAACTGGTTGGTGTATTACATGGAGCTTATATTCACAGGTGCTTATTTTCTTAAGATAACTCGTAATAACTGTCCCTAAGAAACTTGGCTAATAGAACTGGCATACAAATAACATGTCACGATGATTGCAATGGAGGAGTGACGTACCATAGCACACTGTATAGGCTCACCATTGCCTCTCCTTTTTTGCGATGTTCCCTGAAATTGCCACATACATCTTGTACTTTTTCATTGTGTAACCCTATCTGCAAGTTGACACGGCTAATTTTAGACATCTCTACATGATACTACATTGCATATCCCTTGCGCATATTTAAACCACCAATTAATGATTGTGTGCGTACCATAAACTAGCCATGACTCTGTATGTTGGACTGGCAGGCACTCTAAGGGAGCCTAATGTAGTGCACTAGAATTCCTACATGCCACCTATGATTTTGTGTAATGTACTGCCCCTGTTCCTAAATATATGTCTTTGTAGATATTCCAGTATGGACCACATACAGATGTATATAGATGCTTTTTCGAGTGTAGATTCACTCATTTTGCTCCGTATGTAGCCTATAGTGGAATCTCTAGAAAGACTTATATTTAGGAATGGAGGTATGAGGTAGTATCATGTATGACATCTACATATCTAATTTAGCAGCCAATAGTAGAAATCATTGTCTGCACAAAGGGATTACTGGTCGAAAATCCTAGCAAAGCACGCTGGCAGGCACAGAACAATACAAGAGATAGAGACGCGCTTAGAAGATCATAGAAATGCCTCAGTCCAGGATCTTGGTTGGCCAAGCTGTTAGATCCATAAGAAACATCGTCCTTGTAGTTTTTGCCAGCTGCATAACAGGTAACAACGACCGGTTAGTATATTTGAAGTACATCGGGCAGGTGATGACGGGTTTAAAGGTGACAAGTACCTAGGCCGTGGCAGGTGCTTGGCATCTCTCTAGACGGTGTGAATCAGGTTAGAAACATCGAGGATGATGACACTGCGCTGGCTGTCGGGGTCTCGTAAGGAGATCTAGAACCGTTGAGTAGGGTGTTTGTGGAGCGGCTCCGGTAGGGTGGACTACGGTGTGGGCGAAGCGGATCTGTGGCCGTGGACGAGAGCGTAGGTGAAGCTGCTCCGGTGGTTGGGTTAAGGATGGTGTCGACGACGCGGATATGCGGCCATGGATGGGGCGTCAAAAGCTGCTCCGGTGGTTGGGTTAAGGATGGTGTCGACGATGCGGATCTGCGGCCATGGACGGGGCGTCAGAAGCTGCTCCGGTGGTTGGGTTAAGGGTGGTGTCGACGATGCGGATCTGTGACCGTGGATGGGGCGTCATAAGCTGCTCCGGTAGGTTGGATGAGGGTGCGAGGAAGCGGATCTGAGGCCCTGGACTTGTGAGTTGGCAAAGCGGCCCCAGTAGGGTTGAGAATTGTATAGGCGAAGCTACTCCGGTAGGGTTGACGCTGCTGTCGGCGAAGCGGCTCCAGTAGGGTTGAGGAAGGTGTCGGCGAAGCGCCTCCGATAGGGTTGAGGAAGGTGTCGGCGAAGAGGATTAGAGGCCGTCGACGGGGGCGTCGGTGGGGCGGCTCCGGGGGGTGTGGACGAAGCGTCTCCGATGGGGAGTACGAATGAGCCGCTGCAGATGTGCGGCGGTTGACGAGAGTACCGGCGAAGCAGATCCGGTGCCGTGGACAAGGCCGACACTGAATGGGCTATGGTACAGTGGTGGATGAGCAGTCTACTTGTTTCTAGGGGAGGTGGGAGGGGTAGATGCGGCCGCAGAAGCAGATCCGGCGAGGTGGACGCCGCTGGCAGTGAATGGGCTATGGTACGCCGGTGGATGAGCAGTCTAGGGTTTCGAGAGGGGAGGGGAGAAAGTGCGATGAAGTACGGACGGCGTGATGTAAGATGCTCTGGTGCTGTGGAGTTAGTCGTTTTTGCAAGAGGGGGGAGAGGAAATGGGGGTGCCGTGTAGTGGGGGGTACCGGAAGTTACCAAAGTAGCCCCAGCCTATCATGTAGATGAGGGCGGTATTGTAACTGTTGGTCTCCGCGCACCAAGGACAAAAGGGGGATTTCGCATGCTAAAGACTAAGGTGGCAGAAATTTTAGAAGGAGGCGGGAGATTTTGCCGCCCGCGGGATCGTTCATATCCAGTTTCAACTAATTTTGGACCATGCTAGCGGGAAGGTCATGCTAGACTGTGTACACGGGGCACGCGTCAACAGTTAATAACTGGTGTGAAGTCCACCCCAGAAAAAAAGACAATAACTCGGGATGATGCGCCGATAACTTGGACGTTCACACGGGCGCGGCAAATCGTATGGGTGTAGTGGCGCGTTCACAAAAAAAGGGATCAAACGCTCAGCCTATGTATTTCTCGTGTAAATAGATAATTTAGTGCCATTGGTTATTTACTTTAAACATAATGCATTGACGTGTTAGTGTAGAGGTGCACAAAAAGAAATGGATATTGTAGTTAGCTACTTAAAAGTGTTACCTCATATGATTACATAGCCTCCATTTCGTAAATTGCGTAACCGTTGAATTCATATATGAATATTACATATATTACTTCAAAATAGAAACTTAAATCATCCAAGACTAATGAGTTTGAATGCAAGAGTAACAATGGTGCATGTGCATGATAGCTACATTGGTTGTTTGAAGAAACATCACTGTAACTTTGGCATGCACAACTGAAAAAGGTTTATTTAAATAGAAAAAAATGTGATATGTGAGTGTCCAATCTTTATAGCATTGAATCGATATTGTACCTTTGGCCATGATACAAAGTAGATATTGACTTATGTTCAAGCGATGCACGTCCACGGTCGCTAGATAGTGATACGTGAATGAATTGTGCAATCTCTCACACACACATACATATCTCATTTCCCTGTGGGCATCGGAATCACACACGCGCACTTCGTGTATTTCTCTCCCTCCATCAGGGTTAAATTCGTCTTTCTACCCCATCCTACAAGTCTCTCACACAGAAACACACACGCTCTCTATGTCTAACACGCCCACCCCTTTAATTCCGCCCACCCACAGCCACTAATGTCTCAAAGTATAATAATGTCTCTCACACATATGCTATCTACCTATCCCTTAATATAGCTAGATATGTGTCACACAAACTCCTTCTCCCTACTAGCAAGATGCCCATGTGCGTTGCACGGAACATCAAGATGCATTTGTATGAGAAGTTTATCTTGTGGGAGAAAAGGATGAACGAGGGAATGCCTTATTTGCAAATGCGGAGAGGGGTGTGGGTATCTTTTTGCAAGATTGCCATATTTTCCTTCATGTCCGTCGGATATAAATCGGATGGACTATATTGCAGGATGGCAGGAACACCATCATCACCAACTCTGTTTTTTATAAGAGTAGATATATGTGAGTGTCACTGCCCCCTCCCCCCCACACACACCCACACTTCCCAACACCGAAGGAGTAGGGTGACACCTCGATCTTGATACTAATCTATCGACTGGCTTCTCTCTCAAACATACACACACACACTACCCGGCACCGAAGGAGTAGGGTGACACCTCAATCTTGATACTAATCTATCGACTGGATTCTCTCTCAAACATACACACACACACACACACTACCTGGCACTGAAGGAGTAGGGTGGCACATCGATCTTGATAATAATCTATCGACTCCTCTTTCAAACACACACACACACATTCGCTAGTTGTGCCTCTGTGCCTACCGCGCACACTCTCGATACGTCTTTCTCCCCCCCCAACAATGACAGCAGAAGGGTGACAACTTGATCAGATCATAATCTGTCAATTGGTTTATCTCTCAAACATTGTGTCTCGGTGCCTCGCTCGGTAGCCCCCTCGATATGTAGACTTCTCGCGCGCGCATAACTGTAGTGACGATGACGCTGAACCCAGTGTGCCTCGTTTTTACCGGCCTCATGTGATAGTTTTCACCCTGTTTTCTATTAATTAACAAGGCAACCTTTTCTTTGTTACTACTAGTGCATCTGAAATCATTCGGGGCAGACATAAAACATATCACTTCAACCCAATTATCGCAGCAACTACTTTAAAAAAATTAGCTAGCTGCCCGTGCGTTGCAGGGAACATCAAGATGCATTTGTAGAGTAGTTTATCTTGTGAGAGAAAAGGCTGAATGAGGGAAGGCCTTATTTGCGAACGTGGAGAGACGTGTGGGTATATTTTTGCAAAATTGCCATAGTTTCTTTCCTATCCGTTAGATATAAATCCGACGGCCTATATTGCAGGATGGCACGCACACCATCATCACCAACTCTGTTTTCTACTCCCTCCGTCGGAAAATACTTGTCATCAAAATGGATAAAAATAGATCTATCTAAAACTAAAATACGTCTAGATACATTTCCTTTTATCCATTTTGATGACAAGTATTTTTGGATGGAGGGAGTATTTGTCTTTTTAGAGATTTCAACAAGTGACTATGACCGGACCTTACCAACATACTCAAAAAAGTAGTCCATAATTTTGATGTTACCCTCTTTTCTTGGCGGTGCAGTGCCGTCTGGATACCTCATAAATAAATCAAGGACAAATCTGACCCCTTCCTGAAAAGACATACGTAGCAAAATGAGTGAATCTACACTCTAAAATATGTCTACATACACATTCGTATGTGGTAGTCCATTTGAAATATGAAAAAAACAAATATTTAGGAACGAATCGAGTATATATAAGAGTAGACATGGAGATATATCTCCAGCATGGTCTACAACAAAAATGTGCTGGGCTGGTTAGCGCCGGATGCTCGCAACGCGATGACATGAGTTCGAATTCTGTTTTTTAACTTTAGATTTGTATATTATATATTACTCTACTTATTTAATATATACTTCTTTCGCTACTGTACTGATAGTGGAACCCACAAAGTACTTAGAATATTAAGGATTGACTTGTTTCTTTTTAACTTTTTGTACGAAGCTGTAGCCACCCTGCAAGTCACGTGTACACTGTACATGCAATTAACTTTTTATAGAGGGACAATCATATAGGCAATTAACTCAAATGGATTGGATGTCACTCTATTATTTCCAGCATAAAGAGCATCTCCAACGGCAGCCGGCAAATTTCCTCCCGCTTCCTTCCGCGGAGGATGACATCAAACGCCAGCGACATACATTTTTACAACTCTAACCAACTAGATGAAATTCGTGCAAACACGGATTGATTTCATATAAGCATGAAGGATTTCGTATAAAAAAGCCGGATCTTCATATAAACATGATGGATTTCATTACATTTACATGAACTAAGAGGTGCCAATCCGGCTCTCTTGTATAATTAATACTCCCTCCGTTCGAAAATACTTGTCCTAGAAATGGATATATCTAGACTTATTTTAGTTCTAAATGGCCGCCCGCGGATCCCTTTGTCTTCCTCATGTCCGTCAGACACTTGCGGGGTCGACGAAGGTCCTCGGAAGAGACGAAGCAGCAAAGAAACCACCTGAATCTGCGGTCGTCGCCTCGGCGGTGGCCTTCATGGGTCCCAAGTGGCGGCGGCCTCCCGTGTTCTACTTCTCCTCGATGATGGCGGCGGACAGGGAGAAGCTGGCCACCGACTGGTCGCTCTCCATGCACCCAGCTTCTGTCTCTGCCTGCATGGCGCTACCGCAGGCACGGGAGGCGCGCCCACAGACATGGGAGGCGCGGCCACCGCAAACACTGGTGGCGTGGTACGACGCGGCAGCGACGGCACCCGTACCGGCGTGCTCGCCACCGTGTCAGCATGGAGCAACTCACCACTCCTCATCGAGCTGAACTGGAGCGGCGAGTTGCTGAACCACGTGCCTACTTGGGGCGGCAACTGGCTCTATCGGGCCAAGCGAGGTTGGTGAAGCACTGAGCGGCCTCGCCCGTATCCGGAGGGCTCGGCGGGCCACCCAGCCGGGTAATATGCCGGAGAACGGCTCATCGGAAGCCATCGAAAGGGTGGAGAAAATGGTGAAGGAGGAGATGGGGGAGCGGCGGAGGGGTGCGATTCTTGCCCGCTGTCTGTCTGGCCTCGTGTAAATAGAGGGCCGACGGTAGGAGCTTGGTCGGTGTCTGGCCTCGTTTAAACTAAGGGCGGACGGGAGGAGCTCGGCCGGTGTTGCGTTTAGTTCCGGGCCGCTCATGAACAGACGTGTGGCCGGAGTAGGATTCTCGGTTTGCATGTGGGTTTAATGGAGGGGTTTAATGGAGGCGCCGGGCGTGCAGCCGGCGGCGCGGTACTATTCAATTTGACAACATTAATGAGCCGTCAAATCACAAAGGCCCTCGCCTCTCGTGAAACCGACCGAGCTAGACTGCCCCGCCCTCTAGCCTTTTAAAAAATGTATATACTCCACTTTTGTACAGTAGTAGTATCAATGGATTGCGCCATGGAGCAAAAATTGAAATTAAAAAAAGGTGGTACATATAGAGAGCGCTCGTGAACTATGTGTCATACATGGCAATAAATAAAGTATTACATGATACTTATATGACACATGGCGCAGGAGTACTAAGTATTATTAATACAATTTTGCTAGAACTCATCTAGATGAGATATAATTTGGTCTCATTCATCTTTTATAGCCATTGGATGTGATGCTATAAGATGCGTGTGTGCTGATGTGGGTTGTATTTGTTCTTGTGCAACAAACTGACCACTGCATGTCATGTTTGATAGTCTCAAGTCATTAAAAGCATACAAGACCCACATCTATTCTTGGTTGATTCCTCTATTTATGTCAAAAAATAAGAAACAACATGAGAGTTAATGCACCACGCCTATGTGTTAGACTAGCCACAATGGTGAGTAACATACACTAGTAACATACACATATCCCTAGACTATGTTACTACCTTCATAGTGGGTACTACCTCCGTCCTGGTTTATAGGTCCCTTTTATAGTTTGTGCCAAATTTTGACTAAAGATTTAACTAACAAAATGTTAATGCATGTCAAGAAAAATTATCTCATTGGATTCGTATTTGAACATAGTTTTGAAAAATATAATGTTTGGTGACATGCGTGAACATTTTCTTAGTTTAATCTATGGTCAAAAGTTGGCATGAAATACAATGGGGACCAATAAACCCGGATAGAGGTAGTAGTAACATAAGTGTGGTAACATGCAAAGCTTCATTTATTAGGTTATAGACTCATATTGCGTTGGGACATGTGATGTTACAGTAACTAGCTAAGTTATTATAACTACCTCTCTCCTCATTAACTCACTGCCACATAAGCAAATTTGCTGAGTTGGACTCGATGTTATTGCTGAAGTTACTCCCACAGTGGATAGTCTTACTAGTATTTGGTTTTCGTAAGATGACTTATAATACTCACCTAGACGGAGGGAGTATTCGATTTGACAGCGGGCGGCGCAGTTCCCGATACGCCTTTAATGCAGACGAGGGAGGGAGTAGCGGTTCCCGATATGTTGAATGGCCAATGCATCCTCCTTCAATTAATGCATGAGGGAAGTAATGGGAGGAGGTCTGAGAAAGAGGCTGCACGATGTGAATGCAACGCAGTTTGCCCTCATTGCCCTCATATAAAGGCGCCCCTCCTCCATTCCAATGCATCTACCACATCATACGCACCTAAGCACTTGCCTAAGCACCTACACTAAGCGCAAAAGAGCTCGCTCCAAACCCATGGCGGCGATGCGCGTGAGCGGCCAGCGGCTGCGCCAGATGGTCCACGACATCGGCCTGCGGCATGGCACCGAGGATCGTCTCCAGACGGTGTTGGAGACCGGCTGGTGGATGTCCACCGTCGACGCCAACTATGACTCTCAGTTGGACCAGATGATCGTTGCCACCAGCAACAAGTTCACCGTCCTCAAGAAGCTCGCGGACGACATCGTCGTACTCCTCCAGCCCGCGGGCCCGGGCTCCTCATTGCCTGCCACCCTAATCGGCCTCCATGGCCGGAACCTCTTTCAAGCAGTGGTGGCCCTGCGACTGCCAGCCGAGCCATGAAGAATGTCCACCTGGAGGTCGCGCTCACCGCGAGGCGCCTTGCCCTGCAAGAATTCATCGACCTACACATCCACGCGTATGAGCCAATCATGTAGATAGGTATCTACAAGGCCAGTGAGGACGCTACGATGTTGGCCTTCCTAAACCGGCTAGAAGCCTTGGATGCCTTTGTTGAGAAGCACCTCGACCTCGCCACAAAAGCCGCCGCTCCTTAGCCGATGGTTGGTGGCCCGGCGCACTAAGTTGAGGAGGAGGAGGTTGTACGTTCGTGGATCCATCTTTCTTCTTGCCTACTGTAACCACCACTGCGATCGCATCATCGTGGCCTTAATTCTTATTATGCTGTTGCATTCTCGTTCTAGTCAATACCGACATGTGCGATCCCTTTACTTAATTATATGCATCACTGTAACTAGTACTCCATCCGTTAATTTATAAGTTTTGCTTACCTTTTCCATCAACTCCGTGCAACGCGCGGGCATCTTGCTAGAAACACTAGAATATGTCTATATAATCCGTATGTGATAGTCCATTTGAAATCTCAAAAAAGACAAATATTTAGGTACGGAGGGAGTAATATATTAGGAGTATATCAAAACAATAGTGATTTCTTTCAAGTTTGTGAACAAATACTACTATTCTACTACTTTGGATCCATCGCAACGCACGGGCACATTGCTAGTAAAAGGAAAAGGCCTGCCACGTTCGCATCGCACCCCCACACGCCCGGGAATCGGGAGTACAACACGGCCTGTCCGGCACGACACATAGCTTAGGGAAGGCGTGTTGCCTAGCAGTGGCGGAGCTTGAAGCAAAATGTTGGGCGTGCCAGTCTAGCCAGGCTATAGAAATTACCCTTGCGTTGACATTCCATGCCTCAAAACTGGATGTAAAACTATGAAAATCCTGCTAGGTTGGGCGGGCCAGGGCACGTGTTGGCCCTCACGTACCTCCGCCCCTGTGCCTAGCATTTTCACTTTCATGTGGGACCACCCGTTGAGCAAACCGACACCCCGCCCGCCGCTGGGTTGGAAAACAAAAACAAGGGGAAGATCTAGCTGTAGCACGGAAGCCAAGAAATTTTGTGTCAGACATGGCTCGTTGATAGAGTATGAGCATTCCGTACTAGTACTACTCCTACCAAGTTTGTACTCCTAATACTATTATATTACTAGTACTACCACTATACAACTAGTAGATACGTGCACGGCACAACATCGTAGGAACAAAAAACGGGAAGATCTTGTTTTGGGTGATTTATCTTTTTTTCCATCAACGTAGTATGAATAATATGATGTGGGGGGCACCCATGAAGCTTATGTGGCTTGGTTGCATGGCTACGGAAGGTTAGAGAAAAATAAATAGATAATGTGTTTAGAGTGCACTCCACTAAATAGATATACTTTGGATCCATTGCAACGGACCGGAACATCTATATCTATACCCCCTATATAGTGTGTGAAAAAATTTGAAAGTTGGTCGTTGGATGAAGCCAATCCGACGGTACAAAGATGGCAAATCCGAGCACTACTGGCCATTGGATATCATCCACCAGATTCTGCCACGTGTATAATCTAGAAGACTCCATGGTTGAACTTAATTCATGACTAACTTTGCCACAACTAAGCTCAGGCAAAGTTAATAAGTTCTTCAAAATGAGAGCGACAAGTTGGCAAGCCTAAGGGAATCTTGCCACATTTTTTGTGTGTATGTCATGTGGGGCCATTGTGGCTTGCCTAAGGTGTGGCTTGAACCAAACACTCACCTAAGTTAATCAAACTTGCCTAACCTTACATTCCACCAAATTTTGCCACAAGTTGGCAAGCCTAAGGGAATCTTGCCACATTTTTTGTGTGTATGTCATGTGGGGCCAGTGTGGCTTGCCTAAGGTGTGGCTTGAACCAAACACTCACCTAAGTTAATCAAACTTGCCTAACCTTACATTCCACCAAATTTTGCCACATGTTAGAATCCAGAAAACTCCACATGCAGAAGCATAATGCACAAACCACCAGAATCTCATGCGTGCAATGCACGTGTACCTTACTACTAGTACTAGTAGTAGTAAGAAACAAATTCCAGTTTTGGCATGAGCTCGTACTGCGGGATCACCACAAGGCCTGCCGCATGAGTTACATTTTCCTCTCGGGGCCCACGGGACCGAACTTCAGTGGCTTAGTGCCCGACCTATGAGTCAATGACATGTGGGCCTTAAATGCGGCTGGCTCACATGTCATTCTCATGGTGGTGGCGTGGTTCGTGACTCACTCGTTCGAGATGAACCGGCCGGTGGTGGCGTGGCCGTGGCGAGGGTACCACAGCTGGGCGTCGGGGCGTTACGAGGCGTAGATGGCCACACCGGCGGGTACTACCTGTAGTACATAAGTACTCCAGCTGAGGATTGATGCCTGGGACAAAATGTGTCATAGGCTCACAACCGCTGGATGAAAATTCGATGGTGCAGGAGTACGGATCGGAGCACAGCAGCGGAGCAGGCAAATCGCGTCCAATCGGGTGTGTCTGTGGTAGAAAGTTGATGGTCGCCGCAGTTCAGCTGGCTCGCATGTTATGCACACAAAGGCAGAGGAGCGGTGGGGCCGAGAGGGATGAGGGGCACGAACAATCCTACCATTCTGTCACTGACATGTGGGACCCATAAGCATGGGTCCCACCTGTCAGCGAAGGAAAGGCAGGGCAAGGCAGTGATAGCCACGTCAGAGGATCCATGTCCACGTTGGGGGACGTCGTGCCGTGGGTTGGAGCGGCGTTGTGGGAATCGCATGTGGGTGTGGCAGTGGTAGAAACAAGAAACGTGATGGTCGCCGTGGTTCAACTTCCATGGACAAGCTGTCGTGTCTGCTGACACATGTATATCAAAACTAGAGTGTTTATATTTCAAGCACGTGAACAAGTATTATTCTACTAGTTTGGATCCATTGCAACACACGGGCCAGCACATTGGTAGTAGTAGTGTCCATCTCTATCTCTAGAGGCCTTCCCTCGTTCATCCTTTTCTCTCACAAGATAAACTACTCATACAAATGCATCTTGATGTTCCATGGAACGCACGAGGATGTTTCCTTGGGGGTCTCTCCAGCATGGCGTGGCCGTAGTTGCAAGTTGACGCCCCTTGAGATGCCGACGTTGAGGGGCACTCCGATTTCCTCCGATGAGCAGGTAAGATGAGTTTGATCACATAGTAAATGCATTCTAAAGACTACTTCCGTGTCCATTTCCTAATTCTCCCCCTTCCCACTATTTCACAGGCTAGGCTCGGTGTGAGTGGAGATTGGCTTGCATATGTACGGGAGGGTACCAACATCAATTTGCACAACATTTACAACGATGACACCGTTCCCGTAGAACCTTTGTCCAACATTGGGATCAGCCATGCAACAGGCCACCGCATGAATTGGTACGATGGAACCACGGTGAGATTGAATAAAAGATAGCACGAACCTTGCACATGGCGGTCAAAGGCGGACCATGCTGTCTGCGGCCGATTTGTTGTCGTACGAGTAGGAAGACGCTGTGCTCCTTTCTAACCGCATCTTCGCGGTGACAAACCAGGGGACTTATTTTGTATGGGACATATCCTACAATATACTCCCTCTCTTCGAGTTTATTTGTTTTGAATCTTTTTGTTTTATAAGTTTCAAATTCAAATTTAGAGCTCCCCATCACATGTTGAGATTACAATGTCCATTAAATCGTTGCGTGCATGTATAGTAAAGAAACAAATCTCGAGTTTGGCATGAGTACGTGCTGCGGGAGCACCACAAGCCCTGGCGCAGGAGTTACATTCCCCTCTCAGGGCCGTCGGGACTAAGCTTCAGCGCCTTACTACACCTACCTTTGAGTCAATAACATGTGGACCCGATAGGTGACTGGTCCACATGTAATGCTCCTGAAGGCAGAGGAGCAGTGGGTCCAAGAGGGGTGAGCCGCAGGTCGGGGGACGTGTGGTTTCATGGGTTCGAGCGGCGTCGTGGGAATCGCGGGTGGCTGTGGTAGAAACTTGATGCTCGCCGCATTTTAGGTGGCCCACATGTCATGCACACAAAGGCAGAGGGGCGGTGCGGCCGAGAGGGGTGAGGCACACGTTGGGGGGCGTGGTGCCGTGGGTTGGAGAGGCGTCGTGGGAATTGCGAGATGAAACATCATGGTCGCTATAGTTGAACTTCCATGGACAAGCTGTCATGTCTACGGACACATGCACTGTATACCGATCACTAGAAGGAGTAGCAGAGAAAGCTATATATGCGGATAAATAGTTCCTTATAGTCAAGCGGACCCACACTACTACTCTATTCCAAATACATGCACACCATCGAAATAGTCCATCTATATCAATATACACCGAGAGGGAATAATTTTTTTTACAAGAGAGGAAATAGTTCATCCATCCATAATGCCCTCCTGCTGGTGCAGCGTTTTCTTCTTCTTCTTCTTCTTCTTCTTCTTCTTCTTCTTCTTCTTCTTCTTCTTCTTCTTCTTCTTCTTCTTCTTCTTCTTCTCCTTCTTCTTCTTGTTCTCATTCTCTGTGGGAGACGGCTTCGCAACAAGCTCTTTGGACCTTGCAGCTATCTCGAAACTCACACGGGCATCGAGGGCATCATAATTTATCCGCTCGTACGTCAAGGGATAATTCTCCCATCCAGACGACCTTAATGCCACCGTCTCATGACCCTTCTGAAGATTTGTACCGAGCACAAAATTTGCTACGTCGAATAGGGATGGTGTCTGTTTAGCACATACTTCTACAAGAATTTTGATTCTGGTTTGTAGGTCAGCGGTGCT
The DNA here is from genome assembly GCF_002162155.2 of Triticum dicoccoides. Classification (NCBI taxonomy): domain Eukaryota; kingdom Viridiplantae; phylum Streptophyta; class Magnoliopsida; order Poales; family Poaceae; genus Triticum; species Triticum dicoccoides. Next base: position 188,000,721 of record NC_041381.1, read on the forward strand.
TTTCAAATCAAGGTTGTACGGCTCCAGCTTCTGTTTGTCCCCTTCGATGGCTGCCCTTAGAAGTATACGTCCTCCCGAGACAAGAAATCGTGAAGCTCACCTGGTATGGAGGGCGAGTGTATGATGTGGTACACCAAAACATCATCTTCGAGGCACAGCTGAAGGACGGCGGTGCGCTGGATCTTCCCAGGGGCACGCTCCGTGTACTCTGCGTCGAGACCGATGACCCTCGTCTCTACCTTTTTGAGGGAGTTGGATACATTGTTGATCCACTGCCGGATAACCGTTGGGTGGACGGTGATGGTGGCAACTATGCGCATCGAGCCTTCGATGAGGACATGTTGGATGCTAAAAACCTGCATCTCAATCTCTTTCGCCATTTGGAACCACTGGAACGGAGGGCTATGGTTTGGAGAATTAGGATTAGATGGCTAGTCTAACTGAAGTAGTAGATGATTATTTAAAGAGGTTAAAACAATGTGAACGCAGTGGGGTTTGGATGCAAATGAAGACGAAGGGGAGGTGAAGAAGCCGAGGCGAATCGGTTCCCGGTGGAGAAGTAAATGGGAGAAGTGGTGTGCAGGCAATTGATTAGACGGCTAGGTAGACTAAACGAAAAGGCTATGCGGGTAGACTGAGGAGTCGTACCTGTTCGTGTACGTGCCCATCCTTCCTGATAGGTGGGACCTATGCAAATAGATAAAAAATGTGTCGTAGCTTTTTTTTTGAGCCCGTGAGTGGGAGACACAACATTATCTGGTTAAGGAATACTCCCTCCGTTTAGGTGAGTATAAGTCACCTTATGAAAATCAGGTTTTCCCAAAACCTTTAGGCATGGAGCATTAACTTCCTGCTCGATCCCCTCCTAGCCTCGTTAGCCAGCGTTCTCTTCCTCTGCTGCCGCGTTCTACCTTTCCATTTTTTTTCCTCTTCTCAAGTGTGGAACGATCTGCATGCTGTCATTGATGCACCAGAACGACCACTGCATGCATCGCGGCAGGGTGTTGATTGGGCATGCACGAGAATTTGGTTCTGCTCGCAATTTGGATGATACCTAAACGATGAAGTGAACAGGCATGTTAGCACGGGAGACCTATTTCCGCTATACAATACTGGAGTACTCATGTTCCTACTACTACTAGTAGTAGTAGTAGTACAACTGTGGTACACTTGATGGTCAAAATACTATTCATCCGGTCCTCACAGTGAAGTGACAACACCCTGCGCCTGACACTAGTCCAGGCGAGGCGGCGTGTTCGGGTTACCAAAGTCAGCCTCACCCTGTGCACTGTGCAGTCTGTCACCACCACTGTACAGCACATTGGCGCCTCGCCTCGTCTCCCTCTCCGCTCCCATAGCACCACTCCATCTCCATCTCCTTCTCCGTCTCCGTCTCCGTCTCCATCTCACTGTGCCCCGTGTACCATCGCCTCACTCGCCTCCCCCAGTACCACCATTCCCTCGCTAGCCGCTCCAGCACCGACATCCTTCTCCCCCGTAAATCAAGGCCCCTTCCAAACTCCACCATGGCCGAACGCAAACCGTGCAGCATCCATATGAGTCGCGATTGGAGCAATCTCCCCAGTGACATCCTCGACCTCTCTTGTTCGTGTATGGATATGTTGACCGCCCTGCGGCTGGCTGCATGCTCGAGGGACATGCACACGGCCATCGTTGAAGCGAGGCCTGAGCTTTTCAAGACACCCTGCTTGCTGCTATCTGGTCTTGCGAGATTGGCTCACCATGATACGGAGGCGTGCATGATGCCCCTCGACTTCAATCCGATCTCAATTAGCCGAAACTTCTTTGCAGGTATGTAGTGTGTCATCGTACATCATTTCCCTTGACATCGATCTGATCACCATCGCCCGAAACTTCTTGGCAGGTATGTACTGGGTCGGCACGAACTCCCACTGGATGGCTGCCTTCAGAGAAGATGGTAAAAAGTTGGTGCTCGTGAACTTCCAGACCTCCCATGATATTATCCTTCCTCCGTTGGATTATATAGAGTATTACCATCGCGGTCCAAGTCATCTAGATTACTACGTCAGTTGGACGGACCTTGTTTTGCAGAAGATTGTAATCTGCCAAGTACCCACACGACATGCGAATTACGCAGACGTCAAGCTAATTGCCTTGTTCGACCGCGGACTCGCCTATCTTTACGCCGGTGCCTTTTTTAGCTGGAGACAACTCGGCTCGCAGTGGATCATCGTCAAAGCTGATACACACTTCTGTGATGCTATTGAACACAATGACATCATCTACGCGATCGACAAAGCAGATGGCACCACATATTGCTGGGACGATGCATGTAAGTTGTTTCCATCTCATGTTAATGATGACGCCATGACACTGTTTGAACTTTTTTTGATGATTGGCATATCCCTGTTTGAGCAGAGTAGAACTATGGCAATATATTAGAGACACCGTAAATCAGCTATATTTGGAATGAGTTAATTCATGCGATTGTGACCATGTCATTACAGCCAATTTGTACCCTGAATAATCAAACGGTTTGGAATATATGGATATTATCCTTATTTTACAGTAATCTATATACTACTACTAAATATGAGTGTGTATCAATGGCCATGTTAGTTTCCTCATTTTCATGATGTAGAAACATGCACCACACTGTTGGTTTCATCTAACCATACATTAGGGAAGTAAATGTGCATATGGAGAACTCTATATTTGGAAGTAGTGAAATCCTGCAATGCTTACCATGTGTACATACCTATATTCGCCCTTCAGCAATCAATGACTAGAATAATATCCTCACAAAATTTTTGCCTGCAGAACACGAGTATATAACAATGCATGGTCTATTAGTTACCTTGAAGAATTTGTTTGTGAGGACAGAACATGATTACGTAACATGCATGACATGGTAGTTTCCTTTGAAGAATCGATTGTGAGATAACATGACTATAACCATGCATGGCACTTCTATATTTTCGAACCCAGTATACATTTCCCTGTATTTTCCTCCTAGTTCCAACAGGGACATATCAATGCTGTTTCTTGCATTATCCTACTCATACTCTGAACAATGTTGATCTTACATTAACAATGCCTGTCCTTTCTGATATGATGAAGTGTCCCTATAGTTACTGCCCTTTGTAATTACACCACCTTTGCCAAAAATAGGGAAGCACAACTGGTTCCTTGCTCGATCAGACGATGGCAAAAGACTGATGATCATTCCGACACATGAGACGGAAAAGTTATATTGCAAAAACCCCACTGTATACAAGCACTGTGTAATACGTGAGTATCCGGACGGTGGCTGTTATGTCTATGAGCAGGATACCAGCTTGTTGGGGCCTTTAGGATTTTTTTAGTTGGAGGCGGATAAACATCCTTGGTTCACACTCTTTGTTTCTCGGACTCAATTATCCGATTAACCAGGAGATCACCGTTGGCAAGGACCTTGATGGCAGAGAGGCTCTGTTTGCTATGGAAAACTATGTCTACACGGTGAGCCCTAGGAGTTCGGGAGCATACTCCCCTGATTGTCAACGATACAGCCTGCAGCCAAAAGAAGGTGAGAATGACAAAGGCATCCGGATTAACTTTGATCCTTGGATGTCTCAATTACGACAGGCAGTGATGTGGTTCAAGCCTTCAGGTTGATAGGTAATTGGGCTGTTGCATCGAAAGGGTGGAGTACTGGTGTCTTCGGATCACTGGTCGCTGAAGCGGGGCTGCAAATTATGATGGTGTTGGATCATCTCTTTGAATGAATTTGTTGTCTTTGCTGCTGGTTCTAGATGGGTAGTTCTTTCTTTTGTTATGCATATTCCTTGTCATTTGGGCATCCTCGTCTATGTCACTCTTTCTATGTAATAGTTGCTTCTGTTTAGAATGTCATTCTCGTCTGGATCACGAGAGTCTGAGCGCTGCAGATGGGTACGTTTTGGTGGTGTAGCAAGACTTCTTATGAACTATCATGTCTTGTTGTTTATGTCAGTAGTAGTCACTAGTTAGTGTTTGAATGTTGTATAAATCATTGTTTCGAACTTTTTATTGTCTCGAACTACTGGTGGGCTAAATGAGGGCATCACCATTCTCCAATGTTTAGAGTATATCTCCTTTTTTCAAGTTATATAATTTGAGCTCACTGTCTTTTCGATGATGTACACTTGTTTGGGCCAGTGAGGTGTCGTTGAATATGGGCCGAGTAGTAACGCAATGCCAAACAGGTCAATTATGACTCTCGGGCCGGGCTCTCAAAAGATCCTGAAAAAAATGTTGGGTTCTCCAAGAAAGAATGAATAAGGACTCTTAGGCCGACATGTGGGCGCCACCGGTGTTTTCGTGCGCTTGCGCGCCGAGAGCATATTGGTGTGTGCTCGAAATTCATGCTACCTTTTCATCCCTAGTCTCCCGCCCCTCCCCCACCTCTGGAATCTCGATTCCTACTCCAGTTCCCCCAAATCCCCCTCCTGTACTCCCTATACTCAAGCGCACTATCATGTCGCCGGTCAACGCGGATCTCCGAGCCGGAGATCCTGAGGTCCGTCCTGCCTTCGGTCGCTGCGTGCTGTCGCTAAACAGTGGCATGGCGGCACTTGACGACCAGTTTGCCGGCAAAGTGCTGATGGTAACCATCAATGGCGACCGGCCTCCCGTCTCGCCGGACGACCTTGTCAAAGCTCCTGGCACTGCGCACGTCATCCAAATAAGTGACTTGCTCGTCGAAGTCTATCCGACACCGGCTGATTTGTTCGTCAGGTTCCGAACAACTTTCGACTGTAGTCGTATGTTCGAATCTTCCCGGCGTTTGTTCTGTGATGGCGCGTTGGTGAGCTTTGATCGGTGGCACCCAGGATGGGGCTCGGTGCCCTCTGAGCTTGAGTTTTTAACAAAGCTTACCTTCCACGGCATGCCTCGACGTGCTTGGGACAACGAGTCCATGAACGACCTTATCAACGACCTTGGAGGTGAGCTCATAAGTATGTTTGTTCCTCCAGACAGCTGGGCTCTGACGGTTATGGCATGGATGAAGAAGCCGTCCACCATACCGAAGGTGATTGGTGTTGAGATACCGGTGCAGGAACCGGGGTTGTACTATTCCTTACCACCAAGGCCGTTGCGGACCACGTTAGGGTTGTACCTGTATCGAGTGTTCGTGCATGTCGAAGAAGTGGTCAATCCATCAACCGAAGTCCTGCCGCCCCCGCTGGTGCCAGGGTCCGTCGACGACGTCCATTATAGGAGTCAACGTTAGACTTTCCCCATGTTGCTCGGAATGATGGATGGCACAGGGCCTACTCCATCGCGCGGCGGAGGCCACTGCTTCTTTGGGAGAAGAGGCAGGGCTGGCTGCCTGGATGTGCTCTAATTTGAGGTAACAACTGAATCTTGTCAGATAGTACTAGTTAAATCCGAGCTATGGGTCTGAAGCACTGATATGCCAGTACATTTGATTGTGACCTGTTCTAATTTTGTACCTGAACTTTTTTTAGAAAGGGATGTACGTCAACTTAATGTGCTAGCAGAACTTATTGTGTTGTCTGTCTATTTTCTTTGCACAACATTCAAGATATTTCCCCGTCATTTATAAAGATGTTGAACCGTTATGTACGACTTCGTTGGTTTCAACATAGCCCTTCCCGTAGCGATCCACTGCTTCCATCCTGATTGTGCCGCCTGCATGAAATTTTTATATGCAAGTTCAGTGTGCTATGATGTTCTATATGATTGTGTCAACTATATAAGTTTTTACTGAGCATCAGCAATGCATATGGCTGAAAGATGTATTTACGAGCATCGACCGATGGGTCTCTCTCTCTATCTATCACACACACACACATGCACACACACACGCACACGCACAAGTGGGACCCATTGAATTATTTATTTGCTCATGACAACTTTTAATTAGGTTCCACTGTAATCTAACTTTTTCTTAAGTTATTAATTGAGCTCAGTGACTTCAAAAAGTTGTACAGAAGCCTTGTTTGGGCCTTTCCGGCGTCCCTGAATGTGGGCTGAGTAACCATGTTAGGTTGTACTGTACTACACAGGCCTTTTTTTCAACATCAGTAATGCAACTGGGCCGACAATTGTACACAATATCCGGGTCAACTTGTTATCCGCCCCGCTGGGCTGCAAAGTTTCCTAGGAGGTATGCATTAGGCTTAACAAGAAAATGGACTTTAAGAAATAATAAATGGGATGTAATTATAATAACTGGGCAATTACTGTGCACCAAACACGTAATTAGTTTGAAAAATATATTATTTTTGGAATTTGGAAATTTTAATTTCATTAATTGTTGCGCGTGCAATATTTCGTTGGATAATAACGTGATACAACTTTATTTTGAAATTATATTTAACCTGACTAGAAATTTCGGATAAAAATATTTCGGATCCCATCAAAATGTGGGATTTTTTTTTGAATTCTGTTTTGAGCGGTTGTTTGAAATTATTAATCGTTGTCCTACCTAGTAGTTGGGTTGTAATTTTAAATAACCCGTAAATGGGCTGTAGTAAATTCCATTAGAATTGAAAAATGGGATGTACATTCTTACAAATCGCAAATGGGCTATATGTTCTCTGCCAAATCCGAGCTGTGGGCCTACTAAGTTGACGCGTACCAAGGGCTTTGTCAACTTAGTCAATATAAACGATTCTAGCTGCAGTGATCGTACGATGTCCATCCAACGGCCATAGTGCTTCTTTAACCTCTGGTTCTCTTGCTCTAGCCGCCCAAAGCAGCGCCGGTCGTGTCGCGTGCTCCTGCCTCCCGTGGCCGGCTGTGATGCCGCGGAGGCCTCATCGCCCCGTACTACTCCCACCGCTGGCCAGGCCATCCCTCTACTCACCCACACCCCCTGTTATTCTGCAGCGACGGCAGCCTCACACCGCAGCCGAACTAGTGAACCCTCGTACTCCTCTCCGCGCGGGCTACCACTGCTGTGTCTTCCCCGGCTCCGTGTCGTCCCCTTCCTAGGCCTCGCCATCGTCCAGACCACCGCCCTGGTGCTCTCGGCGCGGCGTGGTCAACGTGGTCGACGACCGACTTCCATCGGAAGAGTACTGTACGTGGAGAGGCTGACAGCTGGGTCCAGGCGGCCGCAAGGAAGTGCCTCCTTATTACGCGCAAAATAATTATTCCTCCACCTGACAGCAGGGACCCACCGGACGGGCCACCTTATTTTGCGAAAAAACGTTTCCCCCCTGACTGCTGGGACCCACCGGGCGGGCCAGCGTATTTCACGAAAAAACGTTCCCCGCGTTGTCAGCTCAGACCCACCGGAAGTGCCTCCTTATTACGCACAAAAAAATGAATACTCCCCCTGCTAGCTGGGACCCACCATGGTGGGAGGCTGACTTGTGGGCCTACTAAGTTGACTGGGACGGGGGCCTTTGTCGACTTTAGTCAATATGAACGATTCTAGATCTAGTGATCGTACGATGGCCATCCAACAACCGTAGTGCTTCTTCAACCTCTGGTGTTCTTGCTCCAGCTGCCTAAAGCAGCACCGGTCGTGCCGCATGCTCCTGCCTCCCGTGGCTGGCTATGCTGCCGCGGAGGCCTCATCGCCCCCTACTATTCCCACCGCTGGCCAGGCCCTGCGGCGACGGCAACCTCACACCGCAGCCGAACTAGTGAACCCTCGTACTCCTCTCCGCGCGGGCTTCCACTGTCGTGTCTTCCCCGGCTCCCAGTCGTCCCCTTCCTAGGCCTCGCCATCGTCCACCGCCGTGGTGCTCTCGGCGCGGCATGGTCAATGTGATCAACGACCGACTTCCATCGGAAGAGTACTGTACGTGGAGAGGCTGACAGCTGGGTCCACGGCAACCGCAAGAAAGTGCCTCCTTATTACGCGGAAAATAATTATTCCTCCACCTGACAACAGGGACCCACCGGACGGGTCACCAGTATTTCATGAAAAAAACGTTTCCCCCTGACTGCTGGGACCCACAGGACGGGCCACCGTATTTCGCAAAAAAAACGTCCCCCCCCCCGCTGTCAGCTCGGACCCACCGGAAGTGCCTCCTTATTATGCACAAAAAAATGAATACCCCCCTGCTAGTTGGGACCAACCTTGGTGGGAGGCTGACTTGTGGGCCTACTAAGTTAACTAGGACGGAGGCCTTTGTCAACTTTAGTCAATATATGAACGATTCTAGCTCCAATGACCGTACGATGTCCATCCAACGGCCGTAGTGCTTCTTCAACCTCTGGTCTTCTTGCTCCAGCCGCCCAAAGCAGCGCCGGTCGTGCCGCCTGCTCCTGCTGCCCGTGGTCGGCTGTGATGTCGCGGAGGCCTCACTGCCCCCTACTACTCCCACCGCTGGCCAGGCCATCCCTCTACGCACCCACACCCCCTGTTATTCTGTGGCAACGGCAGCCTCACACCGCAGTCGAACGAGTGAACCCTCATACTCCTCTACGCGTGGGCATCCACTGCCGCGTCTTCCCCGGCTCCGCGTCGTCCCCTTCCTAGGCCTTGCCGTCGTCCATCGCCCTAGTGCTCTCGGCGCGGCGTGGTCAATGTGGTCAAGGAATGGCTTCCATCAGACGTGGACTGTACGTGGAGAGGCTGACAGCTGGGTCCATGACCGCGGCAAGGAAGTGCCTCCTTATTACGCGCAAAATAATTATTCCTCCACCTGACAGTGGGGACCCACCGGACGGGCCACCCTATTTAGTGAAAAAAACATTTCCCCCTGTCTGCTGGGACCCACCAATTACATCTTCGCACGCAAGGAAGTGCGTCCGAAAAAAACGATTCGCCCCCCTGACTGCTGGGACCCACCAGCTACATCTTCGCACGCAAGGAAGTGCGTGACAGTCGGGACCCACCTGGTCGAAGCGTACGTAGTGTTGTCATTCTGGTCCCGAACGTGTACGTACATATATACTGGTGGATGTAGAGGCGTGCACGTGTCGTTGTAGAGGCGTGAACGTAGCATGTACACGTACGTACTGCGGCAAGGGTGCAAGAAAGAAAATACGACCACGTACGTACATACGGGCAGGGTCTCTAACGCCTATCGCGCATACGTACATGGCTGGGTCGGAATGGAGAAACAACGTCGTCATCGTGCTCATGGGGAGCCAACCGGCTGGGTCGGAACGGAATGCGTGGTCGTGTTCATCGGGAGGGCTTGGACGGAACAGGCGATGGAAACGAGGCCTGGCATACCGCACAACGGAGGAAACAGACCTCCTACGTTTGGAACGGGGTCCTGTTGATCGGGAGGGGTGTGTCGTACCGCAAAATGGAGGAAACAGACCTCCTACGGTCGAAACAGGGGTCCTGTTGATCGGGAGGGGTGTGGCATACCACAAAACGGACGAAATGGGCTTGTGTTGGAGCGCTACGGTCGAAACGGGGGTCCTGTTGATCGGGAGGGGTGTGATGTACCGCAAAACGGACGAAACGGACTTG
>NC_041381.1:188010298-188038799 GCF_002162155.2 Triticum dicoccoides
TGTTCATCTCCACCGTCGACCTCCTCCAGCCTCCACGGGCTACCGTCGACCTCCTCCAGCCTTCACGGGCTCCTGTTCATCCAGCCTCCACCGCGCGCTACTCCACCGGGTACTGTTCAACCACCCCTCCACGGGCACCCGTCCACCGTCTACTGTTCATCCATCCCTCCACACCACGGAGTCCTGTTCAACCACTCCTCCACGGCCACCCCTCCACCATCTACTGTTCATCCAGCCCTCCACACCATGGGTTCTTATTCATCCAGAGGCAACGCCACCGCTCACTGTTCATCCAACCCCCCGCAACGCTCACTGTTCATCCAATCGATCGGCTTTAGTTAGCACTAGTAGCAAAGGAACCGCTCCATCGGGTTCAGTTAACAGCCATCGATCGATCGCTCGGGTTCAGTAATGCGTAGCCTGCAGTGCAATCGCTCGGGTTCAGTTAGAGCCCAACGCCTTGCTCGGGTTCAGTTAGAGCCAACGCCTCGCACACACACGCGTACCTATACGAGAGAAACGTGCATCGCTCTCCCACCGTAACCGGCAACTCCCCGAAATTTTCCTCCCCCTTGCTTCTACCACGGTTTTTTCCGTCATGGACGGCCCAAAGAATGTCATGTAGCTGCGTCTCCGGCCTGCCCAGGACAAAAAGGCCATTTTCTGTTATGATTGTTTGTCATAGAAGTAGGAGCCCACCACATCTATGATGATACCGGGTTTTGTCACAATTATCGTCATAGAAGTGTCATATGTATGACAGAAAAAAAATTTGTTCGGCCCAAAATGTCACGGATGTGTCTTTTTTTTGTAGTGAGGACAATACAAAATAACCAGGAAAAGAAAATGATAAATAATCATGTGCAACATTAAGTTTTATTGGATCTTTTATAGCCTCTCCAAGATTAGCAAAATCATATTGCTTGGATGGATGATGTACCAAACAATTTTTCTCTAATCTTATCACGCCATTACTTCAAAAACTCATACGTGCATACCTCTGGTTTCATCAAAATGGAAGATCCTTTTTGTTTTACCTCATTGAGTACCTGAATTCCTTTCCGAAAATCAATATTCACGCATGCACCTTGTGTAGTGGTACTCCATGTCCTCCATATTTATTCTTGGATCTCAATTTCCCATCGTTGCAAGAGAGCTGATAGGTATGCATTTTGCACCTGCACATATTGCAAAGAAAGAGAATTTTGTAAAATGTTAGTTATTGAATGTTCCTCTCTCTTTTTATTTGGTGGACTAATAATTTCCCATGGTGGTGGATCACTCATCTCGCTATTCTCTTGCTGAAAAAATCTCAACCTCACGTTTAGTGGACTCACATAACTCACTTATCCTCTCACTCTTATTGTGTGGTATATTGGGTTGTTGTAGGACCTTGAAGTATGTCTAGAGGGGGGTGATTAGACTACTTGACCAATTAAAAACTTAACCTTTTCCCAATTTTAGAGTTTGTCAGATTTTAGCAATCTTTGGACAAGTCAAGCAATCATCACACAAATCAAGCAAGCATGCAAAGAGTATATAGGCAGTGGAAATTAAAGCATGCAACTTGCAAGAAAGTAAAGGGAAGGGTTTGGAGGATTCAAACGCAGTTGGAGACACAAATGTTTTTGGCGTGGTTCCGATAGGTGGTGCTATCGTACATCCACGTTGATGGAGACTTCAACCCACGAAGGGTAACGGTTGCGCGAGTCCATGGAGGGCTCCACCCAAGAAGGGTCCATGAAGAAGCAACCTTGTCTATCCCACCATGGCCGTCGCCCATGAAGGACTTGCCTCACTAGCGGTAGATCTTCACGAAGTAGGCGATCTCCTTGCCCTTACAAACTCCTTGGTTCAACTCCACAATCTTGTCGGAGGCTCCCAAGTGACACCTAGCCATTCTAGGAGACACCACTCTCCAAGAAGTAACAAATGGTGCATTGATGATGAACTCCTTGCTCTTGTGCTTCAAATGATAGTCTCCCCAACACTCAACTCTCTCTCATAGGATTTGGATCTGGTGGAAAGAAGATTTGAGTGGAAAGCAACTTGGGGAAGGCTAGAGATCAAGATTCATATGGTAGGAATGGAATATCTTGGCCTCAACACATGAGTAGGTGGTTCTCTCTCAGAACTGGTAAGTTGGAAGTGTAGGTTTGTTATGATGGCTCTCTCCACGAATGAAGAGGAGGTGGAGGGGTATATATAGCCTCCACACAAAATCTAACTGTTACACACAATTTACCAATCTCGGTGGGACCGAATCAACAAACTCGGTCAGACCGATTTAGTAAACCTAGTGACCGTTAGGATTTTTGGTGGGACCGAAATGCAACTCGATAGGACCGATATGGTTAGGGTTAGGGCATAACGTAATCTCGGTGAGACCGATTACACAAACTCGGTGAGACGGATTTTGGTAATTAGCTAACCAGAGAGTTATTCAGGTAAACTCGGTGGTACCGATTTGCTCTTTTCGGTGAGACCGAAATGTTACAAAGGGAAACAGAGAGTTTACATTGCAATCTTAGTGGGACCGATCGCTCACTCCGGTTAGACTGAAACGTTACGAAGGGAAACAAAGAGATTACAATCCCATCTCAGTGAGACCGAGATCCCTATCGATGAGACCAATTTTCCTAGGATTTGTGGGAGTGGTTATGACATTTGAACTCGGTGGCGCCGGATAGAAAGAATCGGTGTGACCGATTTTGACTTTAGGTTTAGGTCATATGTGGATGTGGGAAAGTAGTTGAGGGTATTTGGAGCATATCACTAAGCACATGAAGCAAGAGGCTCATTAAGCAACACCTCATCCCTCCTTGATAGTATTGGCTTTTCCTATAGATTCAATGTGATCTTGGATCACTAGAATATAAAATGTAGAGTCTTGAGCTTTTGAGCTTGAGCCAATCCTTTGTCCTTGATATTTTGAGGGATCCACTTTCATCATCCATGCCATGCCATTCATTGAGCTTTCCTGAAATATTTGTCTTGGAATAGCATTAGCTCAATGAGCTATATGTTGTTATGAATTATCAAAACCACGTAGGGATAGTTGCACTTTCAATCTCCCCCTTTTTTGTAATTGATGACAACATATAGATCAAAGCTTCGACAAATGATAATAAGGTTTAAAAAACATCGTCGCTTTGAGAAGTATGTGATAAGCAAGAGCTCCCCCTAAATTTGTGCATATTTTAAGATTTGCTTTGGACTGCAAATGCACAAGGAATTAGGCTCATGGGTTACTCTTCCATGTCACATACATCTTGGTGGAGCGCTCAAAATAATAAAGATTGAATACATGCACTCATCACCAAGCAAAGTGAATGATCATATAAGGATAGGTAAGATAATTTCATCAAACATGCATAAGTGTAGCTTATGATCAAACACATGATCATCAATGTCTCACAGGTAATTGCATAGTATCTCAAGCAATCAAACAAGTTTAACCAAGAAGACAAGAGAGAACAAAAAAACAGCAAATCTCTCTCTCGAAGCCTATGATCTATACATTTTTCTCCCCCTTTGGCAACAAGTTACCAAAAAGTTCATAGAAAATGCATAGTTCTAGATCGTCTCTCAGGCTTGGTCTTCAGGTGGTGGTGGTGTAGAGATGGCTCCTTGGATGAAGGCTTCAGTCGATGTAGATGGAGCTGGAGGAGTTGGTGTTGGAGCTGGTTGCACTGGAGCTGTAGGAGCTGTAGCTGCTGCAGATGATGTGGCTCTTGTGTCTGTCACAGGCACTGCAACTGACCTCTGAGCTCTAGGCACTCTGGCAAATGCATCAGTGGTTGTCTTGCCCTTCCTCTCCTGCATGTCATCATGAAGCTGTTCCACAACAGACTGAATCTTAGTTACTTTGACATCAAGATCATAGAATTTTTGTTCCATGATCCTTTCCAGGCTCTCCTGGTTTTGAGTTAGGGTGGCCAACCCCTTCTCAATCCTTAGTGTTGATGCTATCAAGTAACCAAGCTGCTCCTGCTTGTTCTTCAAGAAATACTCAGATGCCTCCTCTTGAGTTGGCATCTTGGCAGCCTTCTCTTTCCTTGCTTTCTCCTTCTTTGCTTGAGCTTGCACTGATGATGGTTCATCCTCATTCATGACAACTTGATTGTCCTCAAAGTCTAGATAGAGAGCAAAATGTTCTTTATCCAACTGATATTTTCCCGTGCCCATCTTGGAGTTAATCAACTCCTGAATCTGTGGAGCATATCCACAACTTCTCTTATGGTCTGCTGCAGTCCTCTTGATAGTTTCAACCATAAGGCTCATGACCTTGAATTTCTGGAGCACATCAAATACATGTAGCAAGTTTATTGCATGCCCTCGAATCATGTTGTGATCACCTGATTTGGGCAAAAGAGTGTGCCTTAGGATCTGGTTGATCGTAGGCAGCCCTGACAGAAGAAAATGAACTGATCCAAACTTGAAAATCTCAAGTTCTTCATCAGGGATCTCCTTGTACATATGTGACATTGAGTTATGATCCATTTTCTTCTTGGCATAAATATCCAAGTCATCTTCACTCTCCTTTGGGGCATTTATCAGACTTACCCATTCCTCAATGGTTGACTGGTATCTCGTTCCTTCAAACATCCATACTATCCTGCCATCTAGATAGAAGTGTGCTGTGGAGTAGAATTGCATGATGAGTTCATCATTCCAGTTGGTGAGCTTCTGCCCAACAAAATCTGCAACTCCACAAGAAATGAAACTGTCTTGCACTCCAGGATAGTGTTCCTCATTTTCTTTCATGTAGGTCCAGTCGACCCACCTCATATCACACACTATGGGCTTCTTGTCCAACAAGATTGTCTCATAGAAGTCCTGCTGCTCCTTGGTGTGGAACCTGTAATCTACAGCAGTCCTTCTCCTGGTGGCATATGGATCTGACTCTCTCCATAGCCTCAACCCTGAGTCTCTCTTGATCATCATGTTCTCAGCCACAGGATGAGCATCATTGTGGTCTGGGATCTTGGGTTTGAGATTCCTTAAGATCTACCCTTCTTCATCTTCCTCAGCAGCAACCTCAGGCATTGGGGCCTTGTTCTTCTCAGCTACTGGTATACTTCTGGTATTTCTCTTTGGTGCAATCTTGGGCTTGGAGGCAGCTTTGGGTGCTTCTTTGGGCTTTGATGTTGCAGCCCCTGACTTTATAGCATCACCCATCAGCTTTTGTGCCTTGGGTGCTGGTTCAGCAACCTCTTCTCCCTCTTCCATCATGGAAGGTTGCCCAACAACTCTGGCCATGGTCTTCTTGACCCTTTCCTTCCTTTTCTTTTCTTCTGCAGTTGGCTCTTTGGGATCAGGGTTTTAAGGTACTTGAGTTGATCCTCTAGCTTTGGACATTGGCTATCTTCCTGCTAGCCTTTTGATCTTCATGCCTGGCTTTACTGCAGTTGAGATGAGCACCTTCTTGAGCACTACCTTCTTGGAAGTAGCCTCATCTTCAATAGCAACATAATCCTCATCCTCAGAGTCTGAGATTCTCTTCCTTCTAGCACTTGTGGCTGCTTTAGGCAAATTGCTTGGAGTGCTTCTTCTCCCTTCATCTGAGCTAATAGAGGGACTAGTGCCCTCACTCATGTGAATCTGCTCTGCTGACTTGTTCTGACTATCATTTTGGTCTGACATTCTGCAAATCACTGACTGCTGGCCCTGTGAATAGTTACAGAGGAGATAGAGTGGATGAGCATCACAAAATGCAGAGATTTTTACAAAAGAATGATTCAAAAAACTTAGTTTTAGTTTCCACAGAAAGCATTTCGGATCTACCGATTTTCAAACTCGGTGATACCGAAGCAGTTTTGGAACCTAAACTAGTGAACTCGGTCAGACCGAGTCACAGTTCGGTGGGACCGAGACTGCTAGGGTTTCACAAAGTTCTAAAATCGGTCACACCGATTTGTAATTCTCGGTCAGACCGAGACTTACTAGTGCAATGGCGTTAGCCAAATCGGTGCGACCGAGTTTTTCAACTCGGTGGGTCCAAGATGGTTTCAGCGGAAACCTAACCCTAAAATTTCGAATCCCATCTGTAAGTGCATCTAGTGCCCCTTAGTGATTTTGGTGTATTGAAGACTTATAGGTTAAGGGACTAATGCGTTTGTGAGTGTACACAGGTCTATAAGTCTATGAGGAGTTTGATATTTACAGAGAAAGTCGACCCCTAAAAATGAAGTTCTTCAATTGAAGACTTTGATATTCTGAAGACTTTCTGAAGACTTTGAAAGTGAAGAAATTGGTGTGACCTTGAAGACTTCGTATTCATTTGTGGAACATGAAGCGTGAAGACTTTTGTTTTCGTAGTCTCATTTTATCCTTCTTGAGTCATAGGAAACACCGTACTGTTAAAGGAGGTCATGGAAATACTAAGGAAAAATTTCCATGTGATGCTCAACTCAAAATCCTACACCTACCAATCCCTTCGAGTGAAGCCTTTGGAAATCTCATACAGTTCAGTCACTTTCTTCAGTGACAGAGATGAAGTTCTTCTGGTCGCTGATGAATTTGTTCTGACTGAGGAGTTAGGAATTCGTCAGTGCGAATTACCTACACAGTGAGGAACATGATAGCCTTGACGAATTAGAGAGTCAAATTTCCGACCGTTGCTGTGCTGCGCGCCAGCTGTCCCAAAATATCTTATCCACCTAACGGTCATATCATTGAGGGGCATTTATGTCTTATCATGTCGGGCTGCTCCCTAGGCTATAAATAGCCGCCCCCTACAACCACTAGCTGGTTGGCTGCTCCGAGAGAACTTGACACTTGTCATTTGAGAGCAACCCATCCTCCAAGGACTTTGAGCGAAAATCATCAAGTGAGGAAAATCCCAAACCCAAACACCTACAAAACCCAAAGTGATTGAGCATCACTGAAGAAATTGATCCCGCGTGGATCCGACGCTTGTTACCTTTGAAGACTGTGCTTCTTCCAGACGGTTAGGCGTCAAGGTCTAGAGCATCCAAGAGGAATTGTGCATCGCCGAGTGACCAAGTCTGTGAAGGTTTGAAAGTCGCCTGAAGACTTACCACGAGTGATTGGACGAGGTCTGCGTGACCTTAGTTCAAGGAGAATACGGTGAGGACTGGGTGTCCTGAGCTGCGTGCTCAGCGACTGGGTGTCCGGGACTGCGTGTCCGGGACTGCGTGTCCTCGAGTTTAAATACTCAGCTGCTCCAACCAGACGTACAACTAAGACAGCAGTTGGAACTGGTCTACCAAATCATTGTCTTCACCAACCTAACTGGTTCTATTTCCTCAACCCTTTCATTTCCTCATTACTGTGTTGAGTGTTTGTTCATATCTGTGTTTGAAGACTTTGACTGAAGACTTTCTCAATTTCCTCAGTTCAATTTCTTCAGTCTGTTTGTCTTCATCTTGTGTTATCCTGTGATTACGCTTTCTATACTCTGTGCTAGTCTTCATTTCATCATGATGACCATGCGTGTATTCTGTTATGCTTACTTCTGAGTACTTATTCCGCTGCTAATAGTTCTTCGCTAAGGAATTTCCTCACCGGCAAATTCCTCATTGAAGAATTCTTAAAAATCGCCTATTCACCCCCCCCTCTAGTCGACATAACGCACTTTCAATTGGTATCAGAGCAAGGTACTCCCTTGTTCTGTGTGATTTTGGTTTAACCGCCTGGAGTTTTAGTTATGTCAACCGCAGGTATGATCAAGGTCTCGGCTGGGTGTCCTACCTTTGATGGGACGGACTACCCCTACTGGAAAAACAAGATGCGAATGCATCTGGAGGCAATTGACAACGATCTCTGGTATGTTGTGGAAAATGGTGTTCCCTCTGTTTTACCCTCACTGAACGCTACCGATGTGAAGAGATTCAAGCAACTCGATTCTCAAGCGAAGAATATCATATGTGGCCATCTGAGTAAAGGATAGTATGGAAGAGTCAGTGCTTTGGAAACTGCTAAGCTTATCTGGGATAGGCTGTCCAAAGTGAATGAAGGAGTCTCAACTCATCGTGACTCTCGAGTTGATGTTCTTCGGAATCTCTTCAACCGCTTCAAAAGACTCGACAATGAAAATGTCCAACAAACCTTTGATCGCCTCACTGACATCTCAAATGAGCTTCAAGCCCTCAGTGCCACTGACATCACTGACCATGAGGTGGTGAAGAAACTGTTGAGATCGCTTGATTCCTCATTTGATACTCTGGGTCTGATGATACAACAACGGGCTTTTGAAAAGGTTCAAAACATGCTAGACAAAAGTGATGATATGTTAGGTGAAGAAATGGATCGCACTAAAGCCCTGACTGAAAATCTTCAGAGACTTCAGTCTAGGTTTGATAACCTTCAAAGTCATCATAACACTCTCTTATATGATCATGAGAAACTTTCTTATGAATTTCTTCAAAGAAAGCAAGATCTTGAGAAGCTAAGAGTGAGTTATGAAGATCTTCAGAAGGAGCGCGATTCATTACTTGCTCAACAAATCAGCACTTCTCAGGAAGAATTTGTTCCTCCATGCTTAAAGTGCATTGAACGTGAATCTGCTAATTCTTCACCTGAATGCTCAAATGCTTCATCTGTTACAAATTCTTCACCTGCCTCTGCTATCACTAATTCCTCATCTGAGGACATTGCTAGTATCACTGACGATGCAGGGCTGAAGGAACTGTACACTACAGGCATGTACAAAAGCCTCAAAGGGCATCAGATTCTTTGTGATGTGCTCAAAAAGCAGATCCTCAACAGAAACCCTAGGAAAGAGGGTATTGCCTTTGAGAGGAAACTTAATGCTGATGGAACATATTGTAAACCTGAGCAGTACCCCAAAACCTCATGGGTTGCTGCAAAGGGACCTCCAGTTGATCCATCCATGTTATCTGGCTTTACATGTAAATCTCCTCATTCTTCTGATGAGTCATTTGACTCCAACTATAAACTGTTCAAAAATCAGAATGGTGAAGTATTTGCTAGATATGTTGGGACTAACTGCAGGAACGGTTCCCCTATGGAGAAAATCTGGGTTCCTAAAAGTTATGTTGAAAATCTTCAGGTGAATGTCCTCATGACACCACCTGAGAAGAATAGGAACCCCAGATCAAACTCTTCACATGGACCAAATTCTTCATATGGATCCAAGTCCTCATACGGACAAAATTCCTCACGTGGATCAAATTCCTCAACTGCATCGAAGTCCTCATATGATCATCATCGTGCTAACAACTCTGTTTCGCAGGGTAGAGCTAAGGGCTATGAATATGCACATTATTCTTCAAATCATTATGTTCATAAGTCCTCGAAGAATTTCTCTTCTTATTCATATGCTTACCCTAACCCCTCTTATACGAAACGAAATGGTTTGGCTTCTATGCCACCATTCTCGTATGGTGCTCGGAGAGTGATGAACTCTTTGCCACCCCTTCAGATGTGGGTGGTGAAGAAAAAGAACTAATCTCTTCTGCAGGGTCAGGTCTCCAGACGTGCCTTAACGTCTGAAGAATTTGCTGGGGACCTGACAGAAGTGCCTGAAAGGACGCAGGCTAACCATGATGAAATGAATTTTCATTTCACACGTCCTACGACTGCTATATCTGTTTACCGCTTGATGAAATTCATCTGATGAACTTGATATCATATTCTTCACTGATGAAGCATATGAGATTGTAAGTTATACTAATTCATCTGCAGGATGATCAATCCAAAACCACTGAATGGGTCCTCGATAGTGGATGTACAAATCACATGACTGGTGACAAGAATCTCTTGATGGATGCTCCTTTAACACCGTCACATCTAAAGCATATCATCTTTGCTGACAAAGGCAAAAGTCAGGTATTGGGTCTAGGTAAGGTTGCAATCTCTAAGGATAAACACATGGATAAAGTCATGCTTGTTGAGTCCTTAGGATACAATCTCATGTCAGTCTCAATGCTTTGTGATCTTGATATGGTTGTTGTCTTCGGCAAGTATCGCTGTGTTGTGATTATGGAAGCTGACAATTCCAAAGTCTTCGAAGGCTTTAGGAGAGGAGATTTGTATATTGTTGATTTCTCTACACGACCACAACCAGCCGTGTGCCTACTTGCAAAAGCTTCAGAAGGCTAGCTATTGCATCGACGAATTGGTCACGCAGGCATGAGGAATTTGCACACGCTTGCAAAGAAGAAGCATGTCATTGGCATTGAGAATGTCAAATTCCTCAAGGATCACTTATGCGGAGCCTGCGAAGCTGGAAAAATGACCAAGGCCAAGCATCCAGCGAAGACTATCATGACCACTACTCGTCCATTCGAATTGCTTCACATGGACCTCTTCGGACCAAATCATTACTCAGCATTCTCTAATGCTGCATCTCTATATGGTTTTGTCATTGTTGATGATTACTCTCGATATACATGGGTACACATTGTTACTTACAAACATGAAGTGCAGGAAGTCTTCAAACGATTTTCCTCAAGGGCTTCAACCAACTTTGGTGTGAAGATCAAGCACATCAGAAGTGACAATGGAACTGAGTTCAAGAATTCCGGTCTTGATGACTATCTTGATGAACTTGGTATTACTCATGAGTTATCTGCTCCTTATACTCCTCAGCAAAATGGCGTCGTGGAGCGCAAGAACAGAACTCTTGTTGAGATGGCTCACACTATGCTTGATGAATACAAAACGCCTCATCGTTTTTTGATTGATGCAATTGATACTGCATGCCACATCATCAACAGAGTATATCTTCACAAATTCTTCAAGAAAATGGCCTATGAACTCCTCACTGACAAGAAACCCAATGTGAGTTATTTCAAAGTCTTCGGTGCAAAATGTTGGATTAGAGATCCTCACCACAATTCTAAATTTGCACCGAAAGCACATGAAGGTTTTATGCTTGGTTACGGAAAGGACTCGCACACCTACAGAGTCTTCAACATCGCTCTTCACAAGATTGTTGAAACTGTAGATGTGCAGTTCGATGAAACTAATGGCTCGCAAAGAGAGCACCTACCTTCTATGTTAGATGAACCAGCACCTGAGGATTCTATCAAGTTCAAGGCAACTGAGGATGTCATTCCTACTGAAGAACTTGCTGAAGAGTTCATTCCAGTACGCGAAGAACGTCGAGCTGACGCACCTGAAGATAATGATGAAGACAATGGTGCTGAGGAAAATGATCAAATACCTCGACATCAACCAGCTCATCCTCGCGTTGCAAAAGAAGTACAAGTTGAGAAGATCATCGATGACATTGAAGCGCCAGGTCCTCTCACATGCTCAGAAGCTTCACATTTATCTAACTTTTGTGGGCACTATGCTTTTGTCTCTATCACAGAGCCCACTAAGGTAGATGAAGCATTTCTGGAGCCGGAGTGGATTCAGGCTATGCAAGAAGAATTACATCAGTTCGAGCTCAACAATGTCTGGGAACTGGTTAAACGTCCAGATCCTCGCAATCATAATATCATTGGCACAAAGTGGATCTACCACAACAAGCAAGATGAAAATGGCCTTGTGGTAAGGAATAAGGCACGACTGGTAGCTCAAGGCTACACACAGGTTGAAGGAATTGATTTCGATGAAACTTTTGCACCTGTTGCTAGACTTGAGGCTATTCGCATATTACTTGCTTATGCTAATCATCATGATATCATCTTATATCAAATGGATGTGAAAAGTGCATTCCTCAATGGTAAGCTTGAGGAAGAAGTATATGTTGCTCAACCCCTAGGTTTTGAAGATCCAAAGAATCCTGACAAAGTCTTCAGACTTAATAAGGCCCTCTATGGCCTCAAGCAAGCCCCTCGGGCGTGGTATGATACATTAAAGGAATTCTTCGTGAAGAATGGCTTCACACCCGGTTCACTCGACCCTACTCTCTTTACTAAATCTTATGATGGTGAACTATTTGTGTGCCAAATATATGTTGATGATATTATCTTTGGCTGTACTGACCAACGTTATAGTGATGAATTTGCCTATATGATGAGTGAAGAATATCAAATGTCTATGACGGGAGAGTTGAAATTCTTCTTAGGTCTTCAAATTCGTCAACAGCGCAATGGCATATTCATATCTCAGGAGAAATACCTCAAAGATGTACTGAGGAAATTCAGCATGCAAGATTGCAAAGGCGTCAAAATTCCTATGCCCACAAAAGGCCATCTATGCACCAATGAAAATGGTATTGACTTCGATCACAAGGTATACCGCTCCATGATTGGTTCTTTATTGTACTTTATGTGCATCTAGGCCAGATATAATGCTTAGTGTTTGCATGTGTGCCCGATTTCAAGCTGCACCGAAGGAATCACACCATAAGGCTGTGAAGCATATTCTTCGATATCTAGCTCACACACCAACACTAGGATTATGGTACCCCAAGGGCTCTGTTTTTGATCTCATTGGATATTCTGACTCTGACTATGCTGGTGATCGTGTGGACCGCAAGTCAACTTCTGGCACTTGTCATTTCCTCGGACGATCTTTGGTCTATTGGTCCTCGAAGAAACAGAACTGCGTATCACTGTCTACTACGGAAGCTGAATACATTGCTGCTAGCTCTTGCTGTGCTCAACTGCTTTGGATGAAGCAAACACTCAAGGACTATGGCGTCAACGTGAAGAATGTGCCTCTCCTCTGCGACAATGAGAGTGCCATCAAGATTGCTCACAACCCAGTTCAGCACTCGAAGACAAAGCACATTCAGATTCTTCATCATTTTCTTCGTGATCATGTGTTGAAGGGCAACATCTCCATCGAGCACGTGAATACTGAAGAACAGCTAGCTGATATCTTCACTAAGCCCTTGGATGAGAAGAGATTTAGCAAGTTGCGGTGTGAGCTAAACATCTTAGAATCTTCGAATGTTCTTTGAAAAAGACACACATCCTAACACTTATGCAAAATTGATGACTTAGATGTGCAACACATGAAGAAACGTTTTTCTTCAATCAATGAAGAATAACACTCTAAGTGTGAAGAAATTAATGAAGAATTTGATTCTCAGAACCCTACGACAATTGTACGCGGTGTCTGAAATCATCATTCTTATACGGTGGGTCACGCCACCACAAAAAGTTGAAAATCTTCAATTTGAGTTTTTCCTCAGTTTTTGAAATTCTTCAGTTTTTTCAAATACTTCAACTTTGCAAAATCTTCACTGTTCCCTTCGTTTTTCTTCATTGGGTATATATATATATATATATATATATATATATATATATATATATATATATATATATATATATATATGAGTTTATGTCCTCTACAGCATTCACTTACAGCTATTTCTTCAAGTTGTTTTTTCTGCTAAGTGAATGTGATCGGACCCTTCCCCCTCTATGCTATACTCAACCCAATCTATTCACAAATTCTTCATGTGCGTTCTATTTGAAACTCATTCAAAATCTTCA
The DNA here is from genome assembly GCF_002162155.2 of Triticum dicoccoides. Lineage (NCBI taxonomy): Eukaryota > Viridiplantae > Streptophyta > Magnoliopsida > Poales > Poaceae > Triticum > Triticum dicoccoides. The sequence continues at coordinate 188,023,684 of NC_041381.1, forward strand.
CTGTGTCCTTGTCAGCTGAAGAAATTGCGAACGAAACTTTAAAACAAATCTTATCCACATTTTCAGTTTTGCCGCTCAAACTGTTCCGCATCCCACGATGCATTATTCTATTCACCCACGATCGTACACGATCTCCACTACACAGTACGTGGGTGACACATGTCGCGTGAAGGAGAAAGGGCAGGGGCACGTTCGTCCCAAATCTTCGGGCGAACAGTTTTTCACCGTGTCTATAAATACCCCTCTCCCCTTCCTCACTTCATTTACTCCACTCGACCATCTCTCTCCCGCTCGATCTCCTCAAACCCTAGCGCCACCACTACTCCATCATCACCGGTGAGGAAGAGCTTCGCTGCCTCGACCTCGTCGCTGCCGTACTCATGCCGACCGCGGAAATCTTCACTCCGCCGCCGCCGTAGCTGTCTTCCTCCGCCGAGTTAGGGCAAGGAAGATCTAACCTGACGAACTTCCCATCTGTTCTTCTCAGTTCGTCGTGTTCTTCATTTCGGGTAATTAAAAGTTACTTTTATTACTCGCTTTGATTCTCAAGCTTTCCTGAAAATCTTCAAAGGTGTTTATTCTTCATATCTTCACATATATGAACACCTGAAACAAACTATGCTCTTGATTCGTTTCTCTAAGCAATGATTTTCCTCAAGATTCCTCAATTGTATGGATCCTCGATCTATACAACTCTGGAACCTAAGACAAAGATCGCTTAGTGAAATTCTTCAAGGATCATCTGGTCAAATTCCTCAAAACTTGTTCTTTTCAAAAACCTTCTCAGAATGCATATGACCTCTCCAAATTCCTCGCACCTGTACTCTGTTCACAGGTACTCATGTCTGCTGCTGAATCACTAGGTTCTCATCAACTTAACTCATTTGCAGCGTTCCTCGAAGAAAAACTGCATACTTCTTCAGAGAACTCATTTGTTCAAATTCCTCAACTGAAGAATATGGCAGACGGTAAGAAGCCGTAGAAAGGAGGAAAGAAACCTGAGGTTATGACTGCGTTTGAAATCCCTGAGGACATTTATGCTAACTATTGCACACCTGATGAAGCAAAATATGGCAAGGAAAACAAAAATCAGCGCAAGGTGCGCATTCAGAAGATTGAACAGAGATGGGCAAGGGAATGGAGGGAATACAGATATGTGACTCCAAAGTACATGAAGAAATTCGCCCTCAATCCTCCGTGCCCAAGAGCTCCATTGGCACCTGGCCAAGTAGCTGATCCCACAAGCATCAAACGTGGTGAGGACTTTCCTGAAGAATGGGCTAAGCGCCAAGCCAAATTGGCAAGACAAGCCAAGGAGGCAATGAAGAAATTCAATGAGGATTCTGCCACTGCTACTGCTACTGAGGCCTCGGTCCAACCGAGGAAATCCATGCCAAAGAAGCCCGCTCGTAAGCCAAGTGCTTCACCATCAGCGCCCTCACGGCCAAGTTCCTCAGCAGCACCCTCACGGCAAATTCCTCACACTGCTCCTGCTCCTCCCAAGTCCTCAGTAGTTCTGACAAAGTCCTCAGCTCCTGTGCATCTGACTACATGTCAAAGGACTGCTAGTTTCTCGATTGCCTCTGGTGTCTCAGCAAGTTCCTTAGCTGCACCAATTTCATCATCTGGCCCGACTCTGCTGAAGACCAAAGCAACAGCTGGACGAGGTCCTCGGCCAAGTCCAAAGAAGAAACAGGTCGCATTCCATGTGCCATCTGATGATGAAGCTTCTGATGATGAACTCGTAGAAATCATCAGAGATAGACAGGTGAAGGCCGCTAGAGCCAAAGGCACATCTGTGCCACTGCTGTTGGATCCGAGGAAAATCCTCGATTATATTGATCTCTGGCACAAGGATCCAAACACCCCCATGCCTGATTTTCATCTGACCGCTGGTCAAAATCACATGCTGACCCATTTCATCACTGAAGAGAAATGGAAGTTTGAAAAGGCAAGAGAGATCAAGAAAGCTCAATACAGAAAGGAGAAGTTCCTGAAGAAAAACATTGTCAAAATGACACCTGAAGAACTTCTCAAGGTCCACACTGAAATTCAAGACCTCAGCAAAAAAACTTCGATGCTTATTATGCTGATTGGCAAGGGGCCAAAGTCAGATTCGTCAACCTGACGAAGAAATTCACCAATGTTGCAGCCTCAACGCAACATGAAATTCCTCAGGCTGAAGCCTCAGCTCAGCCGACTGAAGAACATACCAGCACCGCTGATGAAATTCAGGCTGCTGATGAAAATGCTAGTTCTAGGGCTGATGATCCCATTCCAGCCGCTAAAGAAATTGTCAGGGCATCCACTAGTGGTGCGCCTGAAGAAACTATAGAAGTCAGGGCAACTGCATCAGTTGCGCCTGAAGAAAATCAACCAGATTCCTCAGCTCCATCTGCACCTACACCAACACCAATTCTTCCATGTGCATTTGATGTGAAGAAGACCAAGGCTGCAGAGCGAGCTGCAGTGAAGAAAAGGAAGGCATCAGCTGCGTCAAATTCTTCGGCTGCGAAGAAAATGAAGCCCATGACCAGCTCACTCGAACATCCAATTGATGCTGTTCCAATTTCCTCCATGCCGTCAAAGGACCTTGTTCCTTTTGGAGAAGACTATGAGATCCCCATCGGATCTGATGAAGAACATCATTCTGCTGCTTCGTCAGAGCAGATTGATGAAGAAATTGAGGTGGACGCAATCCCCTCAACGCCAGTCATTTCCTCACCTATGCCTCAGTTCACAGCTGAAGAGGCTGGTATTGAGGAAATTGAAGATGAAGATGTGGATATAGGATGCACCACACCTGTGATGAACGATGACTTTTGGGAAAGTCAGCATCCCAATACTCCTCTCTTCACCCCGCTCCAATAGATACATCAGTCCCCTGCACCAACAGTTCAATTGGGCTCTGAAGAAACTCAACCCACTCTCTCTATGCATGAAGAAATTCCAGCCACTAGTGCTGATGAACCTGCTGCTGCTGATCCTCAGACTGCACCTGTTGAGGAACAAGAAATTCCTCAGCCTGAAGAACCTGAGCTCGCGATTCCTGAGGTGGTGATGCAACTCACTGACACCCCTCTGCCAAAGCAAAAGAATCCGTTCTCAAGCAAACAGAAGTTCAAGGCTAAAGATTTCTTTGCCGAGCACGTATTCACTGACTATAATCCATATGATTCTGCTCGCATAAGGAAGAGGCGTTTCTGGACTGCCAGCCAAGCCAATTTCTATTCCTCAGTGCTCTTTAACAAAGACAAAGTCTTCGATCTTGCACATATTCCTCATGTGGACATGGAGTCTCTACCCGGCTTTGAGCCAGTCCTCAGTGTTCTTCATGATGCAGGACTTCTGAATTTCTGCATTGATATCTGTGACTGGAATGAAGAACTCATTCTTCAATTTTATGCAACCCTGCACATCACTGGAAACGCTGAAGACGTGAACACATGGGTATTAGACTGGATGTCTGAAAATACTCACTACAAGGCACCAGCAACCGAATTGCTTCGTGCTCTACCACTCAGTCCTCCAGTTGATGATGCTCGTTGTATCTACAACGAACCAGAACTTTCAAATCACTATATGCAAGTGCTGATGAGCCATTGAAGCCAAGGCAGGCCCCACAAACCAAATTCCTCGTCAAGGAATTACTCTATGTGCCTCGGACTGTCTATCGAATTCTGACGAAGACAGTGAGTCCTATCAAAGGCCACGACTCAAATGATGAAGAAGTCGTTGGCATCATGAAGAATATGCTTTTCAACCTCATTCATGGCGTTCCCGTCAACTTCCATGATTTCTTCATGAGGACTCTGGCCAATATTGCTATGTCACCATTCGAGCTGAAGCCCTATGCTCCTTGGATTATGAGATTCATCAGGGCAAGATCTTCACTGAATTACAAAGCTGACACTCTAAACCACGATAGCTACTTGCCTCCCATTGAAGTCCTCAAACGGACAGTTTCATCAGCTGATGACAAAGGCAAGGCCGCTGCTATGATCGATGAAGGCATTCGTCCTTTGGATGGTCAATTTCGCAAAGCTGCATCTTACTCTACCAATGACGATTCTTCCACACATGACTCTGCCGCAAATACCTCAGCCAAGCAAACTCCTCAAGCCACAGCACCCAGGGTGATGACTGATCGTGAGTTACTCCTCAGTCTTCATCAGAAGGTTGATCGCAATCATAAATGGGTCAAGCATCATTTTGGTTCAATTCTTCACAACATGACCTCAACACACAATGCAGTGAAGAAGAACCACTACTACCTCCATGAAACCCTCAACCGCACCTGGGATGTTCTCTCTCATGTCTACAGCGCTGCAGATCTGAAGAATATGGGTCTCAAGGAAGAATTTGACTGGTCTGCACCTCCACCGAAGAAATTCAAGAAGGTCAAAGTTCCTTCCTTGGTGGCCAGCTCTTATTCTTCATCGCATGGCACTGATGAGTATGAAGATTTGGACGACACTGCGGCAGGCCCTGCTACAACAAACAACCCCGACAACGCTGGCGCTCCTCCATCGACTTGAAATTCTTCAGGGGCATTAGTCCTCAGTTTCAATCCTTTTGGTCATTTGATGACAAAGGGGGAGAAATCTGAGTTAGTCTTCAAGCGGGTCTATATTAAGGGCATTTTTTTAAGTTACAACTCTCGTTCTTCTGAAACTTTTATTTGGATCGAGTTGTAATCTTAAACCCGATGGTGCGCTGATACTTTTGTTGCATTATGCTCTGCATGCTTATTCCTCGTTAATGACTTTGCACGCATGCTGAATCTCATCAGGCACCATATTTCATCATGCATTTCAAATTCTTCATATTATATATCAAATGCGTGTATGAATTACAAGATATAGGGGGAGATCTCCATGATTCAACTCTTCAAATGTGCATTGCCTCAAAAGCAAATTCCTCACTATGCACATCTTCAGGGGGAGTTCTTCTATATCTTGTAATCAAATTCCTCAATATCAGTGTATACACTTCATACGTTTATCCCTGTTGAAAACTTAACCTATGTTGTCATCAATCACCAAAAAGGGGGAGATTGTAAGTGCATCTAGTGCCCCTTAGTGATTTTGGTGTATTGAAGACTTATAGGTTAAGGGAATAATGCGCTTGTGAGTGTACACATGTCTATAAGTCTATGAGGAGTTTGATATTTACAGAGAAAGTCGACCCCTAAAAATGAAGTTCTTCAACTGAAGACTTTGATATTCTGAAGACTTTGAACGTGAAGAAATTGGTGTGACCTTGAAGACTTGGTATTCATTTGTGGAAGATGAAGCGTGAAGACTTTTGTTTTCGTAGTTTCATTTTATCCTTCTTGAGTCATAGGAAACACCGTACTGTTAAAGGGGGTCGAGGAAATACTAAGGAAAATTTTCCATGTGATGCTCAACTCAAAATCCTACACCTACCAATCCCTTCGAGTGAAGCCTTTGGAAATCTCATACAGTTCAGTCACTTTCTTCAGTGACAGAGACGAAGTTCTTCTGGTCGCTGATGAATTTGTTCTGACTGAGGAGTTAGGAATTCGTCAGTGCGAATTACCTACACAGTGAGGAACATGATAGCCTTGACGAATTAGAGAGTCAAATTTCCGACCGTTGCTGTGCTGCGCGCCAGCTGTCCCAAAATATCTTATCCACCTAACGGTCATATCATTGAGGGGCATTTATGTCTTATCATGTCGGGCTGCTCCCTAGGCTATAAATAGCCGCCCCCTACAACCACTAGCTGGTTGGATGCTCCGAGAGAACTTGACACTTGTCATTTGAGAGCAACCCATCCTCCGAGGACTTTGAGCGAAAATCATCAAGTGAGGAAAATCCCAAACCCAAACACCTACAAAACCCAAAGTGATTGAGCATCACTGAAGAAATTGATCCCGCGTGGATCCGACACTTGTTACCTTTGAAGACTGTGCTTCTTCCAGACGGTTAGGCGTCAAGGTCTAGAGCATCCAAGAGGAATTGTGGATCGCCGAGTGACCAAGTCTGTGAAGGTTTGGAAGTCGCCTGAAGACTTACCACGAGTGATTGGACGAGGTCTGCGTGACCTTAGTTCAAGGATAATACGGTGAGGACTGGGTGTCCTAAGCTGCGTGCTCAGCGACTGGGTGTCCGGGACTGCGTGTCCCCGAGTTTAAATACTCAGCCGCTCCAACCAGACGTATAACTGAGACAGCAGTTGGAACTAGTCCACCAAATCATTGTCTTCACCAACCTAACTAGTTCTATTTACTCAACCCTTTCATTTCCTCATTACTGTGTTGAGTGTTTGTTCATATCTGTGTTTGAAGACTTTGACTGAAGACTTTCTCAATTTTCTCAGTTCAATTACTTCAGTCTGTTTGTCTTCATCTTGTGTTATCCTGTGATTACGCTTTCTGTACTCTGTGCTAGTCTTCATTTCATCATGATGACCATGCGTGTATTCTGTTATGCTTACTTCTGAGTACTTATTCCGCTGCTAATAGTTCTTCGCTAAGGAATTTCCTCACCGGCAAATTCCTCATTGAAGAATTCTTAAAAATCGCCTATTCACCCCCCCTCTAGTCGACATAACGCACTTTCACCATCTATTCTGAGGATCATATTGACTAGATAGGAGTATCTCAATCATGGCAAGATGCATTACGAACACAATGTGCTGAGAATTAGATGAGGATAGCACTGTGATCAAGTTCATACCCTAGTTCGGCGGTGAACTCGCTACGGCGGCAACGACGGAGAAGAAATCCGTTGACGGCAGCGGAGACCAGCGACAGGAGGCGGCTGGCGACGAAGTCGACGACCCGTAGACCTAGTAGGCAGAGAGAGCTATGCGCGGGCGAGGAGTTTCGGAGAAAGTTTTCCAAAATTTGCCCGTGAGTATATATAGCCCGACACTGTCGGTGTGACCGAGTGGAACAACTCGGTGGCACCGAGATGCATAACTGTTAACAGTTACAGCAACTCGGTGTGACCAAAAAGTTCAAATCGGTTGCACCGAGATTGAAAACCTAGATCGACTTAGTGATCTCGGTAGGACCGAAATGGAGGAATCGGTCAAACCGAAAATCACAAAGAAGTTTTGGAAGTTTAAGTCTATGACGAATCGGGGACTCCAAGTGCTCCTCACACAGAGTGGTTCGAATCTGACTTGATCAAATTTTGTGATGTAGCATGAATAGAGTTTGAGACGAGAAAAGCATAGATAGCTAGAGAAGGTTCTTAGGCATTCTTGTCCATCCACTTAGCCAAAGAAAAAGAAGCCAATCAATCAAAACAACAAGTGGATGTCCTTGAATGAGTAAAATATGCAACCAACATGCTCACACAATAAAATGACAAATGAAATATGTGGCAAAGCATGCACAACCAATTCTAGCATCTATCAAACAATTGGTGATGACTAGGTCATCTATATATGAGTATATTGACTTAGGAGTCAAATGAGAACATTTGATCATAGGCCATACTCATCGTTTAAGCTCAAGTGGGGTTACCACTTTTACATAATGCATTGATGTGTTCACATCATTAGAGTTGCTTTGACTCAATTCTTTAGAGTTAAGCTCCCCTAGATGTGAGATCCCCCCTTAGAGGGATGAACTAACCTTGGGTTTTGTCGATGATGACTTCATGTAGGTGTTGAAGATGTGGATGCTCGATATTGATGTAGATCTTTTGGAGCAATCCTTTTGGAGTGAGTTGCACTTTCAATACCTACACGGGTTAGTCCCACAAGGAAAAAACAAGAATATCCATAGACATAGAGTGATGCAAACATAATATGATGTCCATGAAAACATTAGGTTACCTTGTCCCTTGCCTTACCAACATGAGGGTTTGTGACTCCTTGAACTAGTGCAAGATGTGGAAGTTGATTGCACTTGTCCTTGCCATAATGGTATGAGTGATGAATGTTGGCGGAGCCACCCTCAAGAACTCTCTAGTTCTTCTTCTTCGGGATCCGCATCATCTTGATGGGAATCCTTGGTGTAGTAGTTGTGCTTGATGAAGTAGAACTTGACGTAGTCTTGGGAACCCACTTGACCAAGGCCTTAGGTGCTTCTTCAAATGTATCAATCTCCTCTTGAAGCTTGTCCTTGCCTTTATTCTTGTGGTCTTGTGGTGGAAGATCATCTTGTGCTTGTGTCCCCTTGAAGGAAGTAGGATCATACTTCTCTTGTTGAGGAACAAACTTCATCTTGGGGTATTGATCTTCTTCCCACTCAACTCCATTGGCATTGAACTTTCGTTCAAAACCAACACCTTGATTCTTCCGGTGCCTTCCTTGCTTGCGTACAATTTCCTCGAATTGCTTACTCCCGGCAAGGCTCTTGTATACACCTTTCTCTATAATTCCCTTCAATAAGCTATTTTCTTGCTCAAGTGTAACTTGGCTAAGAGTATCATTAGTGGAATCAAGAGAATTACTAGAAGCAACAATATTGGATTTAGCATAATCATTGTTACTACTAGAGGAAGAATCTTTCTTGTTCTTGTTACTAGACTTGACTTGAGGCATGTAAGTAGATAAGAGTAAACGCTTGGCAATATAAGAAGAACTTTTCTTGTGAAGATCATCATTGATTGCCTTTAAGAACTCATGCTCTTGCTCAAGATTGAGCTTTTCAAAACGTAACTTCTCATGAGCCCTTAAAAGTTCTCGATGATTTTCGAAGATAGTTTCATGAGCTAACTTAAGAGTGTTTAGTTCTTTAGTTATAAGCTCAATCTTGTCCTTATCATTGTCATTCGTTTTATCTTGTTTAGCATGATTAATTGACGTTTCATCATCCTAGCGAGTCATCTTCATCACTATTGAAATCAACATACTCGGGATGAGTTACCTTAGGGCCTTTAGCCATGAAGCATCTTCCAATTCCATCATTTGGTGAGTTAAATATGTCATAGGAGTTGGTTGACACAAGTGCTAGACCGGCAACACCTTCATCTTGAGTATGTTCAGAGTCAGAGTGATAGCTTCTCTCGGAGTGATGTTCAGAGTCGGAACCGGATACCCATTCACCAACATGAGCTTGATGTCTTCGTTTTGTGTAGCTCTTTGATGACTTATCCTTCCTTTCCGAATCTTTGCTTCTCCGTGAGGGTCTTCGTTCATAATGATCATCTCTACTCCTTCTCTCTCTTGGCGGTGATTCTTCTCTTCTACTTCTTCTCTTTGGAGAATCTTCTCTTCTTTTGTAGGGTGTCGTACACTCATTGGAATAGTGTCCGGGTCTCCCACAATTGTAGCAATTGCGCTCTTGACTGGAAGATCTCTTGTCATTGTAGGACCTTGACTTAGAGCTTTTTTCTTTGCTTCTACTCTTGTAGAATTTTTTGAAATTCTTCACCATTAAGCTCAATTCTTCATTGAAGGTTTGTTTCTCACTTGATGATGTGGGGGCTTCACATGAGGCTTTGTAAGCACCACTTGACTTGTTGTGAAGTTCCTCCTTATCCTTGAGTGACATCTCATGAGCAACAATTCTGCCAATGACCTCCGTTGGCTTGAGATTCTTGTAATTGGGCATCATTTGAATTAATGTGCACACGGTATCATATTTTCCATCCAATGCTCTTAGGATCTTCTTGATGATGAATCTGTCGGTCATCTCTTCACTCCCTAAGCCAGCAATCTCATTTGTGATAAGAGCAAGCCTAGAGTACATTTCAGCGACACCTTCACCATCCTTCATTTTGACCTTGTCAAGCTGACTTTGGAGCACATCCAACTTGGATTCCTTGACAGAGTCGGTACCTTCATGCATATCAACCAAAGTGTCCCAAATTTCCTTTGCATTCTCAAGACGGTTGATTTTGTTGAATTCTTCGGGGCACAATCTGTTGAAGATGATATCACAAGCTTGAGCGTTGTATTGCAGCATCTTCAATTCTTCCGCATTAGCTTCACGGTTCGGCTCTCGCCCATCAAAGAATTCACCTTGCAAGCCAATACAAATAATAGCCCAAACGGCTGGGTTATGTCCAAGAATATGTATTTTCATCTTATGCTTCCAACTAGCAAAATTAGTTCCATCAAAGTAAGGACCTCTACGGTGATAATTTCCCTCGCTAGACGCCATACTCTCCTAGGTTGTGAAACCAAGGCTATGACCACCAAAAGCTATGGAAATCAAAGCAAATGGAGACCAAGTCTCTGATACCACTTGAAGGGCCTTGAAGTATGTGTAGAGGGGGGTGATTAGACTACTTGACCAATTAAAAACTTAACTTTTCCCAATTTTAGAGTTTGGCAGATTTTAGGAATCTTTGGACAAGTCAAGCAATCATCACACAAATCAAGAAGGCATGCAAAGAGTATATAGGCAGCGGAAATTAAAGCATGCAACTTGCAAGAAAGTAACAGGAAGGGTTTGGAGTATTCAAACGCAGTTGGAGACATGGATGTTTTTGGCGTGGTTCCGATAGGTGGTGCTATCGTACATCCACGTTGATGGAGACTTCAACCAACGAAGGGTAACGGTTGCGTGAGTCCATGGAGGGCTCCACCCAAGAAGGGTCCATGAAGAAGCAACCTTGTCTATCCCACCATGGCCGTCGCCCACGAAGGACTTGCCTCACTAGCGGTAGATCTTCACGAAGTAGGCGATCTCCTTGCCCTTACAAACTCCTTGGTTCAACTCCACAATCTTGTCGGAGGCTCCCAAGTGACACCTAGCCAATCTAGGAGACACCACTCTCCAAGAAGTAACAAATGGTGCGTTGATGATGAACTCCTTGCTCTTGTGCTTAAAATGATAGTCTCCCCAACACTCAACTCTCTCTCATAGGATTTGGATCTGGTGGAAAGAAGATTTGAGTGGAAAGCAACTTGGGGAAGGCTAGAGATCAAGATTCATATGGTAGGAATGGAATATCTTGGCCTCAACACATGAGTAGGTGGTTCTCTCTCAGAACTGGTAAGTTGGAAGTGTAGGTTTGTTCTGATGGCTCTCTCCACGAATGAAGAGGAGGTGGAGGGGTATATATAGCCTCCACACAAAATCTAACGGTTACACACAATTTACCAATCTCGGTGGGACCGAATCAACAAACTCGGTCAGACCGATTTAGTAAACCTAGTGACCGTTAGGATTTTCGGTGGGACCGAAATGCAACTCGGTAGGACAGATATGGTTAGGGTTAGGGCATAACGTAATCTCGGTGAGACCGATTACACAAACTCGGTGAGACCGATTTTGGTAATTAGCTAACCAGAGAGTTAGTCAGGTAAACTTGGTGGGACCGATTTGCTCTTTTCGGTGAGACTGAAATGTTACAAAGGGAAACAGAGAGTTTACATTGCAATCTCGGTGGGACCGATCGCTCACTTCGGTTAGACTGAAACGTTACGAAGGGAAACAGAGAGATTACAATCCCATCTCGGTGAGACCGAGATCCCTATCGGTGAGACCGATTTGCATAGGGTTTGTGGCAGTGGCTATGACATTTGAACTCGGTGGCACCGGATAGAAAGAATCGGTGTGACCGATTTTGACTTTAGGTTTAGGTCATATGTGGATGTGGGAAAGTAGTTGAGGGTATTTGGAGCATATCACTAAGCACATAAGCAAGAGGCTCATTAAGCAACACCTCATCCCTCCTTGATAGTATTGGCTTTTCCTATAGACTCAATGTGATCTTGGATCACTGAAATATAAAATGTAGAGTCTTGAGCTTTTGAGCTTGAGCCAATCCTTTGTCCTTGATATTTTGAGGGATCCACTTTCATCATCCATGCCACGCCATTCATTGAGCTTTCCTAAAATATTTATCTTGGAATAGCATTAGCTCAATGAGCTATATGTTGTTATGAATTATCAAAACCACCTAGGGATAGTTGCACTTTTAGTTGTGGATTGCTTATCTCTCTAATGAGGTGTGGAATGATCTCAATCTCACATTTTGTGGACTCACACAACTCATTAATCTTCTCTCCCTCAATGTGTGGTATATCTAGGTGGAGATCTTTCATTCCTCTAATCTCATGATGAACAACTTGATCCTCGCATTCTGTGGAATCACTCACCTCACTTTTCTCACTCTCAAGTTGTGGGGTTTTTGAAAGTGGACACTCTTCCTCACTCTTGGTGGAGTCACTCAACTTGCTTTTCTTATCACTCTTATGTTGTGGGATTTTGGATTGTGGACTCTCTTCCTCACATGTAATTTGTGGGACATGTTTCTTGGATGTTGGGGCAGTAGTGGTGATCGAGATGCCAAAATTAGGAGTGAGTCTCTTAGGTGAACATGGGCTATGAATCACCGGAGCCGCTCCATCAACCACAGACATGCTTTGCGGTGGGTTGTTGTTGTGACGATGGGTGCCACAACTTCTCCCTCGAGCATGACATCCTTGTTGCACTTCAGGAGCAGCATTGTCACGCCCATGAGAAGAAACACCATGCCCTCGAGCATGTCCTCTTTGGTGCACTTCATGAGTACTAGTGGCATGTCCACGAGCAGCAACATCATACTCTTGAGCATGTCTTCTTTGTTGCACTTCATGAGCAACAGGGTATTGTCGATGTCAAACCCCATCACCACATGTTGGAGGACACTCATGAAGCATCCTCTCCATGGCTCGCAGTATATTGTTCTTGAGTTGCTTCACATCAGCGCGGCTGGCCAAACAATTTCCTTGTCCATGATTCTTTCGACGCACACTTGGTGTAGATCCTGCCATGTTAGTAGGGCTAAAGTGGAATAGGATAATTTTGTGGAATCACACAACCTCACCTCTTACTCACCAAAGTTCTTATGAGTTCACATCAGATTGTGCTTCTCCCAGATGTGTTAAAGCGATTGAAAGACAGGGATCAAAGGACTAGCTTCGGTTTTTGGTGGAGCTCGGTGGGGTAAACAAAAAGGGGCTTGTGCTGAAATCAAGTTGATGCAAACCAAGAAAAATATGTGGATGGATCTGTTGCACCTTTGCACCAAGATTGAAAAACATAACACACAAGCTTCTGAATTTTTTTGATCGATGAAACTTTTGGATCTTACACAAGACTTTCTTTTTCTCTCTTGACTTTTTTTGCCACTCTTTTTTTCTCTCTTTGATTTTTTTGCCACTCTTTTTTTCTCTCTTTTTCCAAAGCACAACAACCAAATCTGAAAACAATTATGAAGATGAACTTGGTGCAGATCTAAAAGATGAGGAACATGCAAGGTATGCAACCACAAGATCTCAGCACCAACAAGGCTTGGATTTATTTTTGGTGGGGCTTTGGACTTCTAGGACAGAAAATATAGCATGAAAAACACTCGATCTAAATGGATGATAGCAAGATAAACTTGGATAACAGATCCTACCATGTCAACGAAGGCTCTGATACCAGATGATTGGTGGGAACCCGATGAACGAGTTCACGCCTGAGGATGGCCCGATCTTCACGTTGTAGGATCAAATCGGGAGGGATAACTAGCTGTAAGCAGCCGGGATAACTAGCTTTATACCTGCCAAGGTTGGATGCAACCCGTACATTGGGGATGGCTGACCGAAGCTACAAGAACTCCAACCCACTGTCCGAACAATCGCAGAACTATAAACCGGGACTAATCCACACAAAACATCCAGAACCGTAGAGCACTAACTAGGGGGAACCAGAGGCTCCTTCTTGCGAATCCAAATGAACTCACAAGAGCAAAGGTAGCAAGATCTCTCGGATCTCTCTAGCAGTCTTGCTGCATAAGCTTGTAGATGAATGGTTTGACAAAAAGGTGTTCTAGAGGATGGGGGAGATGGGGTTTTATAGCAGGGACAACCCCCCTTAGCCAGGTGTGAAAATAATTTCAAAATTAAGCAGGTTTGCATGGCTTCTTTGGGTGAATAAGCAGTCGTCTTTGGAAGTTGTTGGAGAGCTCCTCGAAAATTCGCGAAGTCTTGACAGCCTGGATACCTTCCACGAGAATGACTAGTACTTTTGACTCACAACTCTAAATGATGAGAGGTTTTTTGCATTGGAAAGATAATTTGATGTAGCTTATATTAATGTACCCATATGGCCCCGTCTCGTCACCATATGGGTGTGCCACCCCGAAACATCAGAGGTAAAAGCTGACAGCATTAGCTTCACTTGAAACTTGTTTTCTTCAAACTCGCTCCTCTAGACCGGTTGCTTCAAGAGCTCATAAGTTGTTGGATTTCTTCCATGTGATACCTAAGTTCAACCAACAACAATGGGGATGAAAGTTCAGCCATGTGTTCAAGACTGTGGTATGAACTTAAGTTAGCGTTCACCTGGCCATGTGCTTGCTTGATTCGGCTAAGTAATTCTTTCCAACTAAATTGTGCACTTTTCTGAAATGTCATGTATGATGTACCCATGTGCTCATCATCCTCCCTCCCTTGATGAAGAGTCGTCCTCGACTCTCTTTGTTCTGCAAAGGATAAGTAGAAGGGAAGTAGATAATATCCATGCAAAGAAATGATGCAATTCTCATTTGTAGCTTTCACCTTTGAATTGTGTTGCATCTGATCATGTACTTGTTTGTCATAACTTCGAGTTCATCCAGGGATGATTGGTATTGTTTCAATGACCGAGATGTCATCATCAATTAAGGTCGTGAAATCAAACCATAGCATTAAGTATCAAGTCCTCTTTACTCCCATACGCCATAACCCACTTATCCGCGTTTAGGCTGCTGTCACCCCCGCAAACTGACAATAAGCATACCATGAACATATTGCAACACCCTATAGTGAGGGACCCTCACATTTGCACGAGACGGAGGGCACTGTAGGACAGCACCATAAATAAAATATACAATCATACCAACCAAGATCATGATTAAACCATAGGACAAAACAGATATACTCAAACATCATAGGATAACCATAGATAATTGGGAAATAATATATGGCGTTGAGCACCATGTTTAAGTAGAGATTACAACAGGGAGAAGGGGTATTACACCATTGCATAGAGGGGGAGAGAGTTGGTGTTGACGGTAGCAAGATTGTTGATGTAGGTCGCCATCACAATCCTAGTCCCGGCGGCACTCCGACGCCACCGGGAGAGAGGGGGAGAGAGCCCCCCTCCTTCTTCTTCTTCCTTGGCCTCCCTCCTAGATGGGAGGAGGGTTCCCCCTCTGTTCCATGGCCTC
>NC_041381.1:188039074-188040820 GCF_002162155.2 Triticum dicoccoides
GTTCTCTTATGTTTCCCGCTCCCGAGATCTGGCCCTTCACTGTTTCTTAAATTCCCAGAGATCGGTAACTCCGATCGTGCTGATCTTTTTACACTATTTTTTCGGATATAAGCATCCTTGCTCCCTAAGTAAAGCTCCAACCAACGTCCGAGAATGTCACAATACACCAGGGCACGCCCGGGCCTAGTGGCGCGCCCTGGTGGGTTGTGGTGGCCTCGGGCCTCCGATTACGTTGATTCCACCTCCTAAAATTCACAAATATTCTGAAATTATTCTCCGTAGAGTTTCATCATGTTTGGACTTTGTTTGATATGGATTTTCTGCGATATAAAAACATGCAATAAATAGGAACTGGCACTAGGCACTGGATAAGTAAGTTAGCCCAGATAAACCATATAAAAAGTTGCCAAAAGTTAGTGAAAGTTGTATAATATTGGCATGAAACAATAAAAAAATATAGATACGATGGCGATGTATCAATACACGCCAACTCAGCAGACACCTTCGGAGATACCTGTAGAGCATCTTTATGATCCCCCAGTTACTTTGTGACATTTGATAGCACACAAGGTATTTCTACTATATCCGGGAGTTGCATGATCTCATGGTCGAAGGAATATGTTTTTGACATTAAGAAAGTAGTAGCAATAAACTGAACGATCATATGCTAAGCTAACAGATGGGTGTTGTCCATCACATCATTCTCCTAATGATGTGATCCCGTTATCAAGTGATAACACATGTCTATGGTTAAGAAACCTTAACCATCTTTTGATTAAGGAGCTAGTCTAGTAGAGGCTCACCAGGGACACATTATTTGTTTATGTATCCACATTTATTTAAGTTTCTGATCAATATAATTCTAGCATGAATAATAAACTTTTATCATGATTAAGGAAATATAATAATAACCACTTTATTATTGCCTCCAGGGCATATTTGCAATAGTCTCCCACTTGCACTAGAGTCAATAATCTAGATTACATAGGAATGAATCTAACACCCATGGAGTCTTGGTGCTGATCATGTTTTGCCCTTGGAAGAGGTTTAGTCAATGGGTCTGCCACATTCAGATCCGTATGTACTTTGCAAATTTATATGTTTCCATCCTTGACCTTTTCACGAATGGAGTTCAATCATCTCTTGATGTGTTTGGTTCTCTTGTGAAACCTGGATTCCTTCTCTAAGGCAATTGCTCCAGTGTTGTCACAAAATATTGTCATTGGGCCCGATGCACTGTGTATTACTATTGGGGAATGTAGCATGCAATTTCAAAAAATTCCTATGCTCACGCAAGATCTATCTAGGAGATGCATAGCAACGAGAGGGGGAGAGTGTGTCTAGGTACCCTCGTAGACCGAAAGCGGAAGTGTTTGATAACTCGATTGATGTAGTTGAACTTCTTCTAGCTCCGACTGATCAAGTACCGAACGTACGACACCACCGAGTTCTGCACACGTTCAGCTCGATGACGTCCCTCGTCCTCTTGATCCAGCAAAGGTGTCGAGGAAGTATATGAGTTCCGTCAGCACGACGGTGTGCTGGTGGTGATGGTGAAGTGATATATGCAGGGCTTCGCCTAAGCACCGTGACAATATGACCGGGGGTGTAAACTGTGGAGGGGGGGCGCCGCACATGGCTAACAGTTGATGATGTATGTTGTAGGCGCCCCCCCACATATATATAGGTTGGAGGGGAGGAGAGGCAACCAAGGCAGGGCCCCAAGTAGGAGGAATCCTACTTGGG
>NC_041381.1:188041051-188071754 GCF_002162155.2 Triticum dicoccoides
GGGCGCACCAGCCCCTTTGTGGCTGGTGCTACCTCTTGAGAATGCGTTGGTTTTCCCTTGAAGAAGAAAGGGTGATGCAACAAAGTAGCATAAGTATTTCCCTCAGTTTTTGAGAACCAAGGTATCAATCCAGTAGGAGGCTACACGCAAATCCCTCGTACCTGCACAAACAAATAAGAACCTTGCAACCAACACGATAAAGGGGTTGTCAATCCCTTCACGGCCACTTGCAAAAGTGATATCTAATAGAGATAATAAGATAAATATTTTTGGTATTTTTATGATATAGATTGGAAAGTAAAGATTGCAAAATAAAATAAATCGGAAACTTATATGATGGAAAATAGACCCGGGGGCCATAGGTTTCACTAGTGGCTTCTCTCAAGATAGCATAAGTATTACGGTGGGTGAACAAATTACTGTCGAGCAATTGATAGAAAAGTGTATAGTTATGAGAATATCTAGGCATGATCATGTATATAGGCATCACGTCCGCGACAAGTAGATCGAAACAATTCTGCATCTCCTACTATTACTCCACACATCCACCACTATCCAGCATGCATCTAGAGTATTAAGTTCATAAGAACAGAGTAACACATTAGGCAAGATGACATGATGTAGAGGGATAAACTCAAGTAATATGATATAAACCCCATCTTTTTATCCTCGATGGCAACAATACAATACGTGCCTTGTTGCCCCTGTTGTCACTGGGAAAGGACACCATAAGAGTGAACCCAAAGCTAAGCACTTCTCCCATTGCAAGAAATATCAATCTAGTAGGCCAAACCAAACTGATAATTCAAAGGAACTTGCAAAGATAACAAATCATACATAAAAGAATTCAGAGAAGATTCAAATATTGTTCATAGATAATCTTGATCATAAACCCACAATTCATCGGATCTCGACAAACACACCGCAAAACGAATTACATCGAATAGATCTCCAAGAAGATCGAGGAGAACTTTGTATTGAGATCCAAAGAGAGAGAAGAAGCCATCTAGCTAATAACTATGGACCCAAAGGTCTGTGGTCAACTACTCACACTTCATCGGAGAGGCTATGGTGTTGATGTAGAAGCCCTCTGTGATCAATTCCCCCTCCGGCGGAGCACCGAAAAAGGCCCCAAGATGGGATCTCACGGGTACAGAAGGTTGCGGCGGTGGAAATAGGGTTTCATGGTGCTCCTGGATGTTTTCTGGGTATATGAGTATATATAGGCGAAATAAGTCGGTCAGGGGAGCCACGAGGGGCCCACGAGGGTAGGGGCGCGCCCTCCTGCCTCGTGTCCTCCTTGTTCCTTTCTTGACGTCCACTCCAAGTCTCCTGGATTGCGTTTGTTCCAAAAGTAAATCTCCCGAAGGTTTCATTCCATTTGGACTCCGTTTGATATTCCTTTTCTGCGAAACACTGAAATAGGCAAAAAAACAGCAATTTGGGTTGGGCCTCCGGTTAATAGGTTAGTCCCAAAAATAATATAAAAGTGCATAGTAAAGCCCATTAAACATCCAAAACAGATAATATAATAGCATGGGACAATCAAAAATTATAGATATGTTGGAGACGTATCAGCTGGTGCGTTTCCCCTCTTGGCCCATAAGGTCCATATCTTTTGCCGGGGGTGCCCGGATCCCCTTTCGGTGACCCGATAAGTACCCGATGCTTCCCGAAACACTTCCGGTGTCTGAATACCATCGTCCTATATATCAATATTTACCTCTCGATCATTTAGAGACTCCTTGTCATGTCCGTGATCTCATCTGGGACTCCGAACAACATTCGGTCACCAATTCACATAACTCATATAATACAATATCGTCATCGAACATTAAGCGTGCGGACCCTACGGGTTTGAGAACTATGTAGACATGATCGAGACACCTCTTCGGTCAATAACCAATAGCGGAACCTGGATGCTCATATTGGCTCCCACATATTCTAAGAAGATCTTTATCGGTCAAACCATTATGACAACATACGTTATTCCTTTTGTCCATCGGTATGTTACTTGGCCGAGATTCGATCATCGGTATCTTCATACCTAGTTCAATATCATTACTGGAAAGTCTCTTTAGTCGTTACATAATGCATCGTCCTGCAACTAACTCATTAGTCACTTTGCTTGCAAGGCTTCTTATGATGTGCATTACCGAGAAGGCCCAGAGATACCTCTCCGATACTCGAAGTGACAAATCCTAATCTCGATCTATGCCAACCCAACAAACACCTTCGGAGATACCTGTAGAGCATCTTTATAATCACCCAGTTATGTTGTGATGTTTGATAGCACACAAGGTATTCCTCTGGTATCTGGGAGTTGCATAATCTCATAGTCGAAGGAATATGTATTTGACATGAAGAAATCAATAGCAATAAAACTGAACGATCATAATGCTAAGCTAATGAATGGGTCTTGTCCATCACATCATTCTCCTAATGATGTGATCCCGTTTATCAAATGACAACACATATCTATGGTTAGGAAACTTAACCATCCTTGATCAACGAGCTAGTCTAGTAGAGGCTTACTAGGGACATAGTATTTTGTCTACGTATCCACACATGTATCAAATTTATAGTTAATACTATTCTAGCATGAATAATAAACATTTATCATGAAATAAGGGAATATAAACTAACAACTTTATTATTGCCTCTAGGGCATATTTCCTTCACTCTCCCACTTGCACTAGAGTCAATAATCTAGTTCACATCGCCATGTGATTTAACACCAATAGTTCACTTCTTTATGTGATTAACACCCATAATTCACATCGCCATATGACCAACACCCAAAGGGTTTACTAGAGTCAATAATCTAGTTCACATCGCTATGTGATTAACACCCAAATAGTACTAAGGTGTGATCATGTTTTGCTTGTGAGAGAAGTTTAGTCAACGGGTCTGCCACATTTAGATCCGTATGCATTTTGCCAATTTCTATGTCTACAATGCTCTGCATGGAGCTACTCTAGCTAATTGCTCCCATTTTCAATACATATCTAGATTGAGACTTAGAGTCATCTAGATCAGTGTCAAATCTTGCATCGACGTAACTCTTTACGACGAACCCTTTATAATCTCCATAACCGAGAAACATTCCCTTGGTCCTTTTTAGGTACCTAAGGATAATTTTGACCGCTGTCCAGTGATCCACTCCTGGATCACTATTGTACCCCCTTGCCATACTCATAGCAAGTCACACAACCGGTATGGTACATATCATGGCATACTTTATAGAACCTATGATTGAGGCATAAGGAAGGACTTTCATTCTCTCTCTATCTTCTGCCATGGTTGGGCTTTGAGTCTTACTCAACTATGCACCTTGTAACACAGGAAAGAACCCTTTCTTTGACTAATCCATTTTTTAACTCCTTCAAAATCTTGTAAAGGTATGTGCTCATTGGAAGTCTTACCAAGCGTCTTGATCTATCTCTATAGATCTTGAGGCCCAATATGTAAGCAGCTTCACCGAGGTCTTTCATTTGAAAACTTCTTATTCAAGTATCATTTTATGCTATCTAGAAATTCTATATCATTTCCAATCAACAATATGTCATCCACATATAATACTAGAAATGCTAAAGAGCTCCCACTCACTTTCTTGTAAATACAAGCTTCAATGTAAGTTTGTATAAAACCATATGCTTTGATCACCTTATCAAAGCATATATTCCAACTTCGAGATGCTTGCACCAGCCCATAGATGGATAGCTGGAGCTTGCACACTTTGTTAGCACCTTTAGGATCAACAAAACCTTCTGATTGCATCATATACAACTCTTCTTTTAGAAATCCATTAAGGAATGCAGTTTTGACGTCTATTTGCCAAATTTCATAATCATAAAATGCGGCAATTGCTAACATGATTCGAACGACTTAAGCATCACTACGGGTGAGAAAGTCTCATCGTAGTCAACTCCTTGAACTTATTGAAAGCCTTTTGCGACAAGTTGACCTTTATAGACAATAAAATTACCATCAGCGTCAGTCTTCTTCTTGAAGATCCATTTATTCTTTATGGGTCACCAATCATCGGGAAATCCACCAAAGTCCACACTTTGTTCTCATATATGTATCCTATCTTAGATTTCATGGCCTCAAGCCATTTATCGGAATCTGAGCTCATCATAGCTTCTTCATAGTTCGTAGGTTCGCCATGATCTAGTAACATGACTTCCAGAACAGGATTACCGTACCACTCTGGTGCGGATCATGCTCTGGTTGACCTACGAAATTTAGTAGTAACTTGATCTGAAGTTTCAAGATCATCATCTTTAGCTTCCTCTCTAGTTGGTGTAGGTGAGGGAGTCCTGGACTAGGGGGTGTCCGGATAGCCGAACTATCATCATCGGCCGGACTCCAAGACTATGAAGATACAAGATTGAAGACTTCGTCCCGTGTCCGAATGGGACTTTCCTTGGCGTGGAAGGCAAGCTTGGTAATACAGATATGTAGATCTCCTACCATTGTAACCGACTCTGTGTAACCCTAGCCCTCTCCGGTGTCTATATAAACCGGATGGCTTTAGTCCATAGGACGAACAACAATCATACCATAGGCTAGCTTCTAGGGTTTAGCCTCCTTGATCTCGTGGTAGATCTAATCTTGTAATACCCACATCATCAATATCAATCAAGCAGGACGTAGGGTTTTACCTCCATCAAGAGGGCCCGAACCTGGGTAAAACATCGTGTCCCTTGTCTCCTGTTACCATCCGCCTAGACGCACAGTTCGGGACCCCCTACCCAAGATCCGCCGTTTTGACACCGACATTGGTGATTTCATTGAGAGTTCCTCTATGTCGTCACCGATAGGCTCGATGGCTTCTTCGATCATCAACAACGATGCAGTCCAGGGTGAGACCTTTCTCCCCAGACAGATCTTCGTATTCGATGGCTTTGCACTGCGGGCCAATTCGCTTGTCCATCTGGAGTAGATCGAAAGCTACGCCCATGGCCGTCAGGTCAGATTTGGAAGTTTGAACTTCACGGCTGACATCCGCAGAGACTTGATCTTTGATGGATTCGAGCCACATCCGAGCGCGCCACACTGTCATGATGGGCATGATTTAGCTCTGCAGCCGGACAGTGCCCTGGAGGCCGCACACGAGTCCGCTCCGACCCTCAATTCGGAGCCGGCTGCGCAGATCGAGGACGGGTGGCTAGACACCGCCTCGGGGGCTGCAACCTCTACGGCGATGGAGCCGAATACCGACCTTGTCCCTCGTGAAGCTCGTGACTCCGAGGTGCCGGACTCCTCGCCGGACTCCGAACCTCCCGCGCCCCCTCTAATCGAATCCGATTGGGCGCCGATCATGGAGTTCACCGCTGCGGACATCTTTCAACACTCACCTTTCGGTGACATCCTGAGTTCGCTAAAGTATCTCTCGTTATCAGGAGAGACCTGGCCGGACTGCGGTCAGGACGGTTGGGATGCGGACGACGAAGAAATTTATCGCCCACCCACCACCCACTTAGTAGCCACTGTCGACGATCTAACCGACATGCTAGACTTCGACTCCGAAGACATCGACGGTATAGACGACGATGCCGGAGACGACCAAGAACCAGCGCCTACTGGGCACTGGAAAGCCACCTCAACTCATGATGTATACATGGTGGATACGCCAAAAGGAAGCGATAACAAGGAACAACGGGACGTGGCGAAGGACAACTCCCCCGACAAACAACCAAAACGGTGACGCAAGCGCCGCCCGAAGTCCCGCCTCGATAACAATGGAACCCATGCTGACCCAGCCTTAGAGCAGGGCGAAGTAGTGGATGACGAACATGCCACCAAGCAACCATCCGAATAGGATGAATTGGACAAGCAACCCATCCCCGGCGAAAACAACAGTCCAGACGATCTCACGCCAGACACATCACCGGAGCATAAGAACCTTCATAAAAGGCTCGTCGCCACTACAAGAAGTTTGAAGAAGCAAAAGCGGAAGCTCAAAACAGCGGAGGACGCACTCAGAATGAGACGGAGCAAAGTACTCAATACCACAGATAAATACGGTGATAGTCACCAGGCAAAGAGCTACCCGAAGCGCAAGCTGTTGCTCGAATTTGACGAGGAGGTCGTAGAGCCCCCACAGTCAAAAAAGAGAGAGGCCACCTGGCCGGATAGATGACCAGATGACAGGCTAAGAGTGGCAAGCGGCGCCGCACACAAGCCAGCACACGATCCACATAAGGATCCTCGCAAAAAGGATGGCCCAGTCAGGTCCATCTATGGGCCAAAAAAGAAGACTCCAGGGAGCAACACAACCCGCCGAGTGTTTGAAGACAACGGCACACCTAAATACAGGGGCGCCGCACACCCACTATGTTTCACCGATGACGTACTGGATCATGAATTTCCAGCGGGATTCAAACCCGTAAACATAGAGGCATATGACGGAACAACAGACCCCGGAGTCTGGATTGAGGATTATATCCTACACATACATATGGCCAGAGGAGACGATCTCCATGCCATAAAATACCTACCCCTCAAGCTCAAAGGGCCAGCTCGGCATTGGCTCAAAAGCCTCCCGAAAAATACCATTGGAAGTTGGGAAGAGCTCGAGGATGCGTTTCGAGCAAATTTTCAGGGGACTTATGTCCGCCCTCCGGATGCAGACGATCTAAGTCACATAACTCAACAGCCCGGAGAGTCAGCACACAAATTCTGGAATAGGTTCCTCACCAAAAAGAACCAAATAGTCGACTGTCCGGACGCCGAAGCCTTAGCAGCCTTTAAGCATAACGTCCGAGACGAATGGCTCGCTAGACACCTCGGCCAGGAAAAACCAAGAACAATGGCCGCGCTAACAAGCCTCATGACCCGCTTTTGCACGGGGGAAGATAGCTGGCTGGAAAGATGCAGCACCAGCGACCCGGGTACATCCGAGGTCAGGGATGGAAATGGGAAATCACGACGCAGAAAAGATCAGTGCCGGAATAAGGAAAATGGCCCAAATAGCACGGCGGTCAACACCGGATTCAAAAGCTCTCGCCCGAATAATAAAACACTGCCTCTTAAGGACAACAGTGATGAGCTATCCAACCTAAACAAAATCTTGGATAGGATATGTCAAATACATAGTACCCCCCGGAAGCCTGCAAACCATACCCACAGAGATTGTTGGGTCTTCAAGCAGTCCGGCCGACTTAACGCCGAACACAAGGGGCTCGACACACCAAGTGAAGACGACGACGAACCCCACAAGCAGCATGCCGGAAAACAGAAGACTTTCCCACTAGAAGTCAAAATAGTGAACTCACTTCATGTGATAACAAGGAAAAATAGTGCAGCACCTGCTAAAACACGCGCCGCACGGTCCACCCCAGCAGAGTCCCGAAATTGGATGTTTAAACCAATTACTTTCGACCATCAGGATTACTCCAGAAGTGTTCGAGACGCAGGAGGGACTGCTTTGGTATTGGATCCCATAATCGACGAACTACAATTCACATAGGTCCTAATGGATGGCGGCAGCGATATAAACCTGCTATACCAGGACACTATCCGCAAAATGGGGATAGACCCTACCAAAATTCGCCGTAGCAGCACTTCCTTCAAAGGAGTGACGCCAGGCCTTTACGCCAATTGTACAGGCTCTGTACTACTAGAGGTTGTGTTCGGTTCATCCGACAACCTCCGTCGCAAAAAGCTCATTTTCCATATCGCCCCATTCAAAAGCAGCCATCAAGCACTACTGGGACGTGAAGCTTTTGCCCGCTTTAACGCAATACCGCATTACGCGTCTCTTACGCTTAAAATGCCCGGTCCACGCGGCATAATCTCATTAAAGGGTCACTCCGAGTGTTCCTCGACCACGGAAAACGTGAGACTGCCTTGACAGCCACACACTAATCCGACCTTGCTGGTCAAAGCCCCTAAAAACAGGTCATTCAGACCTCGGACACGGTTAGGCGAGTCCGGCATAAATAAACAAGGGGCTTCCCAGCCGCATACCTCTTTACAAGGGGCTGCACGTATAAACAATGAGAGCCAATAAAGCTCAACTTCATTCATCTTACAAATCATACTTTATTTTAAATACATCTTTTGCATGATATTTTTTCCAAACTAAGTCCTTCTCTTTTACAGATGAAGCACGTGCTACACCCGTCCAGGATACAACACAACGGAGACACGGGCGCAGACGTGCAGCAGGGACCCGTTGCAAGGATTCTTTTCAGATTATGACCCTGCGTAAACCTTTCTTACTGTCTCTTGTTGATACACATCCCCCGGTTTCCTACCATAACCGAGGAGGAGGCTGGCGTTTTGGCATCGGCCGCGTCAGAAGTTCTCGCCCATACCTGGACACTAGGGGCTTAGGGCATTGTTCTGCCTAGTATCATAAAGACCGAATACCTCAGGGAGTGTTCGGCGTCTCGAGTTAGGCCTTATATGCATCAGCTCCGAATCATGTCTTTGGTCAAATGTTGGGTTTGCCCGGCTCCTGTGTTTTGCTGCCTTACGTTCCACTCCATCGGCTAACGTGGCACCAGGAGAACTACTGCGATTGTGCCCCGGTTCGGCCGGGCGAGCACCTTAGTAGAGAAAGCCGAAAACTGACTGTCATGATATAGCGAGAGACTGGTCAACCACTCGATCGACTACTGGAATGTTTAGAATTCCTCCGCTTTGACGAAGGACCGCTTCCCGGTCAGGCACATACGCTCCCCGAGTTCGGAGAGCGCGGTGCCTCTAGGGGCTATATAGTAGCCCCACCATCGAGCTCCTATGGCTAAGTGAAAGTGATAAAGCATTATAGTCCGGTTGCCTAGTTTGCTATGCTATCACCTCCTTCAAAGGACCAAGACGTTGGATTAAGTGTGAAAAAGCGCTTTTTTGCAAACACCCCCGCACCATGTGCATGGGGGCTGAAGCCAAAGACTGCCATCTTTCAGGTTATACATACATATACGGCCGCACAGGAGATAATTCAATACTTGAACACACAAGTATAAAAAGCCGTTACATTATAAACATGATCTCATAAATCATACATGTCATTTAAACATAACATCTTTCGAGCACTACGACTCTATTAAATGAGCGCCCTACAAGACTTCCTCAAAATAGTGCTCGGCGGGTAATCGGCTTTTGTCCGAACCCCGGGATGCAACATCGGTGGCATCCATCTCCGCCCAGTATGTCTTAACACAGGCGAGAGTCATCCGTGCACCCTCTATGCATGCTGACCGCTTCATCGCCTTGATATGTGGCACCGCCCCAAGGAATTGCTGCAACAAGCCAAAATAACTCTCCGACTTGGGCCTTTCTGGCCACAGAGGAGCCACCACATCCGTTATGGCAAGTCCGGACAATCTATTCAGCTCAGCCCACTCAGCCAACCGATCGGTCAACGGAAGTGGACGCTCCGGACTATGGAATTGAGACCAGAAAAGCTCTTCCATTTCGTGATCCTTCTGGCTTCGGAAGTGCACGACTGCGTCCTCCGCACTCACCGCCAAATCCAGATAAGGATCCTCCGCACCACACAATTGGCCCAACTGGGCATACTTCGGATCCGTGAACTTCCTACGCAGCAGAAAGGGCTTTCCAGCCGCAATGTCTCCGGCCTGACGCAGTTCCTCCTTCATAGCCCGCATCACACAACGGGCATCCTTGGCTTCGGCAGTGGCCTTCTTCAGGTCCTCTTGCTCCGCTCGGCGTTCTCTTTCAAGAACCTCATAGCGGTCAGTAGCATCTTTTAATTTCACGGCCATTCCGGCCATCTCCTCCCTGCTTCGGCAGTGAGCGGCCTTTTCGGCTTTTAGCTCTTCCGCTACCTTTGAGGCAGCCGCATCACTTTTCCTGGCTCGCTCCGCTCGAGCAAGCTCTGCTCGAAGGTCTTCCACAGCAGCGGCACCATCTGCATCAAGCATACAAATTGTAAGGAACGGGCATCAGCTCCCTTACTAGGTGACCGCGGAGCAACCACTTACCTTGTGACTCATCAAGTCGTTTATTGACCAGCGCAATGTCCGCATCCGCAACATCGAGTTGCCGCTTCAGCTCGGCAACTCCATCATTCCGGCTGGCCACCGAACGTTCCGCCACCTGCATAGGAAAGGCGACATTCTATAACTGAGATTATGATCCTTGGCATGTTGTCGCTTTCGACAGCATACCAAGTCTCAGGGGCTACTATTTATACAGGGCGCACTCCATGTGCAAAACTGTCAAAAGGTATGTCATTTTTTGCGTACCTCAAACCCCGTCAGCAAACTTCCGACGGCCTCATGCAACCCACTCTTGGCGGATGAGATCCTTTCAATCACCATACTCATTAATGTGCGATGAACTTTTGAGATAGACGCCATCTCAAGCAAATCCTGCAGCTCCACCGGCCGTATTCCAGTGGGTGCCGAACTCCCCGGCCCCGCCGGACTCGGGGAGACCCTCCGTGACGACACCTCAGGGTCATCCGCCCCACCCGACGGGGCGGCAGATGGAGGCGTTTCGCTCTCCATCATCTCCGGACGAAGGTCCCCCGAAGATGAGCTCTGCTGAGAAGGGCTGAGATCCGAACTACAAGGTGAAAACTTTGGTTACCCTTAGAAATAAAGTAGGGGTGTCCCCTATGACAAAATTCCCCCTTTTTTACTTACGGCTCGATGGAGGGCTGATTCCTTTGGGGAGACTGTGCGGCCGGGGCTCTTCCCGGCACAGGACCTTCCGGTGCAGATTTCTTTCCCCTCTTTGAGGCCTTGGCCTCCGGGTCTTCGGAAGCAGTCCTCTTCTCCCCCTGGAGGGAGGGATTCTCGGTTCCCCCTTTACTGAAAGCCTCCTTGGCAGAGGTGGTAGTTTCCCTGTGCCCCCCTTTGCCCTCCTCCGAAGGTGCAACCTCCAACATTTTGATTAACATGGGATCCGGCGTGGTCTCAGGGAGGGGGGCCGGACACCGTATCAATTTTGCTTGCGCTATCCACTCCTGTCCAGGGGATAGATGGTTACAAGGCAAACCCATGATAAATAAATGGACAATGTGTCCGAACACAGGGCTACTTACTTCAGTATCCGGGCGATTGCAGCTTAGGCCAGCATCCTCGGTCAAGTCCGGATGCATCTCTTGTGATCTAGAGAACAGTTTGTACATCTCCACGGGTGTCAAACCCATGAAGTGTTGGAGAGCTCGTGGTCCCTCCGGATTAAATTCTCACAGGCGGAGGGGGCGACGTTTGCAGGGCAGAAGGCGCCGAATTGGCATAACATGTGTCACTACGACCAGATTGATCTCCCCTTCCTGGAGGTCTCGAATCCGGCCCTGCAACAGGGGTACGTCTTTGGACGGCCCCCAGTCAAGCCCTTTGTTGACCCATGATGTCAGCCGTTGTGGAGGGCCCGGGCGAAAGACGGGCGGTGGCCTCTGCCTGCTGCCCCTGGGAGCGGTGATATAGAACCACTCCTGTTGCCACAAGCCGAGCTCCTCCTGAAAAGAGCCCTCGGGCCATGGATCATCGGCCCTCTTGCTTATAACCGCCCCGCCGCACTCTGCCTGACGCCCCTCAATCATCTTCGGCTCCACGTTGAAGGTTTTGAGCCACAAGCCGAAGTGAGGGGTAGTGCGGAGGAAGGCTTTGCAGACGACAATGAATGATGAGATGTGGAGGATGGACTCTGGAGCCAAATCATGGAATTCCAGCCCATAGTAAAACATGAGCCCCCTCACGAAGGGATCCATCGGAAAGCCTAAACCCCGACGGAGGTGAGACACGAACATGACACTCTCGCCGGGCTCGGGAGTAGGAATAACTTGCCCTTGGGCAGGCAACCTATGCGAAATCTCGTAGGTTAAGTACCTGGCGTCTCTCAGCTTTAGCACGTCCTCTTCCGTGACGGAGAAGGGCATCCACCGGCCTCGTAGGTCGGAGCCGGACATTGTCGAAGGACGGAAGTACCCGAATCTGGAGCCCTGGGAGTTGGAACTCGGGGCGAGGGGCGGATTCGATTGAGGATTGAAGAAAAAGAACGGGCCTTGGTCTCATTATAAAGAGGGAGAATACCAAGAGCCGTCCCCGTGACCGTTTGGAACCCGCCTTCGATGGGGGGGGCGTGGAAACAGGCGCGGTTGGGTTACCCATGTCCGTATTGATGAGAATCCCGGAATAAGGGGAACACGATCTTTGCTTCGACAAGACGTGCCAAGGAAACCACTTCGCTAAACACGCGGAGATGGTATAATAAAAACGATTCGAGTAAAGGCTTGGTTGTGGTGTGATGTCACGCCAAAAAATACGTCAGCAGATTGAACTTGTGTAAATATTATTCTCTCTACGGTGGTATGTGGAATTTATTTTGCAGAGCCGGACACTATCCTAGTGTTCACAATCTTCTATAAATTATTCGGAGGAGGAACCCGCCTTGCAATGCCGAAGACAATATGCGCGCCGGACTTGTCGTCATTGAAGCCTGATTTAGGGGCTACTGAGGGAGTCCTGGACTAGGGGGTGTCCGGATAGCCGAACTATCATCATCGGCCGGACTCCAAGACTATGAAGATACAAGATTGAAGACTTCGTCCCGTGTCCGGATGGGACTTCCCTTGGCGTGGAAGGCAAGCTTGGCAATACAGATATGTAGATCTCCTACCATTGTAACCGACGCTGTGTAACCCTAGCCCTCTCCGATGTCTATATAAACCGGATGGCTTTAGTCCATAGGACGAACAACAATCATACCATAGGCTAGCTTCTAGGGTTTAGCCTCCTTGATCTCGTGGTAGATCTACTCTTGTAATACCCACATCATCAATATCAATCAAGCAGGACGTAGGGTTTTACCTCCATCAAGAGGGCCCGAACCTGGGTAAAACATCGTGTCCCTTGTCTCCTGTTACCATCCGCCTAGATGCACAGTTCGGGACCCCCTACCCGAGATCTGCCGGTTTTGACACCGACAGTAGGCATGACAGGAATTTTTTTCTCTGATGTACTACTTTTCAATCCAAGAGAAGGTACATTTACATTATCAAGTTCTACTTTCCTCCCACTCACTTCTTTCGAGAGAAACTCCTTCTCTAGAAGGACCCATTCTCAGCAACAAAGATCTTGCCTTCGGATCTGTGATGGAAGGTGTACCCAATTATTTCCTTAGGGTGTCCTATGAAGACGCACTTCTCCGATTTGGGTTCGAGCTTATCAGGCTGAAGCCTTTTGACATAAGCATCGCATCCCCAAACTTTAAGAAACGACAGCTTAGGTTTATAGCCAAACCACAGTTCATACGGTGTCGTCTCAACGGATTTAGATGGTGCCCTGTTTAACGTGAATGCAACTGTCTCTAATGCATAACCCCAAAATGATAGTGGTAAATCGGTAAGAGACATCATAGATCGCACCATATCTAATAAAGTACGGTTATGACGTTCGGACACACCATTACGCTGTGGTGTTCCAGGTGGCATGAGTCGTGAAACCATTCCACATTATTTTAAATGAAGGCCAAACTCGTAACTCAAATATTCACCTCCGCGCTCAGATCGTAGAAACTTTATTTTCTTGCTATGATGATTCTCCACTTCATTCTGAAATTCCTTGAACTTTTCAAATGTTTTAGACTTGTGTTCCATTAAGTATATATACCCATATCTGCTCAAATCATCTGTGAAGGTCAGAAAATAATGATACCCGCCGCGTGCCTCAACACTCATCGGACCACATTCATCGGTATGTATTATTTCCAATAAGTCATTGGCTCACTCCAATGTTTCAGAGAACAGAGTTTTAGTCATCTTGCCCATGAGGCATGGTTCGCAAGTATCAAATGATTCATAATCAAGTGATTCCAAAATCCCATCAACATGGAGTTTCTTCATGCGCTTTACACCAATATGACCTAAACGGCAGTGCCACAAGTATGTTGCACTATCATTATAAACTTTGCATCTTTTGGCATCAATATTAGGAATATGTGTATCACTATGATTGAGATTCAATAAACCATTAACATTGGGTGTATGACCATAGAAGGTTTTATTCATGTAAACAGAATAACAATTATTCTCTGTCTTAAATGAATAACTGTATTGCAATAAACATGATCCCATCTTGTTCATGCTCAACGCAAACACCAAATAACATTTATTTAGGTTAAACAACTAATCCCAAAAGTATAGGGAGTGTGCGATGATGATCATATCAATCTTGGAACCACTTCCAACACACAATGTCACTTCACCCTCAACTAGTCTCCATTTATTCTGCAACTCCTGTTTTGAGTTACTAATCTTAGCAACCGAACAGGTATCAAATACCCAGGGGATACTACGAGCACTAGTAAGGTACACATCAATAACATGTATATCAAATATACCTTTGTTCACTTTGTCATCCTTCTTATCTGCCAAATATTTGGGGTAGTTCCGCTTCCAGTGACCATTTCCTTTGCAGTAGAAGCACTTAATTTCAGGCTTAGGTCCAGCTTTGGGCTTCTTCGCGGGAGTGACACCTTGCTTGCCATTCTTCTTGAAGTTCCCTTTCTTTCCCTTTGCCCTTTTTCTTGAAACTAGTGGTCTTGTTAACCATCAACACTTGATGCTCTTTCTTGATTTCCACCTTCGCCGATTTTAGCATCGCGAAGAGCTCAGGAATCTTTTTCGTTATCCCTTGCACATTATAGTTCATCATGAAGTTCTAGTAGCTTGGTGATAGTGACAAGAGAACTCTGTCAATCACTATCTTATCAGGAAAATTAACTCCCACTTGATTCAAGCGATTGTAGTGCCCAGACATTCTGAGCACATGCTCACTAGCTGAGCTATTCTCCTCCATCTTGTAGGCAAAGTACTTGCCAGAGGTCTCATACCTCTCGACATGGGCATGAGTCTGAAATACCAATTTCAGCTCTTGGAACATCTCATATGCTCTGTGGCGTTTAAAACGTCTTTGAAGCCCCGATTATAAGCTGTAAAGCATGGTGCACTAAACTATCAAGTATCATCATATCGAGCTTGCCAAACATTCATAATGTCTGCATCTGCTCCTGCAATAGGTCTATCACCTAGAGGTGCATCAAGGACAAAATTCTTCTATGCAGCAATGAGGATAATCCTTAGATCACGGACCCAGTCCGCGTCATTGCTACTATCATATTTCAACTTAGTTTTTTCTAGGAACATATAAAAAACATAGGGGAGCTACGAACCAAGCTATTGATCTACAACATAGATATGCAAATACTATTAGGACTAATTTCATGATAAATTAAGTCCAATTAATCAAATTACTTAAGAACTTCCACTTAGATAGACATCCCTCAAGTCATTTAAATGATATGTGATCCAAATCGACTAAACCATGTACGATCATCACGTGAGATGGAGTAGTCATCAATGTTGAGCATCTCTATGTTGATCATATCTACTATATGATTCACGTTCGACCTTTCGGTCTCCGGTGTTCCGAGGCCATGTTTGTACATGCTAGGCTCGTCAAGTTTAACCCTAGTGTTCCGCATGTGAAAAACTGTCTTGCACCCGTTGTATGTGAACGTAGAGCCTATCACACCCGATCATCACGTGGTGTGTTAGCACGAAGAACTGTCACAACGGTGCATACTCAGGGAGAACACTTATACCTTGAAATTTTAGTTAAGGGATCATCTTATAATGCTACCGCCGTACTAAGCAAAATAAGATGCATAAAGATAAACATCACATGCAATCAAAATATGTGACATGATATGGCCATCATCATCTCATGCTTTTGATCTCCATCTCCAAAGCATCGTCATGATCTCCATCGTCACCGGCTCAACACCTTGATCTCCATTGTCGGTGTACAAAAGTGTGGGTACTTCTATACCCCTTACCTGTGCATGGACCGTCGCAGCCACGCCTACAGAAGGGCTTGGAAAAGCATATGAGGACGGCAGGAGGCAAGACAAGTACAAAGAATATCAAAACATATGCTCAAAGTGACAAGCAACAGAAGGCTGGCTGGGCCACGCCCGGCAACAAGCCTTGCCAAGGCGACCTGCCAAGCCCCCAGCAAGCTCCTTGCCGGGGCAGCTTGCAAAGAGACCAGCAAGGCCACCACCCTTGGGGTTGAGAGCTCTGACACCATCGACAACGTTGAGACCAAGATCTGGAGAGCACATGCTTGATAGCATGCAGCCCCTCATGAAGATTGGCAGCCCAAGAATCCACGTGGGATCAGGAGATGAAGACCCCCGGCAAGACCCTTGCCAGGAACGTCTCCAAGACCTTGCCGGGGACGATCACTGGGCTGTGGCCAGGCCCACGCCTAGCAATGTTTTGCCACCTCACCACCACTCCAGTACAACGACAGGCGTGCCAACTAAGCAGGCGCCTGCATGGCGGGATGCAGATCTTCGTGGAAGCTTACCATTTCGCCAACACAGCAGCTGGTTGGCCAGCGTGGTGCTGCATGCCTCATCGACCGAACGTGTGGCAAGGAGAGGGAAGCAGCGAAGGATGGGATGGCCTCTGTTGCTCCCCAATAAAACAAGAGGGCACGTAGGCAATGCATTAAATGCGCTTTTCCTATGTTGATCGAGCGATAAGCTCGTGCGACTGTAGCTTGCCACCTCCTATGTGCCACCATGGCAACCCCTTTGTGTATAAAAGGAGGCCCAAGGCGCAGAGAGAGGGGATTTGGACTTTTGGACAAAGCACGCATCATAGCTAGTTCAAAAGCCCAAGAACACACAACCAGACAAAGCAGCACTAGGGTATTACGCATCTCTGTGGCCCGAACTTGGGTAAAAATCCTATGTGTGCTAACGGCTCGACCTGCTCTTCATGCAACTAACCCCCCGCCGAATGTAGAAGGGATCCTTGTGACCCCATAGGTGATCGGTTTCCCCGACATCTTTGGCGAGCCAGGCAGGGGGTGTCAGCTGTGAGAATCTGGTCTGTTAGTTAGTGTAGTAGTTTCTTTGTCGCCATGGCACCGAAGAAGAATACGATCACGACAATCGGCTCGTCCGGGGCCGCTCCACCCGCACCCGAGTGAGCGGGCGACGGGGCAGACACCAGTGATGGGGGAGATCAAGATCGTCCACACCATCCGAATACAAGAAGCCAGGCCGCCGGCATCCTCCGCAGCGACAACGGTGGTCAGTGTGCCGCCATGCCCAGGGATGGAGTTGTGACCTGCGGATGGTGCGGGGACCTCCAAGGGTAGAAGATCGACCTCGCCAATGCGTGCGCCGCGGTCCTCTCAGCTCGTTCGCGACGAACCGCGCCGTGATGTTGAGGACCCCGGGCGTCGCCACGGCAAGAGCCCCCAACGTCACTCTCAAGTCATGCAGGGCCGACATGCACGCCATGATGTAGGCGAGAAGAGTGCGCGGGCGTGATGGGACTCCTTCTAACATCATTAGAAGTCTGAGTTCCTCCCATTCCTCGCGCATGTCGCTGCCACCCACGCGAGCGGAAGCGCTATCGCGAGCACAGCTGCTCCTCAACTTTCCTCCTTCCTTGGAGAAGCAAGAAGAGTGGAGGGCTGCTATCCAAAGCCTTATTGGCCATGCCAATGGGTATGGCCACCAGGGAGCAAGCCCCTCGCGGCACCGAAATGACGAGCCGACGCGTGCAGGCAGCGGAAGGGTCGAGGGCGCTACAACCACGGTGCACTCCCCTCCGCCACGGTCGGCCCATCGAGGTGACACCCGAGACAATGTGTCCATGGCATCATCAGACCCACGGACACGCTGTGACCAATGTCAAGTTCTTCGAGAGCGCCTCAAGGAGGATGCCCGGACTACTATCGAGCGGCGACGGGAAGCACGTCACTAGTCTGATAGGCGTGCTGGACCCGCTGAGTACAGTCCTGCGCTGGGGGATGCTAGTGACTTGCCATATGCAATCACTTGTCCAGCATTGACCCGCAAGCTGCGGTAGTTCCAGTGGCCCAACACCCGCACGTTCAAACCAGAGGTCCCAGAGTAGTACGACGGCGAGACCCACCCATCTGAGTTCCTGAGCATTTGCACTATCGCGACGCAAGCTGCCGGAGCACGAGATGATAAGATACTCGCCAACTATTTGCCGTTCGCACTTAAGCCCAATGTCAGGTCATGGTTGATGCATCTGTCGATAGATTCCATTACTTCTTGGTCCGACATGTGCCACGAGTTTGTTGGTGCCTTCACGGGCGGCCACGTAGCTCCTGGACAGGCAAGTGACTTGCACGTGATCCCTCAGAGAGACGGAGAATCCTTGCACAAGTACATACAGAGGTTCAACCGTGTGCAGTACAACATCCCCGATGTTCATCCCACCGTCGTCATCAGGCGTTCCACCAGAACATGCGCAATCGAAAGATGTGTGAAGAGTTGGCCATGAACAAGGTCGCAGATGTTGTCGAGCTATACGTTCTGGCTGACAGATGTGCCCAAGCGGAGGAAGGAAGGAATTACCCCAGTGAAGACGCCGATGTGGGAAGTGACTCTGAAGACGAAGACATCATCGTCCCAGCAAAGAAAGGCCGGCGGCATAACAGGAAACGTAAGGGCAAGACCGTGCTTGCCGTCGAGGAATCCGGCGACCCCGACACCGCCAAGAAGGCCAAGGTTGACGACCCCAGCAAGGAGGTTGCCAGGTGTGATGCCTGCCGGCCTTGGCGGCCGCCGGCAAGTCAGAGGGCTCCGACAAGCAGTACTGCAAGATTCACCATACCAAGGGCCACGACCTCTAGAACTACAGCCAAGTGGAGCTGCTGATGGAGAAGCAAATGGCTGAGTACGAGAGACGAGACAAGGAGAAGGGCCAAGGAGGCGATGAAGGGTCCGGCAAGAAGCACGGCGGCCAAGGAGGACGCGGCAACAAGGAAAAGCAACAAGAGAGGCCTGCCCAAGGCCGTGACAAGAAAGAGGAGGATGATGATCATGATGATGATGACGAATCCACCGAGCACGAGTTCCAAAAAGTGAAAGAAGTCATGTGTGTTGATGGAGGTGCTTCGTTGCATTCTTCCCACCACCAACTAAAACAATGGGCGCGTGAGATTAATGCAATAGAACGAATGGTCGACGCCCAGAAGCCATTGAGGTGGTCCCACACGCCTATCGTTTTTGACGCTGAGGATCACCCTGATCGCACAACTGTGGTCGGCTGTTTGTCGTTGTTGGTATCCCCAATAATACGCAACCTCAAGGTGACGAAGATGTTAGTTGACGGTGGGGTCGGCCTTAACTTGATCTCACCCAACATGGTCAAGAGGATGTAGATCCCCGATGTAGATCTCGAGGAGACGGGCACGTTCTAAGGGATCAATCCGGGGAGGAGTCAGCCCAAGGGAAAGGTCACGCTACCAGTTACATTTGGTGGCGACCTCAACTACAGGATGTGATGTAGACCGAACCTCGATGGCGAGATCCGATCTGTTGTTGCAGCTTGACCTTTCACGACACTCCACCTTCAGTAGTAGCAAACTCTCGCCCGCGCACGCGATGTACATGAACTAGAGGATTTGAACCTTGTGGCCCAGCACGAGAAAACCAATCCCAACGAACGTACTCACGTGCAAAACAAATTCCACGAAGAGAAATCACAACACAGAGGTTTTCTAAAGATCCCTCCAAAACTTGATATGGGTGTCTACCCAGAAAAACACATCGTGTCTCTTTCATAAAAAATATAACCTGCTGTTTACATGGGCGTACCTTGGATTTTATATCAGCCGAACTATCTAAACAACTTGATAAGCAAGGAAGGAAAATCCTATGTCTACTCTCACGGCTAAAATTAAATAAAACAACTCCAAAGACTTTCCTAAAGATAACTCTAGAACTCGAAAGAATTTGCCGTTTACATCTCGGCTGTTTTTATTTCCTAAACAAAACTTGACATAATATAGGTGCGCTAACTTGACATAATAATCTTCTGGTGGTCCCCATCCACAGACTCGCAAGGGGAGCACGTCACGTGGTGTAAAACGCCTGGACTTGAAAAAATCTAGTGGTCAATCTCTACCAAAGTAATAGTCCACATACATCTAGGACTGGATCATGGACATCAAACTCCCAATGTGCTAATCTCTTTGCAAGCCCATCAGAACTACCAAAGAAATCACGTACACATATAGGATCGGGTGCATGCATGATCATATGCAGTTCTTTTTCTCTTTGGTATTCTTCTTCCGGCTGAACAAAACCTATCTCAGATTTCCTAGTTGCATTTTTATCTGTAGTCGCAGCAAAAGCATCGACTTGTTTACTATCAATACCAAATTGAAGTATTTTTGGCACATAATTATTTTTTACCTGTGGTGCATTATTGAGCGACGATGTCTGAACAACAACACCACTAGCTATAGTCGTGGTCGTATCAGGATGGAGAGAATCATTTTCGATGTCGTTGAGATCCCATTGCCATACAACAGGATCCTTGGCCACCCAGCGCTGGCCAAGTTCATGCCAGCATCGCACTACGCATATAACAAGTTGAAGATGCCCGGCCCGATGAGCATCATCACTGTCGGCTGCGATAGGAAGGATGCGCTGATCTACGTCGATTAGCTCTATCGAGAGGCGGTTGCAGCATCTGCTGCCAAGGAACCTGTCCCTGCCACCGAGAAGAGGACTAGTAAGGCCTCGGTTGGTGGCAAGACTCCTAGCTCCAGCAAGGGCTCATGTACCCTCTCCGGCAAACGCACCTCTTCCGAGTGCTGTGTTCCCGTTGGAGACGTACCAGAGAGCTCTATCGGCAAGAGCAAGAAGTCCGAGGCGGCCCCGTCGGAAACCAAGAAAGTGTCCGTCAAGGAGGATGGCACGGGCGGAGCTTTTACCATAAGCTCCACCCTTGACAGCAAACAGGAAAGCATGCTCGTTGCCTTCCTATGAGCGAATGTCGACGTGTTTGCGTGGCAAGCATCGACATCCCCGGCATTCCCAGGGAGGTGATTGTGCACCATCTTGTTGTCTGCCTTCATGCATGTCCCATCAAGCAAAAGGTCAGAAAGCAAGCTTTGGAGCGACAAGAGTTTAAGGAGATCAGGAAGTTGGAGGCGGCAGGTTTGGTCAAGGGAGTTCTCCACCCGACGTGGTTGGCCAATCTAGTAGTAGTATGTAAGGCGAATGGGAAGTGGAGGCTGTGTATCAACTATACTGATATCAATAAAGCATGTCCAAAGGATCCTTTCCCATTGCCACATATTGACTAGATATTGGACTCCATTGCTGGGCGTGACCTGCTATCGTTCCTTGATGCTTACTCGGGATATCATCAGATCTTCATGGCAAAACAAGACGAAGAGAAGACTGTGTTCATCACCCCATGTGGTACGTACTGCTTCGTACGGATGCCTTTTGGGTGGAAGAGCGTTGGTTCAACGTTCGCTCAAGCGGTCCAAATTGGTTTTGAACCCCAGCTCCATAGAAATATGGAAGCCTACAAGGATGATATAGTGGTCAAAACCAAGAATAAGGCCACGCTCGTGCAGGACCTGGAAGAAACTTTTGCAAACTTGCATAGGATCAACCTCAAGCTCAACCCAGAGAAGTGCGTGTTCGGCATTCCATCCGGCAAGCTTCTTGGTTCTTTGTGTCTCAACGCGGAACCGAAGAAAATCCCGACAAGATCAAAGCAATCGAGCAAATTGGGGCACCAAGATGGGTCAAAGATGTCCGAAGGCTTGCCGGCTGCGTCGCCGCCCTGAGCAGGTTCATCTCTAAATTTGTTGAGCGTGCCCTCCCTTTTTTCAAGATCTTGAAAAAGGCGGGTTCGATGAAATGGACCCCGGAGGCAGAGGCAGCACCGCAGGATTTGAAGAGATACCTCTCCTCTACGCCAATACTGGTCGCGCCCAGGCCACAAGAGCTATTGCTGCTATACTTGGCGGTAACGAATCAAGTGGTCAGTGATGCACTAGTAGCACAAAGAGAAGTTGAGGAAGAGGCAACAGTAGCAGCAAACCTCTTAGGTGAAGAGTTGGACCCGGCAGGATTCGACCCCGACAAGGGAGAGGACCCGATCCCGGCAAGACAGCGTCTGCGCAAGCAAGCAAGGTAAAGCAAAAGAAGAAGGCGATGCAACACCTAGTCTACTTTGTCAGCTCCCTCTTGCAGGGGGCTAGGTCAAGGTACTTTGGGATGCAGAAATTGCTTTTCGGCCTCCTTATGGCCTCGAGAAAGCTGCGTCATTATTTCCAAGCACATGAAGTCACTGTCGTCACACGCCTCCATTTGCAACGGATCTTGCATATCCAGATGCAACTGGGAGGATTGTGGAGTGGGCATTGGAGCTATCAAGCTTTGGCCTTAAGTTCGAGAGAACCTCAACGATCAAGAGCAGAGCCTTGGCAGAATTCATAGCAGTATGGACATCCACCCCCGATGAAGAAGTTCAAGAAACCACCTTTC
The DNA here is from genome assembly GCF_002162155.2 of Triticum dicoccoides. Taxonomy (NCBI): domain Eukaryota; kingdom Viridiplantae; phylum Streptophyta; class Magnoliopsida; order Poales; family Poaceae; genus Triticum; species Triticum dicoccoides. Next base: position 188,063,396 of record NC_041381.1, read on the forward strand.
CCGGCAAAGAGGCAAGTAGTCATTGGTTTCTGTACTTCGATGGGGCCTTCTCATTACAAGGTGCAGGTGCCGGTGTGTTGCTCGTTGCGCCCATCGAAGAACGCCTCGAGTACATGATCCATATGCACTTCCCCCGGGAGAGGTCGACGAACAACACCGTAGAATACGAGGGGTTGCTTGCTGCTCTCAGGATTGTGGTGGACCTTGGGATCAGGAAGCTTATTATCAGAGGAGATTCACAACTTGTCGTCAGGCAAGTTAACAAGGATTATCAGAGCCCGCAGATGGAGGCTTACATGGATGAAGTGAGGAAGTTGGAAGAGCGCTTTGACGGTCTACAAGCAGAGCATGTTCCTCGAGCAGAGAACATCATTGCCGATGACCTATCAAAGCGCGCTACCCTCAAGCTACCTATGGAACCAGGTACCTTTGTGCTTCAATTAACTCAGCCATCTATCGAGCCATCAGCAGAAAAGAACAAGTGAAGGAAGGTGGGCCCCGGCAAATACTTTCCCGTAGAGCTCCCAGGAGCCGCCATCAAGGAAGTTGTCGGGTACCCTAAGCTTGCTAAAGAGTAGCAGCCCCCGACAGGGCCCAGGCCCTTGCCGTCGAGGCGGCTGCCCCCACAGCGGAAAGCATGCCTTTCATCCTTGCCGTCGAGCCCCAGGCTCCAGCATGGACATAGCATATAGTCTGTTTCCTCCAAACAGGGGAGCTCCCCGAGGAGCAGGAAGAAGCAGAGAAAGTAGCTCATCGGTCTAGCATGTACCAGTTTGTGGATGATGCCCTTTATAGAAGAAGGCCAAACGGTGTGAAATTGAAGTGTATTTCTCGGGAGGACAGACTGGATCTGTTGGCAGAGATAAACGGAGGCATATGTGGCTCCCACATAGGGTCAAGAGCCCTTGCCGACAAAGCATTCCAGCAAGGTTTCTTCTGGCCCACTGCCCTCCAGGATGCAACAACACTAGTAACCAAGTGTGAAGCGTGCCAGTTTCATTCAAAGAAGCTTCATCAACCAGTTCAAGCCCTTCAAACAATCCCCCTCTCCTGGACATTTTCGGTCTGGGGGCTCAACATACTGGGCCCTTTTCCCCGTGCTATCGGGGGCTTTGAGTACTTGTACGTTGCGATTGACAAGTTTACAAAGTGGCCGGAAGTGGAGCTGGTGAGGAAGGTGACAGCGCAGTCAGCTGTCAAGTTCTTCAAGGGACTCGTTTGTTGTTTTGGTGTGCCAAACAGAGTCATCACCGACAACGGCACATAGTTCACGAGCTGCACTTTCATGCAGTATATCCAGGACCTTGGCAGCAAGGTATGCTTTGCTTCTGTAGCTCATCCAAGGAGCAATGGCCAAGCAGAAAGGGCAAATGCTGAACTGTTGCGAGGCCTCAAAATGAGAACGTTCGACAAGGTGCGCAAGTGTGGAAGACGCTAGATTGATGAATTGCCAACGGTTCTTTGGTTAATCAGAACGACACTAAATCAAGCCATTGGCCAGACACCCTTTGCCCTAGTTTACGGGGCAGAAGCAGTTCTCCCCACTGAACTCATATACGGGTCACCTCGAGTGCTCGCTTATGATGAGCTTGAGCAAGAGCAGTTGCGCCAAGATGATGCAACGCTCCTTGAGGAAGATCGTCTTTGAGCTGCTGTGCGAGCCTCTCGCTATCAGCAAGCCTTGCACCGCTATCATAGCCGATAGGTTCACACCCGAAGCCTTGAGGAAGGCGACCTTGTTCTTCAATGCGTTCAGTCCGCCAAGAATTCAAACAAGTTGACGCCAAAGTGGGAAGGCCCCTATCGGGTAATACGAGTCACCAGGTCTGGCACGGTCTACCTGGACACCGAAGATGGCATTCCAGTGAGCAACACCTGGAATATCGGACATCTTCGCAAGTTTTACCCATAGGGCACGGTTGTCGGGAGCTCCGGCAACCCCCTTTTGTACCAGACTTGCCGGCAAGGCATGTAACCCTATGTACAGAGCCAGGCGCAGATCCTGCATGCAGCTAGATAGTTTTGAGCTTGTACAGTTTCCTGCTAGTTTCCATGTTTATATATATATATATATATATATATATATATATATATATGTGTGTGTGTGTGTGTGTGTGTGTGTGTGTGTGTGTGTGTGTGTGTGTGTGTGTGTGTGTATGCATGCGTACTTGTCCAGGATATTGTGCTATCTTAGATTCTAACAGGTGTTGGGAAACCGCCAAGGCTCCATGCCCCTGTCCACTCCTCCTTCCGGCTGCAGTAACAATGCCCTGGCAAGAAATTGAGAAGACTGATTGGCGCGGCGTCTCCATCAACAACTTAATCAGACAAAGTTCCTTCCCTGCCCATTCATGTTCATAACTCGTGGCTTGCACATTACAAAACCTCGCCACTCTGTCTAGACTTGGGTTCTCCCATCCCCAGCTCGAACGCTGCTTTGGTCGGGGTAGTTGTAGTAACCTTGGGAAAAAGAAGAGTTTGACAGGGGGCTGGACCCTGCGCCTGTAACCCAGCAGATGTGGTTCTCTGGCAGGCACGGGAGCACCGGCAAGGTAACTTGCCGGGGAGACTCATTTATTTTCATTAAAGGGGCACTTTGCCTCTACACGAACGTATACGTGCATGAGTTCCCGGCGAAAGCTCATCTTTTTCATTGATATGCTAATGCAAGTATAGATATTACAGAACATAAGCATGGGCTCAGTAGATTACATTTCCTAGAAAACTAAGATTTGGCAAGTGCCTACAAATTGAGAAAAAGATAAGTGCCCCATAATCCCCATTCTTGCCCTATTCCTCCCTAGGTACGGCAGGCCGTGCAAGGTGACGGGCATGGGGAACTGGGTGATGGAGAGCTTGACGAGGAAGCCTGCCAACCACCGTCGCTAGGGACAGTAGGATGAGGCCCCCAGCAAGGCGTGTTGCCGGGGGAGGGAGCAGGCCAGATGATGGTGCATCCATTGGCGGTCAACCGGAGTCGGAGTCATCATCCTCCTGCCTGCTGTCGTCGTTGTCGCTAGCGCTGTCCTCCTTGCCACTGTCGCTCGAGGAGGAGCTTTCGTCGTCGGTGGAATTCTCCACGCAGCACCCTAAGCGAATTCTGGAGTTCCCGAAGACCTTGACGGAGAGCAGGCCGCTCTCCATTAACTTAAAATGGAGAACGTGCCCTTCCGTCAAGTTGTGGGCACGTGCAAAAGTCTTCCACCCCTAACGAAGATACATGACGTGAGGGCAAGGAAAGTCGACATCAGCCCATATGCTACCATTCCCGCAGCCCCTAGTGTGAAGCCTCAAGGACCGCGGGGCCTCCTGCTCCATCACCCAGGCGAATGGAGTCGGAAGCCGGAGACGACTGCGCACAGGCCTATACAGCCTGATGAAGAACTCGTAGGGCTGGTCCCCGATGTGGCCGCCCATCGGAGGTGGGGCCGCCGACGGGGGTGCGACTGGAGCGTCGTCCCGTCCACCTCCTCCCCGGGCAGGGCAATGACCTCGGCCCCGTCTCCTTCCTCTCCCCCTCGCGGCGGGCTCCACCGCTGGAGGCTCCGGGGGAGGAGAAACGCGTTGTCAAGCAGAAGCCCTCGTTGCCGCCGTCGAGGCGCCAGCGTGCCCTTTCGCCATGATGAATGAGAGGAAGATAGTAAGAGAGAGGGAGATAAGAGAGCGGATGCGTAGAAGCACCGTCCCTCCCCCTTCTTATAGAAGAGCAGGACCAGGGTCGGGCCACCCAGCCCAAAGGACGGCCGCCCCACGTGGTCAATGCGGCCTCCGGAAACACAGGGAATCGGAGCCGACCCGCTCCCCCAATCAACAAACGCCTGGGTTTCCGCCTCGGTGTTAATGCCCACATCCTCCGCGTCCACTGCTTGCCCTTCCCAAGGCTTAAGGGATACATGGCGAAGCAGAAGGGGGCGTGAGGACAGGTGGGCGGTCATTTTCTACCCCATGATCATGGGGTGCGGCGCCATGCAAGCTACGACCCGAGTCCACTTAGTAAATGAGTAGCGCCCCTGCAGATTCCTTCCTTTTTAATAAGGGAAGCACATGCCGCCTCTTTGCTATCGACTGCGAGATGATGCAAGCATGCTGAGGCCATCCCACGCGCGACCCCCATGTCACGCACTCAACTCGGGTCACGGGGAAGTGCAACTGACAGAAAGATCGTGGTGGTTCGCCTGTGCCATGCCCGCCCGCGGACTGCTTTGGGCCTGGCCCAACTACGCCTTGCGCTTACGTGTGGCCCAGGCCCGTGGGCTCCTGTCGGTGTACAAAAGTGTGGGTACTTATGTACCCCTTACCTATGCATGGACGGTCGCAGCCACGCCTACAGCAGGGCTTGGCAAAGCAAAGGAGGACGGCAGGAGGCAAGACAGGAACAGAGAATATGAAAACAGATGCTCAAAGTGACAAGCAACAGAAGGTTGGCAGGGCCATGCCCGGCAACAAGCCTTGCCAAGGCAACCTGCAAAGCCCCCGGTAAGCTCCTCGCCAGGGCAGCTTGCAAAGTGACCAGCAGGGCCACCACCATTGGGGTTGAGAGCTCTGACACCATCGACAACATTGAGACCAAGATTTGCAGAGCACATGCCTGATAGCATGCAACCCCTCATGAAGATTGGCAGCCCACGAATCCACGTGGGATCAGGAGACGAAGACCCTCGGCAAGACCCTTGCCGGGAATGACTCCAAGACCCCCGGCAAGCCTTGCCAGGGATGATCGCTGGGCTGCGGCTAGGCCCGCGCCCGGCAAGGTTTCGCCACCTCACCACCACTCTAGTACAATGACAGGCGTGCCAACTAAGCAGGCACCTGCATGGCGGCATGCAGATCTTCGTGGAAGCTTGCCATTTCGCCAACACAACAGCTGGTTGGCCTGCGTGGCGCTGCATGCCTCGTCAGCCCGAACGCGTGGCAAGGCGAGGGGGAGCAGCGAAGGATGGGATAGCCTCTGTTGCCGTCCCCAATAAAGCGAGAGGGCATGTAGGCAACGCATTAAATGCGCTTGTCCTATTTGATCGAGCGATAAGCTCGTGCGACTGTAGCTTGCCACCTCCCGTGTGCCACTGTGGCAACCCCTTTGGGTATAAAAGGAGGCCCAAGGCGCATAGAGAGGGGATTCGGACTTTTGGACAAAGCACGCATTGTAGCTAGTTCAAAAGCCCAAGAACACACATAACCAGACAAAGCATGACTATAGTATTACGCATCTGTGCACCCCGAACCTGGGTAAAAATCCTCTGTGTGCTAATGGCTCGACCTGCTCTTCGTGCAACTAACCCCCCGCCGAACGTAGAAGGGATCCTTGTGACCCCATAGGTGATCGGTTTCCCCGACACCCATCGTTGCGTCGTGGTTGTCTCGCCAACTATTGCTTCTACAACTATCGCTACCTTACTGATAAAGTAAAGCAATTACATGGCGTTTGCATTTCATACAATAAAGAGACAAACATAAGGCTCCTGTCGGTTGTCGGTAACTCTTAAAAAACATGATCATCTCATGCAATAACGTATATCACATCATATCTTGACCATATCACATCACAAGCATGCCCTGCAAAAACAAGTTAGATGTCCTCTACTTTGTTGTTGCAAGTTTTACATGGCTGCTACGGGCTTCTAGCAAGAACCATTCTTACCTATGGCACAAAAACCATAACGGTGATTTATCAAATTTGTTGTTTTAAACTTCAACAAGGACCAGCCGCAGTCAAATTTGATTCAACTAAAGTAGGAGAAACAGACACCCGCCAGCCACCTTTATGCAAAACTGGTTGCATGTCTGTCGATGTAACCGGTCTCATGAACGTGGTCATGTAAGGTTGGTCCGTGCCGCTTCATCCAACAATACCGCCGAATCAAAATAAGACATTGATGGTAAGCAGTATGGCAATCACCGCCCACAACTCTTTGTGTTCTACTCATGCATATCATCTACGCATAGACCTGGCTCAGATGCCATTATTGAGGATTGTAGCATGCAATTTCAAAAAAAATCCTACGCTCATGCAAGATCTATCTAGGAGATGCATAGCAAAGAGAGGGGAGAGTGTGTCTACGTACCCTTGTAGACCGAAAGCAGAAGCGTTTGACAACGCAGTTGATGTAGTCGAACTTCTTCTAGCTCTGACCGATCAAGTACCGAACGTATGACACCTCTGAGTTCCACGCACGTTCAGCTCGATGACATCCCTCGTACTCTTGATCCAGAAAAGGTGTCGAGGAAGTAGATGAGTTTCATCAGCACGACGGTGTGGTGACAGTGATGATGAAGTGATTTGCGCAGGGCTTCGCCTAAGCACCGCGACAATATGACCGGGGGTGTAAATTGTGGATGGGGCGTCGTACACGGCTAACGGTTGATGTTGTGTGTTGTAGGCGCCCCTCCCCACATATATATAGGTTGGAGGGGAGGGGAGGCAGCCAAGGGGGCGCCCCAAGTAGGAGGAATCCTACTTGGGGTCCTCTCCCTATTCGGCCAACCCCCCTCTCCTATTCCTATTCGGAGTAGGAAGGGAAGAGGGGGAATCCTATTCCCTTTTTCCTTTCCTCCTTCCCCTTTCCTTCTCCAATTTGGCCAGCCTATATGGGGGGGCGCACCAGCCCCTTTGTGGCTGGTGCGTTTCCCCTCTTGGCCCATAAGGCCCATATCTTTTGCCAGGGGTGTCCGGAACCCCTACCGGTGACCCGATAAGTACCCGGTGCTTCCCGAAACACTTCCGGTGTCTGAATACCATCATCCTATATATCAATCTTTACCTATCGACCATTTTGATACTCCTCGTATTGTCCGTGATCTCATACGGGACTCCAAACAACATTCGGTCACCAAATTACATAACTCATATACTACAATATCGATATCGAACGTTAAGCGTGCGGACCCTACGAGTTCGAGAACTATGTAGACATGACCGAGACAACTCTCCGGTCAATAACCAATAGCGGAACCTGGATGCTCATATTGTCTCCCACATATTCTACGAAGATCTTTATCGGTCGAACTGTTATGACAACATACGTTATTCCCTTTGTCCATTGGTATGTTACTTGCCTGAGATTCGATCATTGGTATCTTCATACCTAGTTCAATCTCGTTACCGGTAAGTCTCTTTACTCATTCCATAATGCGTCTTCCTACAACTAACTCATTATTCACTTTGCGTGCAAGGCTTCTTGTGATGTGCATTACCGAGAGGGCCCAGAGATACCTCTCTGATACTTGGAGTGACAAATCCTAATCTCGATCTATGCGAACCCAACAAACACCTTCGGAGATACCTGTAGAGCATATTTATAATCACCCAATTATGTTGTGACGTTTGATAGCACACAAGGTATTCCTCTGGTATCCGGGAGTTGCATAATCTCATAGTCGAAGGAATATGTATTTGACATGAAGAAAGCAATAGCAATAAAAATGAACGATCATAGTGCTAAACTAACGAAAGGGTCTTGTCCATCACATCATGAAAGAACAAGTGCTCCCTGGGTGATTTTGGTAATTAATGTCAACATATCTCTTGTTGGACTAATACATTTATCAAGTGTATTTCAGATAAGTTCAACAATGGAGTGGCAAGGACAAGAGGATGTGGAACTCCTTCAAAAGGCTAAGGACAAAGATTGGGAAAGTCTCAAGACTCTTTATTTTCTTTTTTAGTGATCCAAGATCACATCAACTCCATAGGAAAGCCAATACTATTAAAAAGGGATGAGGTGTTGCTTAATGGTCTACTTTCTCAAGTTCTTAGTGATATTGCTCTAAAACCCTCAATCACTTTCTCATTTCCACATATGTCGAAAACCTAAAGTCAAACTCGGCCCCACCAATTTGATCTATCCGGCGCCACCGAGTTCATTTGACATATCCACTGCCAGAAACCATAATCAATTCGTTCACACCGATATGGATCTTGGTCTCACCGAGATGGCCTTGTAAACTCTCTTTTTCCTATTGCAATTATTTCGGTCTCACTGAAATGTGCAATCGATCTCACCGAGTTTGCCTGATCAACTCTCTGTTTGATCAATTGCTGAAATTGGTCTCACCGAGTTCATGTGATCGGTCTCACCGAGATGAGGTTTTGCCCTAGCCCTAGCACATCGGTCCCACCGAGTTGATCTTGTCGGTCCCGCCGAGATTCCTGACGTTCACATTTTGAACTAAATCGGTCTCACCGAGTTTCTCTATTCGGCCTGACCGAGTTGGGTCAAATGTGTGTAACGGCTAGACTTTGTGTGGAGGCTATATATACCCCTCCACCCCCTTCTCCATTTGGGAGAGAGTCTGATAGGTGAGAACCCGATGAATGAGTTCACGCCCGAGGGTGGCCCGATCTTACGTCATAGGATCGAAT
>NC_041381.1:188071947-188089803 GCF_002162155.2 Triticum dicoccoides
CGTACGTTGGGGATGGCTGACCGAAGCTACAAGAACTCCAGCCCGCTGTCCGAACAATCATAGAACCACAAACCGGGACTAATAAACACAAAACGACCAGAACCGTAGAGCACGAACTAGGGGGAACCAGAGGCTCCTTCTCGCGAATCCAAATGAACTCACGAGAGCAGAGGTAGCAAGATCTCTTGGATCTCTCTAGCAGTCTTATTGCATAAGCTTTAGCTGAAAGGTTTGACAAAAGGTTCTCTAGAGGATGGGTGAGATGGGTTTTTAGAGCAGGGACAATCCCCTTAGCTAGGTGTGAATAAGCAGGTTTGCATGGCTTTCTTTGGGCAATAAGTAGTCAACTTTGGGAGTTGTTGGAGAGCTCATCGGAAATTCGCGAGGTCTTGACAGCCTGGACACATTCCACGAGATTGGTTAGAACTTTTGACTCACAACTCCAAATGATGTGAGGTTTTTTGCATTGGAAAGATAATTTGATGTTGCTTCTGTTGATGTACCCCTATGGCTCCGTATCTCCACTACATGGGTGTGGCACAACGAAACATCAGAGGGAAAAACTGAAAGCATCAGCTTTACTTGAAACTTGTTTTCTCCAAACTTGTTCCTCCAACGCGGTTGCTTCAAGAGATAATAGGCTGTTGGATTGCTTCCATGTTATAACTAAGTTCAACCAATCACAATGGGGATGAAAGCCTAGTTGTGTCATCAAGGTTATAAGGTAAACTTAAGTTAGCGTTCACCTGGTCACTTATTTGTTTGGCGCGACTTCTTGTGATTGGACCTATAAGTGTTGGAGACTTGTCGATGGTTGTGGTGTTCTCATCATCCTCCCCCTATTGAAAAGGAGTCGTCCTCGACTCTGATGGTCCAAATTATGGAGAGAGGTCGAACACATTGGAAGTTGGACTAACACCATAATCCATTGGAAGGTCAATCTTGTAGGCATTGTCATTGATCTTCGCAAGCACTTTGAATGGACCATCTCCACATGGCTGCAACTTGCATTTGCGTTGATCCGGGAAACGATCCTTCCGCAGGTGTACCCACACAAGATCACCTTCTTCGAACAACTAGTTTTTTCTTCTCTTGTTTGCTCGTGTTGCATATTGTTCAGTCATCTTCTCAATATTTTCCTTGGTCTTCTCATGAATTTTCTTCACGAAGTCAGCACGCTTACTTGCATCAAGATTGGTCCGCTCCTGCAATGGTAAAGCAAAAAGATCTATGGGAGCAGCACATTTGAAACCATAAACAATTTCAAAAGGACAAAATTTAGTGGTCAAATGTACTGCCCTGTTGTATGCAAACTCCACGTGGGGGAGACACTCTTCCCACATCTTCAAATTTTTCTTTAAAACTGCTCTTAGCATCATGGATAGTGTGCACTTGACAACTTCAGTTTGTTCATCCGTTTGTGGGTGGCATGTAGTGGAAAAGAGAAGCTCTGTTCCTAGCTTTTCCCATAATGTTTTCCAAAAATAGCTCAGAAACTTGGTGTCACGATCTGAAACAATAGTGTGTGGTACTACATGTAGCCGCACGACTTCCCTGAAAAACAAATCAGCAATGTGTGAAGCATCATCGCTCTTATGACACGGGATAAAATGAGCCATCTTGCTAATCCTATCAATCACCACAAAAACTGAATCACTCCCCCTCTTAGTGTGTGGTAATCCAATAACAAAATCCATAGAAATATCTTCCCAAGGTGTACTAGGAATTGATAAAGGCATATAAAGTCCATGAGGGTTTAAACGTGACTTAGCTTTGCGGCAAATCTCACAACATAGCACGTAGCGCTCAACAGCACGCCTCATCCTTGGCCAAAAGAAATGGTCAATCAACACACTCTCAATTTTCTTTGCTCCAAAATGTCCCATGAGACCACCAACATGAACCTCCTGCAAAAGCAACAAATGAACAGAGCAATTTGGGATGCACAATTGGTTAGCTCGAAACAAGAATCCATCATGCAAGTGAAACTTTTCCCAACCTTTTCCCTCACTACACTTTGAGTGTGGTTCAACAAAATATGGGTCATTGACATACAATTCTTTAATGCTTTGCAACCCAAGAATTTTAGTATCAAGTTGTGAGAGTAAAATATGGAGTCTAGACAATGCATCGGCAACAACATTATCTTTTCCTTTCTTGTACTTGACAATATAGAGAAAAGATTCTATGAATTCACTCCATTTTGCATGCCTACGGTTCAGTTTATGTTGACCCCTAAGATGCTTTAAAGATTCATGATCGGAATGTATCACAAATTCTTTAGGCCACAAATAATGTTGCCATGTTTCCAAAGATCTAACAAGTGCATATAATTCTTTGTCATAAACTGAGTAATTTAGAGTTGGGCGACTTAGTTTCTCACTAAAATATGCAATAGGCCTACCTTCTTGCATTATTACGCCTCCAATACCCACACCACTTGCATCACATTCAATTTCAGAAGTCTTACCAAAGTTGGGTAGTGCAAGCAATGGTGTAGATGTCAATTTTTCTTACAGCTCTTGGAAGGCCTTCTCTTGTGCGTTTGCCCACTTGAAGGGAACATCTTTCTTGGTTAGCTCATTCATTGGAGCAGCAATGGTGCTAAAGTCCTTCACAAACCAATGGTAGAAACCAGCAAGGCCAAGAAAGCTTCGTACTTGGCTTACATTTTATGGAGGCATCCACTCACAGATGGATTTGACCTTCTCCTCATCTACCTCCACACCTTTACTTCAAACAACAAAGCCAAGAAACACAACTTTGTCTGTGCAAAATATGCACTTTTCCTTGTTAGCATATAATCTCTCCTCTCTTAGGACAACAAGCATGCACCGGATGTGTTCAACATGTTCATCCAAAGTTTTGCTATAAATAAGGATGTCATCAAAGTAAACAACCACAAACTTGCCAATGAACATTCTAAGCACATGATTCATTAATCTCATGAAGGTACTAGGTGCATTTGTCAATCCAAATGGCATAACTAACCACTCATACAAACCAGATTTTGTTTTGAAAGCAGTTTTCCATTCATCACCCTCTCGCATTCTTATTTGGTGGTAACCACTTCGTAAGTCAATTTTAGAAAAGATGGTGGCACCACTAAGTTCATCAAGCATATCATCAAGCCTAGGTATTGGGTGCCTATACCTCACAGTGATGTTTTTAATAGGCCTACAATCACAACACATTTGGGAAGATCCATCTTTTTTTGGTACTAAAAGAACGGGTATAGCACAAGGAGAGAAACTTTCCCTTACATAACCTTTGTTTAGTAGGCCTTCAACTTGTCGCTGAATCTCCTTGGTTTCCTCTGGATTTGTGTGGTATGGTGGTCGGTTCGGCAATGGGGATCCTGGAACCAAATCAATTTGGTGTTCAATGCCTCTTTGTAGTGGCAGCGCCGGTGGTATCTCCTCGGGAATACATCTTCATACCCCTGCAAAATTTCAACAACAACACTAGGAGTGGTGGAGGTTAATTCATTAGCAGAAAGAAAGTTGTCCTTGTACAAAAGTACAAAGAACACGGAATTGGGTTCTCTCAACCCTGTCATGACCCTTTTCCTAGCCATCATAACTAATCCATGTTTTTCCCATGTCTTGCTCAATTTAAGCTGTGGGGTTTTATTTAGCTTTGGATTCTCTCGCTCACTATATTGGTGGATGTCACTCAAGTGTTTCTCGTTTACTCTCTCTTTCCTTTTCAGATCATCGATCAATATTTCTCCGGGTGTCAAAGGGAGCAAAGATATGCACTCTCCCTCGTATTGGAACGAGAGACGATTAGTGATGACTCACAAGTATAGGGGATCTATCGTAGTCCTTTAGATAAGTAAGAGTGTCGAATCCAACGAGGAGCAGAAGCAAATGACAAGCGGTTTTCAGTAAGGTTTTCTCTGCAAGCACTGAAATAGTAGGTGATAGATAGTTTTATGATAAGATAAATAGTAACAAGCAAAAAGTAAATAAAGTACATAAAGTGCAGCAAGGTGTCCCAATCCTTTATCTAGCAAAGGATAATTTGATAGGTGGGTGGACCGATGCTTGGGTGTTGTCCTTTCTTGGACAAGCATCCCACTTATGATTAACCCCTATTGCAAGCATCCGCAACTACAAAAGAAGTATTAAGGTAAACCTAACCATAGCATGAAACTAGTGGATCCAAATCAGCCCCTTAAGAAGCAACGCATAAACTAGGGTTTAAGCTTCTATCACTCTAGCAACCCATCGTCTACTTATTACTTTCCAATGCCTTCCTCTAGGCCCAAATAATGGTGAAGTGTCATGTAGTCGACGTTCACATAACACCACTAGAGGAGAGACAACATACATCTCATCAAAATATCGAACGAATACCAAATTCACATGACTACTAATAGCAAGACTTCACCCATGTCCTCAGGAACATACGTAACTACTCACAAAGCATATTCATGTTCATAATCAGAGGAGTATTAATATGCATTAAGGATCTGAACATATGATCTTCCACCAGATAAACCGATTAGCATCAACTACAAGGAGTAATCAACACTACTAGCAACCCACAGGTACCAATCTGAGGTTTGGATACAAAGATTGGATATAAGAGATGAACTAGGGTTTGAGAGGAGATGGTGTTGGTGAAGATGTTGATGGAGATTGACCCCCTCCTGAAAAGAGGATCGTTAGTGATGATGATGGTGATGATTTCCCCCTCTCGGAGGGAAGTTTCCCCGGCAGAACAGCTCCGCCGGAGCCCTAGATTGGTTCCGCCAAGGTTCCGCCTCGTGGCGGTGGAGTTTCGTCTCGTAAGCTTGCTTATGATTTTTTCCAAGGTAGAATATTTCATATAGCAGAAGATCGGCACCAGAGGGCCACCAGGGGGGCCACGAGGCAGGGGGGCGCGCCCAGTAGGGGTAGGCGCGCCCCCCACCCTCGTGGCCATGGTGTGGGCCCCCTCTGGTACTTCTTTCGCTCAATAATTCTTATTAATTCCAAAAATGACTTTCGTGGAGTTTCAGGACTTTTGGAGCTGTGCAGAATAGGTTTCCAATATTTGCTCCTTTTCCAGCCCAAAATCCCGGTTGCTGGCATTCTCCCTCTTCATGTTAAACCTTGTAAAATAAGAGAGAATAGCCATAAGTATTGTGACATAACATGTAATAACAGCCCATAATGCAATAAATATAAATATAAAAGCATGATGCAAAATGGACGTATCAACTCCCCCAAGCTTAGACCTCGCTTGTCCTCAAGCGGAAACCGATAGCGAAAAATATGTCCACATGTTTAGAGATAGAGGTGCCGATGAAAATAAAATACGAACATGAGGGCATCATGATCATTCTTATAACATCAACATATATAGATTTTGCCATATGATTTCTTATGCCCAAGTAACAATCTATTCACAATGTCAAGTATGGTTCAAAAACTTCATTGAGAACTAACAAACTATAATCTCAGTCATTGAAGCAATTGCAATATATCATAACATCGGAAAGAGTCAAGAATCGAGCTTTTCAGCAAGTCCACATACTCAACCATCATTTAGTCTTCTACAATTGCTAACACTCACGCAATACTTATGGTTATGGAGTTTTAATTGGACATAGAGAAAGATAGGGGCTTATAGTATTGCGTCCGAACGTACTCACCTTTGGGTGATGTCAACAATAATAGTTCATGCTAACTTACATATAATTGGATATATATATATCAGGATCTTTCCAACATGAGGTGCTTGCCAAAGGATAAAGTGAAAAAGGGAAAGGTGAGGATCACCTTGACTCTTGCATGAAGTAAAAGATAGGCCCTTCGCAGAGGGAAGGAGAGGTTGTCATGTGCTTTTAGGGTTGGATGCACAAAATCTTAATGCAAAAGAACGTCACTTTATATTGCCACTTATGATATGAACCTTTATTATGCAGTCCATCGCTTTTATTACTTCCGTATCATACGATCCTATAAAGCTTATTTTCTCCGCACTAATAAGTCATACATATTTAAAGAGCAATTTTTATTGCTTGCAACATGACAACTTACTTGAAGGATCTTACTCAATCCATAGGTAGGTATGGTGGACTCTCATGGCAAAAACTGGGTTTAAGGATATTTGGAAGCACAAGTAGTATCTCTACTTGGTGCAAGGAATTTGGCTAGCATGAGGGGGAAAGGCAAGCTCAACATGTTGGATGATCCATGAGAATATACTTTAACTAAGATGTGAGAAAACATAACCCATTACGTTGTCTTCCTTGTCCAACGTCAACTCTCTAGCATGTCATACTTTAATGAGTGCTCACAATCATAAAAGATGTCCAAGATAGTATATTTATATGTGAAAACCTCTCTTTCTTTATTACTTCCTATTAATTGCAACGATGACCAAAACTATGTTTGCCAACTCTCAACAACTTTTAAGCCTCATACTCTTTATGTGTGAAGTCATTACTATCCATAAGATCAATATGAACTCTTTTATTTCTTTTTATTCTTTCTATTTTCTCAAGGTCATAGCAAGATAGCAAAGCCCTTGACTCAACACTAATCTTTATTATATAGCTCACGGACTCGATTACATAGAGGGATCACAAAGCAAAACTCAAAGTTGAATCATACAAAAACTTTATTCTACTAGATCTAGATATTACCAAAAGGATCGAACTAAGAAAAACGGTAAAGATAGGAGTGTGATGGTGATACGATACCGGGGCACCTCCCCCAAGCTTGGTAGTTGCCAAGGGGAGTGCCCATACCCATGTGATTATGTCTCCTTCTTCAGAGTTGGTGTTGTGATCTTCTTGGCGATGATGCCCCTCAGGATACGATTCTCCTCCTCGAGCTTATTAACTTGTTGCTTGAGGTCCATATTTTCCTTGGGGAGCTTACCCGTGACGGCTAAAGCTCCTTTTACCCAAGGATGCTGCATAGCTTCTGGAGAACAAGTGACACTCTTTTTCATATTTTCATAAGAAAGGAATTTAACATTGGAAGGGATGACCGAGTTTGGGATAGCTGAGCTCTGAAGTTCCCCCATCATGAATCCTGCTTGGAAGCGAGAGGTAACTTCTTGATCCTCCTCCATGGCATCTATCCTTTTCAAGTCGGCCTCCATCTCATCCTCCGTTGATGGCCCAAAGTGATAAGCATCATTGTTTGCTCCTGGACCTGGTGTCGGGTGAGACACCCGACTCTCCCCGACTGACTCTTGAGAAGACATCTTGCTCTAAATCTGCGACAGAAACAGCTCGAAACAAAGACAGAAGATATTTGCGTGATACGGTGGTCAGAACCTTCGGGAGATTATATAATGAATTTTTACCGACCAAAAGAAGTGTCGTGCAAGAAAACGGAGTCCGGAGAGCACACGAGGTGCCCACGAGGCAGGGGGCGCGCCCAGTAAGGGTGGGCGCGCCCTCCACCCTCGTGGACACCTCGTGTCCTTCCCGGACTACTTCTTATTTTCCTATTTTCTTAAATATTCCAAAACGGAGAAAAATTGCTACTAGAATTGTTTTGGAGTCGGTTTACGTACCGTACCACATACCTATTCCTTCTCGAAGTCTGAAACATTCTGTAAAGTGTCCCTTATGTATTCCTCCGGGGTTACGGTTTCAATAATATTGGTTTCAACATTTATTGGGTTACCTGAGATATAGTGTTTGATTCTTTGACCGTTCACCACCCTCGGACTTGTGCCTTCGAAGTTATTAATTTTTATGGCACGAGAACGATAGACCTCCTCAATAACATAAAGACCTTCCCATTTAGAGAGAAGTTTTCCTGCAAAAAATCCTAAATGAGAGTTTAATAGCAACACATAATCACCTACGTTAAACTCACGCTTTTGTATCCTTTTGTCGTGCCATCTTTTAACTTTTTCTTTGAATAGCTTGGCATTCTCATAGGCTTGGGTTCTCCATTCATCGAGTGAGCTAATATCAAATAACCACTTCTCACTGGCAAGTTTGAAATCATAATTGAGATCTTTGATAGCCCAATATGCCTTATGTTCAAGTTCGAGAGGTAAGTGACATGCTTTTCCATAAACCATCTTATACGGAGACATACCCATAGGATTTTTATACGCAGTTCTATAGGCCCATAATGCATCATCAAGTTTCTTGGACCAATTCTTTCTAGATCTATTAACAGTCTTTTGCAAGATTAATTTGAGCTCTCTATTACTCAATTCTACTTGACCACTAGATTGTGGGTGATAAGGAGATGCAATTCTATGATTAACATCATACTTAGCAAGCATTTTACGGAAAGCACCATGAATAAAATGTGAACCACCATCAGTCATTAAGTATCTAGGGACTCCAAACCTCGGAAAAATAACTTTAAGCATCTTAATAGAGGTGTTATGATTAGCACTACTAGTTGGAATAGCTTCTACCCACTTAGTAACGTAATCAACAGCAACTAAAATATGTGTATATCCATTAGAGGCAGGAAAAGGTCCCATATAATCAAAGCCCCAAACATCAAATGGTTCAATAACAAGAGAATAATTCATAGGCATTTCTTGACGTCTACTAATATTACCAATTTTTTGACATTCATCACAAGACAAGACAAACTTACGGGCATCTTTGTAGAGAGTAGGCCAATAAAAAACGGATTGCAATACCTTATGTGCAGTTCTATCTCCAGTGTGGTGTCCTCCATATGGTTCGGAGTGACACTTGTGTAGGATCTATTCCTATTCATGCTCAGGTACACAGTGTCTAATAACACCATCTACTCCTTCTTTATAAAGGTGTGGGTCATCCCAGAAGTAATGTCTTAAATCATAAAAGAACTTTTTCTTTTGCTGGTATGTGAAACTAGGTGGTATAAATTTAGCAACAATGTAATTAGCATAATCAGCATACCATGGAGCAGTACGAGAAGCATTTATGACAGCTAATTGTTCATCAGGAAAGCTATCATCAATAGGTAGTGGGTCATCAAGAACATTCTCTAACCTAGACAAGTTGTCTGCAACGGGGTTCTCAGCTCCCTTTCTATCAATAATATGCAAATGAAATTCTTGGAGCAAGAGGACCCATCTAATAAGTCTAGGTTTAGCATCTTTATTTTCCATAAGATATTTAATAGCAGCATGATCAGTGTGAATAGTTACTTAGAATCAACAATATAAGGTCTGAACTTATCACAAGCAAATACAACTGCTAAGAATTCTTTTTCAGTGGTAGCATAATTTCTCTAGGCAGTGTCAAGAGTTTTACTAGCATATTGGATAGCATTAAATTTCTTATCAACTCTTTGCCCTAGAACAACACCTACAGCATAATCGCTAGCATCACACATAATTTAAAAGGGTAAATTCCAATCAGGTGGCTGAACAATAGGTGTAGTGATCAAAGCTTTCTTAAGTATTTCAAATGCTTCTACACAATCATCATCGAAAACAAAAGGAATATCTTTTTACAATAAATTAGTCAGAGGCCTAGAGATTTTAGAAAAGTCCTTAATGAACCTCCTATAAAAACCGGCATGACAAAGGAAACTTCTTATACCTTTAATGTCCTTGGGACACGGCATCTTCTCAATAGCATCAACTTTAGCTTTATCAACTTCAATCCCTCTTTCAGAAATTATATGCCCCAAGACAATGCCTTCATTAACCATAAAGTGGCACTTCTCCCAATTCAAAACAAGACTAGTATCTTCTCATCTCTGCAAAACTCAATCAAGGTTGCTCAGATAATCATCAAAAGAGGATCCATAAACGGAGAAATCATCCATGAATACCTCACAAATCTTTTCACAAAAGTCAGAGAATATAGCCATCATACATCTTTGAAAGGTAGCATGTGCATTACATAAACCAAAAGGCATATGTCTATAAGCAAAAGTACCGAAAGGGCAAGTAAAAGTAGTTTTTGATTGATCGTCCGCTGACACGAGTATTTGAGAGAAACCAGAATAACCATCTAGAAAGCAAAAATGTGTATGTTTCTAGCATTTGATCAATAAAAGGTAAAGGGTAATGATCTTTCTTAGTGGCTTTATTTAATTTACGGAAATCAATTACCATCCTATAACCTGTAATAATTCTTTGCGGAATCAATTCATCTTTATCATTAGGAACAACAGTAATACCTCCCTTCTTAGGGACGCAATGGAAAGGACTTACCCAATCACTATCAACAACGGGATAAATTATACCTGCCTGAAGGAGCTTTAGTATCTCCTTTCTTACCACTTCTTTCATCTTAGGATAACCATCGTTGATGATCTCTAACTGGTTTGGAGCCTTCGTCCAATTTAATTTTGTGTTGGCATAGAGTGGGACTAATGCCCTTAAGATCATCCAGAGTATATCCAATAGCAGCGCGGTGCTTCTTCAAAGTTTTCAATAATATTTTCTCTTCCTCCTCTGAAAGGTTAGCACTAATAGTAACAGGATATATCTTCTTTTCATCAAGATAAGCATATTTAAGAGTATCAGGTAATGGTTTAAGCTCAAACACGGGATCACCCTTGGGTGGAGGAGGATCCCCTAGGATTTCAACAGGCAAGTTGTGTTTCAAAATAGGACCCTGTTTAAGGAATACTTCATCTATTTCCCTTCTTTCATTCATAAACATATAATTTTCATGGTCTAGCAAATATTGTTCTAACAGATCAGTAGGAGGTATGGCAATAAAAGCAAGACCAATAATTTCATCCTTACTAGGTAATTCTTTATCATGGGGTTGTCTATGAAACTTAGCAAAATTAAACTCATGAGACATATCCCCTAAGCCAATTGTAACAACATCCTTTTTGCAATAAATCCTAGCATTAACAGTATTCAAGAAGGGTCTACCAAATATAATGGGACAAAAGCTATCTTGTGGGGAACCAAGAACAAGAAAATCAATAGGATATTTAACTTTCCCACACAACACTTCAACATCTCTAACAATCCCAACTGGTGAAATAGTATCTCTATTGGCAAGCTTAATAGCGACATCAATATCTTCTAACTCAGCGGGTGCAATATCATGCATAATTTCTTGGTATAAGGAAATAGGTGTTGCACTAGCACTAGCACCCATATCACATAAGCCATGATAACAATGATCTCCTATTTTAACAGAGATAACAGGCATGCCTACAACAGGTCTATGTATCTTAGCATCGGGTTTAGCAATGTTAGCAGCTTCCTCACAGAAGTAAATAACATGCCCATCAATACTATCAGCCAAGAGACCTTTAACCATAGCAATACTAGGTTCAACTTTAATTTTCTTAGGAGGTGTATATGTTCTAGTATTACTTTTACAAACCACAGTTGAAGCTTTAGCATGATCCTTTATCCTAACAGGGAAAGGTGGTTTCTCAACGTAAGTAGTAGAAACAATAGGATCTTATAAGTGAAAGTCTTTTCTTCAACTACAACAGGTGCAACTACTTTTACTTCAATGGGAGGATTATATTTAAACCATTTCTCCTTAGGGAGATCAACATGAGTAGCAAAATATTCAGAGAAAGAAGCTACTATCTTAGAGTCAAGTCCATATTTAGCGCTAAATCCACGAAAAACATCGATATCCATAAAAGATTTAACACAATCAAACTTAGGTGTCATACCTGACTCCTTACCATCGTTGGAACCCCAATCTTCAGAGTTGCATTTAATTCTTTCCAATAAGTCCCATTTGAATTCAATAGTCTTCAGCATATAAGAACCAGCACAAGAAGTATCGAGCATGGTGCGATCATTGAGAGAAAGTCGAGCATAAATTTTTTGAATAATCATTACTCTTGAGAGCTCATGATTGGGGCATGAATATAACATTAACTTAAGCCTCCCCCAAGCTTCAGCAATGCTTTCTCCTTTGCGGGGCCAGAAATTATATATGTAATTACGATCACGATGAACAAGATGCATAGGATAGAACTTCTGGTGAAATTCCAATTTCCATCGTTTATAGTCCCAAGATCCTGTATCATCACATAGCCTATACCATGTCAATGCATCTCCCTTCAAAGATAAAGGGAAGACCTTCCTCTTAACAACATCATCGGGCAAACCTGCAAGCTTAAATAATCCACAAACTTCATCCACATAGATAAGGTGTAAATCGGGATGCAATGTTCCATCTCCTTCAAAGGGATTAGCTATCAGTTTCTCTATCATACCCGAAGGAATCTCAAAGTAAACATTTTCAGTAGGTTTAGTAGGTTGAGGACCAACTCTTTGCTCTACTGGTCGGGGCAAAGATGCCCCGAACAAGCCCCTCAAAGGATTAGTTTCCATAGTAACAAGTGACAGAAAATTTCAGCACACTATATAAATATTTCATTACCAAGTTCCACTCACTAAAGGCGCTTCACTCTCCGGCAACGGTGCCAGAAAAGAGTCTTGATGACCCACAAGTATAGGGGATCTATCGTAGTCCTTTCGATAAGTAAGAGTGTTGAACCCAACGAGGAGCAGAAGGAAATGACAAGCGGTTTTCAGTAAGGTATTCTTTGCAAGCATTGAAATTGTAGGTAACAGATAGTTTTGTGATAAGATAATTGGTAACATGTAACAAGCAATGAAAGTAAACAAAGTGCAGCAAGGTGGCCCAATCCTTTTTGTAGCAAAGGACAAGCCTGAACAATTTCTTATAATGAGAAAAGCGCTCCCCGGGACGCATGGGAATTATCGTCAAGCTAGTTTTCATCACGCTCATATGATTCGCGTTCGTTACTTTGATAATTTGATATGTGGGTGGACCGGTGCTTGGGTGTTGTCCTTTCTTGGACAAGCATCCCACTTATGATTAACCCCTATTGCAAGCATCCGCAACTACAAAAGAAGTATTAAGGTAAACATAACCATAGCATGAAACTAGTGGATCCAAATCAGCCCCTTACGAAGCAACGCATAAACTAGGGTTTAAGCTTCTGTCACTCTAGCAACCCATCATCTACTTATTACTTCCCAATGCCTTCCTCTAGGACCAAATAATGGTGAAGTGTCATGTAGTCGACGTTCATATAACACCACTAGAGGAGAGACAACATACATCTCATCAAAATATCGAACGAATACCAAATTCACATGACTACTAATAGCAAGACTTCACCCATGTCCTTCGAAAAAAACGTAACTACTCACAAAGCATATTCCTGTTCATAATCAGAGGAGTATTAATATGCATTAAGGATCTGAACATATGATCTTCCACCAGATAAACCAATTAGCATCAACTATAAGGAGTAATCAACACTACTAGCAACCCACAGGTACCAATCTGAGGTTTGGATACAAAGATTGGATACAAGAGATGAACTAGGGTTTGAGAGGAGATGGTGTTTGTGAAGATGTTGATGGAGATTGACCCCCTCCTGAAGACAGGATCGTTGGTGATGACGATGGTGACAATTCCCCCCTCCCGGAGGGAAGTTTCCCCGGCAGAATAGCTCCGCTGGAGCCCTAGATTGGTTCTGCCAAGGTTCCGCCTCGTGGCGGCGGAGTTTCGTCTCGTAAGCTTGCTTATGATTTTTTTCCAGGGTAGAGGACTTCATATAGAGAAGATGGGCAACAGAGGGCCACCAGGGGGCCCATGAGGCAGGGGGCGCGCCTAGTAGGGGTGGGCGCGCCCCCACCCTCGTGGCCAGGGTGTGGGCCCCCTCTGGTACTTCTTTCGCTCAATAATTCTTATTAATCCCAAAAATGACTTTCGTGGAGTTTCAGGACTTTTGGAGCTGTGCAGAATAGGTTTCCAATATTTGCTCCTTTTCCAGCCCAGAATCCCGGCTGTCGGCATTCTCCCTCTTCATGTTAAACCTTGTAAAATAAGAGAGAATAGACATAAGTATTGTGACATAACGTGTAATAACAGCCCATAATGCAATAAATATCGATATAAAAGCATGATGCAAAATGGACGTATCAATTAGCACAGCCGCTGATTTGCATGTCACGATCATACAACCAAGGTCTTAATAACAGCAATTGGCATGCTTGCATTGGCACCACGTCACATTCCACTTGATCTCGGTACTTCCCAATGGAAAACTGAACGGTGACTATGTTGCTTACTCGAAGAGTACCACAATCATTCAGCCATTGCATCTTATATGGACTTGGGTGCCTTCTTTGTTTTACTCCCAATTTCTCTATAAAATCTGAACTTGCAATGTTGTTGCAACTGCCATTGTCAACAATAATTCTACAAATCTTGTCCTTGATGGTGCCATGGGTGTGAAAAATATTATGGCGCTACCCTTTCTCTTCTCTAGTTGCGTTAACACTAAGCACACGACAGGAAACAAAGCAATCTCCCATGTCGGCCTGAATATCACAAGCACTCTTCTCATCATCTTGATCCTCACGATCACCCGGTGCTCCACTATCTTCATGTTCACTCTCATATTCCCATTCACCTTGTTCATTGATAAATAGAACTCTCTTGTTTTGACATTCAGAAGAAATGTGACCATGCCCTTTACACTTCCAACACCCAATATCTCGGCTTCCAGATGATGGTACAGCCGTGGGGTTAGAGGTACTCCCAGCAGCAGAAGGAGCATGCTTGTCAACATTCCTGAACTTCCTTGTTTCAGATGCATCCTGCAATGCAGATTGTCTGCTAGACCATGGCGGGCGGCACACCTGGGTTCTCAGCCATTCTGGTCGACCTCTTGACCCTATTGGGTTATCGCTGGTATCCTCAGTACACTGTGTATGTATGAGATCTACCGTGAGTTCAACCAGGAGATGTACCATGCTAAGGTTGATATCTATGATCAGCAGAACAACTCCACCCATGAGTTGCACACCTTTGAGGGTATTGGAATGACAGTCGAGATGGCAGGAGGTTGCCTATGTTTCTATCACCAGCCTCCGTAGAGAGCATCCACGCTTGGAGGAGACTAGGTTCAGATACTTCCCGTACCCCCCAGCTGATGATGATTCTAGATGCTACACTATTGTCTATACCCCCTTCGTGAGCCATCGTTACGACCCTCAGTATATGGTTCGGTACATTGAGGTTCTAGATCGCACCGTTTGAGCTCTGACTGTTTAGTTGTACGCCAAGCGTGCACGCCACTACGACACTCTGGCACAGATGCATCCAGCTGGCGGCGCAGGTATTTAGCCTTCATTCATCCTTTACCCACACAGGACGAAGATGCCACCAGGTCTTGTGTTGCCTGAGGTTGGGGGTGATACCCCTGCTCGTGGATCTCTTCTTCCGCCTCGAGATCAGCTGATACACCAGAGCCATCACGGAGCGCAGCCTCCTTCCCTCGAGCACCACCTGATCTTTCTTCACCTGCAGCTACCTGACTTCAAAGGTTTCCCCGATGTTGATGTAGCATATTGCTATGTCGCATTGTTGTATCCCTCCATTGCGTGCCTGTGCACCACCTAGTTGGTCTAGACTACCTTTCCCTTTCTAAACTCGTACTTATGGCTTGTAACCAAACTTATGTATGGATCTGTATGTTGTATTTGGCTACTATGTTGTATCCGTCGAACTTCTTTCATTATGCATGTTTCATCGTGAATGATTCCTTGTCTTTGCAATTTCTCCATGCTGAACTACCCATGTTATATGTTAGCAAGATGGTTAAACCAGTTGGTCGTGGCCGTGGTGGCAACGACCCACCAGCGCCTGAGTACATGGCTGGTATGATCCAATAGTTTGAGTTGAACTGCCAATTCATGGAAGGAATGATGGCTCAGTTTCCTCGCCCCAACTTGAACCAGCAGCCAGCCATTGTGACACCGAACGACTTTGCACATCTCAACCCAACCATCTACCGCAGCTCAACTCAGCCACTTGATGTTGATGACTAGCTTCATGACATCACTTTCGAGCTAGAGTCTGCTGGTGTAGCCCTTGCAAACTATGTCACCCTCGTGGCATATTATCCGAAGGGTCCTGCTTCTCAATGATGGGACAACCACAGGCGTTCACTATCTGCTGGAACGGTCATCACTTGGCCGGATTTCCAAGCTGCTTTCCATGCCCGCTTCATACCTCAGGGAATTATGGACATGAAGAAGCGCGAGTTCCGCAACCTCACCCAAGGCAACAAGACTGTGGATGCTTATCAGCAGGAATTCCTTGAGTTGTCCCGCTATGCTGAAGATGACATTTCCACTTATGCGCGTAAACAGGAAAAGTTCAATGATGGACTTCAAGCTGATATCAAGCTGGCGCTCCTCATGCATAACTTTGCTGATTTTGCCACCTTGGTGAACAAGGCCATTCAGGTTGAAACTGGTCTGCAGGAATACCTCGGATCCCTCAGGCGCAACTGTGATGTGGGATCATCTTCGGCCCCGTCATCGCAGAAGTGAAAGATATGGATCCCTCATAGCATGTATCCACCAGCTGCCCCTGCACCAAGACAGTCCCATGCTGCATCTTGCCTGCCTCCTCCACCACCTGGGCACCCAAGACTTCAAGCTGCACCACCCCGAGCTCCTGCTCCTCGTCCCAATGATAGGCTATGCTTCAGGTGTGGTCAACCAGGTCACCGTGCTAGGGACTGCCCTCAGAATCAGTACCAGCTTGCACTTTCTCCAACTAGCCACGGTTACAACCATCCCTGCAACAACAATGCCAAGCCTTATGGTCATGGTTGGGCCAACCACATGGATCTGAATGAAGCTCAAGACCAGCCTGCTACTGTGTTGGGTACTCTTCTTGTTAACTCAGTACCAACTTCTAATTTATTCAATTCTGGAGCATCACGTTCATTCATATCAAAAGATTTTGCATCTATGCATGAACTTAAGTTTGAAGAGATGAACAATCCGCTAGTGGTACATACCCCTGCATGCCATTGTCGAACCACCATGGTTAGTCTCAACGTCCCCGTTGAAATGAAGGGCTGGATTCCATGTTTCCCCCATTGTTTTGAAGTCGTCCAATATCGACCTCATTCTTGGAATGGAATGGTTGAAAATACATACCGCTTCTATCATTTGCGCCATTAAAACCGTCCATCTACTACACCCATCAAATAAGATAGTAAGCTGCCATGCTCATCTTGTTCATAATGCCGTAGCACAGATTTATTCTTTTAATGGGTGAGACACTTCTCTTTTTGTGAGAAATGAAAGCACTAAATCAAAGTCTGAAGTATCTATTCGGTCCGCGTTCTCGATCAAGTTGAACATCGCAACCGTCACAGGACTATCAAACTTCTAAAAGTTTAGTGGTCAAATCCTTCTGAAGACGAAGCCACTTGGGAACTCGAGGATTGTCTTCGAGATGAATACCCCGTTTAGTTTCCTTCTACCTCCTAAAATCTCGAGACGAGATTTCTTGTAGTGGAGGAGATTTGTAATGCCCGGATAATTAAGCTACAGTAATCCTCTGCTAATGAGGCCACATTACACTGATTACTGTTGTTAAACCTGTGTAGATTCAAAAATGGTTCAAATTCAAATTTAAATTAAAGTCAAAATTTAAAGTTTTCATAATGTCAAAACTAAAATGTGAAAACTGTGGCAAATAATTCAGAAGTATTATTAGTGAAGAAACCATTTTTTTATAAAATGTTTAAGTGCTAAAAAATGATTAAAACAGTGGCTTAAACAATTATATAAATTTAGGTGTTGGGCTCATATTTTTGATAGACTAAAATAATGTGGAAATTAAATAAAACAGTAAAAAGAAAATAAACAAATAGAAAAACGAAACAAAACATGAAAGAAACCCCCCTGTCCCACTGGGCCTAGCCCAACAGGCTGCCCCACCAGCGCCGTTCCCCCGTCTCTGTTCACGGGGGGTTCGTGGCTACCACCGATGGCTGCCACGGTCATGGCAGACGTCATGGCGCCCATCTGTCAGCCCCCCTCCCCCCGCCTACTTAGTCAACCCCGACGCCCTCCTCTCCCCCGAACCCAAAA